>NW_028277086.1:6061785-6389642 GCF_059951505.1 Python bivittatus | reverse complement strand
CATTTCAATCCCTCTATTGGATATGCGATATCCCAGATAAATCAATTTGGCTCTTATGAAATTCACACTTAGAGAGTTTTGCATATAACTGGGTATTCAGTAACCTCTTTAGCACTTCCCTCACCAGTTCCACATGTTCCTTCAACATTTCTGAATAAATTAGAATATCATCTAAATATATCAACACCCCCTGATATAAAAATCCGTGTAGCACCTTATTTATCCACTGCATGAACACACCAGGTACTCTTGACAACCCAAATGGCATTACCAAATACTGAAAACATCCAAGGGGGCAGCTGAATGCTGTTTTCCATTCATCCCCCTCTCTAGTCCATACTGAGAAGTACGCTTCCCTTAAGTCCAGCTTGGTAAAAAATGTCTTTTTCGATAGATGGGCTAGCAAGTCCTTCATCAAGGGGAAGGGGCATTTGTTCTCTTTGCAGACAGCATTTAGCCCCTAGTAATTCATGCACAGTCTCAGTGAGCCATCCTTCTTTTCTCTAAACAGGATGGGCGCCGCCAATGGTGACTTCACAAGCTGTATAAAGCCCCTCTCCAGATTTTTATCAATAAATTCCCTCAGTGCTCCTAACTCTTTAGGAGTCATAGAATACATTTTTGGTTTAGGGAGTTTCGCCCCAGGCTCAATCTCAATGGCGCAGTCCATTACTCTGTGTGGGGGAAGCTGATCCAACTCCACCCCACTAAACACAGCTTTTAAGTCTCTATACTGCTCCTGAACTGAGCAGGTATCTTTGGGGTCACCTGTCTTAGGAGATTCCATTCTCGCTGCTGCTAGCACTGACCTTGGGGATCTGACATTAGCCCCTTTCTGAACAGTGTAATTCCTGTCCTGAAATATCAGGCTCCCCAATTTTCAGTCCACCTTAGGATCCCACAGCCTTAACCAAAGCAGACCCAGTATTAATGGATGGCCAGCAATTGGAGCCACTGGACATTTTAAAGTCTCTCGGTGAGTCCCAACTCTCATTTTGATTGCTTCAGTGTAAAATTCTACTGGGCCCCCTCCTGCTGGTGACCTATCCAATTGCGTAAAAACAATAGGGGTCTTTAACCTCTGCACCCTTAGTCCAAGTCCTTCACAATGACTGGATTAATTAAGCAATAGACCCAGAGTCTATTAATGCTGTTTAGTCCACTTTGCGATTGGTTTTGATTGCCCTCAGTCTCACCACAATGGTCATAGGACTCACCATTACATTTTCACTCTCTGAATCATCTTCTGTTGTCCTCACACCCCGGATTATTGGCCTGCTTTGGGGCATATTTTAAAGCAGGCGGCTGGAGTTTCCTGCCGGCTGAGCTTTATCCTTGGAAAGCTCGCTCTCCAGCATCAATGGGACTTGAAACTGCTCCTCCACTCCCGAAGCAGCTGTTCCTTTCTTCTCCAGCTTGGGACTTTTCAGCGGGTTCCTTGCTGGCTTGGCTTTTGTTGCAGTCTGCGTAGGATGGTTCTGGGGACAACTCATGGCATAGTGCCCCTCTTCTCCACACCTGAAGCACAAGTGTCTCCCTTGTCTCTGATCCTGGCCACCCACCCTGGGTTTCCAGCCCAATCTTCTGGACATCGGGCCCGACGAATCCACGGGGTTTCAGTTGCCTTTTCTTTTAAAAGACATCCAATCAGCCTCTAACTTCCGTGCGAGGCCGATCCACTCTTCCAGGGTTTCAGAGTTGTCTCTGGCCAGCAAACGCTCCAAAAGGTCAGGTTGTAGCCCCTTTTGGAAATACTGGACCTTGAACTCCTCAGGCCAGTTTTGGAGCTTCCCGGCTAGCCCCTTGAATTCCAGCGCATAGTCCGAGACTGTTCAATTCCCTTGCTTGATATGCTCAATGGTCTTCTTTACTCTCATGATTGGGAAGGGATCTTCCAAGTGTTTGCGCAAAACACTTATGAACCCATCCAAGTTTGTCTGTTCTGCTGCTCCAGCTTCATGCATTTCCACCACCCAATCCACCACATTATTGTCGAGAGAACCCGATATGTAGGCTACTCTCTCTGCATCATTCTGGAACAGGTGTCCATATCCTTCCATGTATATTTGCACTTGCATTTGAAAACATGTCAACTGACTGGGGTCCCCTCCGAATTTCATCTTCAGGCCCCATTGTTGTAGCAGATTCTTCTCCTCTCTCATACTTCTTCCTGGAGGGATTTCCTCCTCCTCTTCGACAAGGATCCCTCACTCGCCTCCTCACTGTCCCCCAGGGATGTTGGGGGACCCCAGCCTGAAGTTGCTGGGCCCCGTTTCCCAGCGCTTTCTTGAGCATGGTCTTCAATGACCACATGTCATCTGCCATGGAAGTTAGCTGCATCTCCAGCTTATCCACACGGCCCTCCAGCACCACAGCTCGGGATTCCGACTCTCTCTTCTTTGGGGTTTGGGCCACTTGTATATCACCGATGCCCATTGACAACCTAGCCACTGACTTCTTCCTTGACTACTTGGCAACCACATACTCCTCCAAATCCCCGGGATCTTGGAATGGAGCCCAGCGCATGTCTGCTCATCACTCTCTCCTCCTCACCGCCAGTTTTCCACAGGCTTCAGCATCCCTACCTCAGGTCCATCCACTGGATCTTCCACAACACTGCCAGTAGCTCTGGCTTCCACCTTGATAATTTTCTCTGCCATCTGTTTGTTAACCTCAACTCCTGTCAGAGCAATCCGCCGGATTTTCCTCAATGAGCTTTTGCTCCAGGTAAAATCTGAAAAGGGAGTTTCAGCAATATGTAAGAAACTGTAATGCTCAGTTCACAATGAAAGCAACTCCCATTGAAACTGATGTAGGCTCAAAGAAAAGTTCGTTTATTGAGAAGTAGTCTACAGTTCTACAGCATTGCTGAAACTAAAGCCCACACAAGCCAAAGTTGATTTTACCCCCCTTTCCCAATTCATTGCCCTCCTTCTGTCTCAGAGCCTGTCTTGCACATGTCGCCGGTTCTCTCCTGGACTCATGTTGGTACGACCCTGGGCATTCCTGAGAAACAGATAACACTCATCTGCGCCTAATGGTTCATCTACTAACTCTTCCCTCCCCGCTTTCTTTGTAATGGCAGAAACGAAGCAAGCAATTTAGCAGGACGGTTAATTGATTGCGAGGCTTCTGACACCTTCAACCACTACTTTCAGGTATGTCATAATTTTCAAAGTGGGGAGTACTTGGGGTTTTCTTGCAAACATTTCATTACCCACCTAGGTAACATCTTCAGTGCTAGAAGGGAGTGGGGTTTGCTCTCTGTTTATATCCTGTGGCATGCCCTGCCAGTGTTGGTGGGGGTGGGAGGTTTGTTTTGTTCTTCTGGTAGTTCCTTGATTGTGTGCCTGGTGGTAACCTCTGCTTATCTGTGTGATGATTGCTGGTGAGGAGATGTTCTGGTCTTTTGTTTTCTTTTCTATTGTCTCTTTTGAATAGTGTGTAGATGCTGTTTATCTCTATGTGTCTGTTGATTGCTGCCTTGTCTGAATATCAAGCTTCCAAGAATTTTGGAAGGTTTAATCTGATCCAGGGAGATGCAAATACAATAATAGGCATTCCTTCAGTAGCTGTATATTTCTGTACCTGATATTTCCTATCAAAATCTTTCTTGCCATATTTATATCTTGATAGTCACATCAACCTCAATTGACTTTTTCTGGTTTTAACTCATTTTCTAACCTAACTGTAGCTGTGGAGTCCTTGGGTTTGGAGTCCAAGGACTCCACTGTTCAACCCGGAGCTACACATATTCGCTTCTATTGCTAACTGTAGCTATCATAACAGAACAGTACAAGTATCTCACGAGCCATTAAATTGTCGGAAACCCAGTTTTAATGGCCAAGGGAGTAAGATGGTCTAACATTTCCTCTTTAGGTTATCCAGCATACTTTTTCAGCAATTTTGCCTCTTCTCTTCCATTTGAAAATTCATCCCATTTGTTTGTGCATCCATTTGGGTAGCCCCACTCAATCCCAGAAAGTTTGCATACACACATGCATGAAATCCTGTATATTTAGGTAGATTAAGGTGGTGTGCGTGCGTGTATCTCTGTGTGTGTGTTACTCTTTTTGGAATATCTGTGGCTCTGCAAAGTGTGTAAGCTGTCCACTTCTCCCTTGGCAGAGTAGTAGAGAGGACTTTGCTGAATGTCAGTACAGCTGATTCAAAATGCAGCCCTGCGGACACTCGTGAGTGCCCCAAGAATGGCACATATAACACCTTTACTGAGCGAACTGCATTGGGTCCCAGTTTCACTTCCAGGGCCAATTCAAAATGTTGGTTATCACCTTTAAAGCCCTACATGGCATGGGTCCAGGCTACCTGAGGGAATGTCTCACCCCCATTACATCAACACGTTCTGCCCAGTCAGGCAGAGAGGGCATGTTTCGGACCCTGTCAGCAAGAAAATGTTGGCTGGTGGGGCCCAGGAGGAGAGCCTTCTCTGCCATTGCCCCCATCCTTTGGAACAATCTCCCCCCAGAGATGCGGCAGGCCCCTACCCTCCCGGCTTTCTGGAAAGGACTAAAGACTTAGCTCTCCCAGCTTGTGTGGGGTGACAAGAATCTTTCCCAATCCTGGGGGTGGCTGGCACCTTGATGATGCTCCCCAAGTTATTGCCAATTTTAAAATCTATCCTTGGATTATATTCATTTTCTATTGATTGAGGATTATTATCTATTGTAATTTTAATTGATTTGAACTGCTTTGCAAACTGCCCAGAGCATTTTTAATGAGATGGGCAGTGACAAATTTGATATATAAATAAATATTTAAAAATTATGTTGTATTGTTTGCCTGCCGAAATAGCGGTGGAAATCCAGTGATATATTTTCTGCCTGGGAGAAAGACAGGGGGCTGAACTAGAGAGAGCATGAAGATCATCCTTCAGAGGATCCTGAATGAAGAAGAATCTATTAAGCAACACACTGAAATCAATGAGGGAAACCATCAGATGTTCTTGTGGTTTCTCTCTTTGCAACCATATCTATTTCCCACTCTTTCCTTTCATTGCAATATTCTCCTTATCTCTTAACGATAGATTTATCAACAGAGACAGAGACAGAGACAGAAAGACAGATTGCTTGACAAATCCTTGCACATGACGGACTAATTTTTCTAAAAACGGCTTTGTGATTTTTTTGCCTTGATTGGGAATATGGATCTCACAAAGTACTGTACATGGACCCTTTTTTTATCCTTTAGCATGACTTCCCTTCATCTTTTCGCCCTTTGCTATGTACTTGACCGCTCAACCCCTCTGCCCCTGTAATTTGATAACACTGTAAAATTAAAAGCCACTTAATAAAAATCTCCACAGCTAGATAATTCTGCTTTTGGGATCAACCAAAGTGTCACAAAAGGGCATGAAACAACTCTTCTGCAGGCAAGATGCTATTTGGGAATGCAGGATGGGAGAAAGGCAAGGAAGTGAAAAAAAGAAACAGCAGCTGGCCAGCTGTTTCAGCCCTGAAGTTTAAGCATAGTGGCTCTCATCGGGTTTGCTTGGTGAACACAGTGGCCTGTGTTTCATCTCATTATTTTGAGCATGGCGACAAATGCTTTAGGTTTAGTTTCCAAAAACCCAGGCTTGAGCTCTAATTGTTTCTTCCCTTATTTTCTTGGTAAGATAAACTGCCAACTTGTTCATGTCTTCCCTGTTTTCCATGGAGTATTATTACTAACGGTCTCTGCAGTATGATAAAAATCTGACCAGCTGATAGAACATCTTGCCCTTTAGAGGACAGAGTTAAAAAGGGCCAGTTAGGGTATAATTTCCAAGCCTCTGTTCAAGGCAAGATTTTAACTTAAATCATCCTGAATAAATGGCTGGGATTTTTTTTACACGTCCTTCATCCTTCCTTCCTTCCTTCCTTCCTTCCTTCCTTCCTTCCTTCCTCTGTCCCTCCTTCCCTCCCTCCGTCCCTCCCTCCCTTTCCCATCCATCTAATAGCATCTAGAAATGATAGCTTATTTAAGTTTCAAAATGGTTGGGTTTTCATGAGATTATAACTTTATTTGGACATCAGAGTGCTTTATGAAAAATGTGGCCACTTTATTTACTGCAGCTGAGAAATGCAGGCTGGGAGGCCGATTCCAGGCAACGCAATCTTCCTGGATCAAAGGAACATCAGGAGATTAACAACTTGTGACCCAGACCACAGGTCCTTTTCAGTTAACTGCAGCCATTACACTGGTGCAGCTGGAGCAGCCTCTTCAGAGTCAGAGTCTGAATCCGGGGCCATGACAGTTCTGTACATCAGCAAAAATACCTGCGAAGGCATGGGGAATCCTTGTCGCTCCCTGCGCTGAGTGCAGGAAATCGATCGATGGGAACAGGACGTTAGATCCATGAGTAGACAGAGTGGAGAGTCAGTTAAATTGATAGCAAGAATAAAAAGATTATTCAAAGGGGAAACCACAGGGATGTTATCTCCTGATTCCCGCAGTAGAGAGGCAGCACACAGCTTCTTGTGATAAAACAGGAAAGTGACAAGAAGTATCTAAGGTGACCAGGCAAGTGTTCATGTGTTGCTCAGCCATGCAGAATAATTCTTCAATCAAAGAGGCAGGCATTTTGAGCATCACTCCATGGCCGTCTGGTAACACCACTCCGATTGTTTTGGAAGACCTCCCCTTCTGATCCAATACATCCAGGCCCTGGAAATAGCACCTTTGTCTGCATGAGCCACCGCTGAGGAAAGAGATGAAGAGGAATTTGCAACATGTTTAGCATGAAGACGAGAGAATCAGGAGCAGAAGTTCATGATAAAACTTCTCAGCTGAGGGGACCAGTCCAATTGAAATAACAAAGGACTCCCCTTTTCTTGTCAACTGCCTAGGTTCATGACGAGCCTCCTCCTGCTACCTCCACAGTTGGTGATTATCTTGAAAAGAGAGGGAACAGATCTTCTTATCACATGACGTTACACACTGATTAGGCAAGACACAGAATATATTGTGCTGTGTGAGGCTTTTAGCAAGATCTGCTTCCCCATCCCAGAAGAGAAAGAATATTTTCTGCAAAAGTTCTGCTTACATCGCCTGCTACTCTGACATTAAATCCTGTGAATTATCCCACTACACGTCTGACGTACAGTATGTCAAATTTTGGACATTGTAAGCAATGCTCAGTGTGTGTGGAACCCGCTGTTCTTCATCTATCAAGTACAAATAACCTAAAGAGGACTTAAAACCCACGATATTTTCTCTGCAGGTTGTTCTGCTCTGCCCATCATCGGTCACTCCAGCCATCAATACCATGACCCAGCAATCTTCCTCTTGCCAGCCTTGAAGACCCTGCACCAATACTTTCAGGTAGGTAAGAAATTTGGAAGATTTAATCTAATTTACACATATATAAATGCAGTAATATTCGTCAACTTAACTAGTGATTTCTGCCCCTGATTTTTCATATCAAAACCTTTCTTCTGATATTTATATGTTGATAGTCACCTAAATCTCGGCTGACTTTTTCTGGACTAATTTCCCAATATAAGCCTAGCCATCAAAACTGAAGAGTGCAAATATCTCATCAGCAATTAAAATATCTAAAACCCACAGTTTTAAGAGTCCTGGTGCAAAGATGAGAGATGCCCCAACATTTTTTTCCTTTCAGCTCACCCAACATTATTTTTCAAATAGTTTGCCACTTGGTTTCCCTGATAAAGTTCTCCCTTTGTGATTGTGCATGAAGTAGGTGATTCCCACTCAGTCCCGGGAATTTTGCACTCACTCCGGGGACTGCAGAGTCTGGCATGGGAATCTCAACATTGTTCATTTCCCTGTCCCTGCATCTCCCTCTCCTTCCACCGGAGAGAAAACAGGGATACATGCAAGACACTTGGTAAGCTTAAACTTAAGCATCTAAGTACACGGTGCACTCTTTCTGTTTTGGGACTGGATTTCTCTGACCTCCCAACATCAGCTGGTTTGGGAAACGAATTTCTCTTTCTTTTTGGCTTTCTGTGAGAGCACAACAAAGCTACCATTTCTCGTGGGATATCTGTAGCTCGGCAAGTATGCAAGCTGTCCATTTTCTGCTGGGCAGGATCCCTCCCCTGAGGTCCCCTCCTAACTCCTGACCTCAAGCCAGAGATACTCCCTCTTCTTCCCATGGAGGCTGAGGGTCCTATTCATAGACCCCCTCTGGGTGCGTTCTGTAGAGTTTCCCCCCCTTCTGCCACACTCAGGGCACCAGGGCACAACACTACCACAGTTGCAATATTGGGAAAAAATGGTTTTTGCCATAATTGCCCACATGCTGTCATTCTACGTTCACAGCTCACAAGGGAATATGAGATGCACCTTTGGCACGGTGGCAAGGCAGAGGTTTCATTTACCCAGTTACAATCCTGCATCCACCACACATGTGTATTTCCAAACCATCTGATACCAAACACACTGAAAAACACAGAACAAAGAGCAGAAATGAGGAGACATACTAACAGCATACATTATCAGTTCTGTTTTGTTTTGTTCTCATGCTCTGGGCATTTTGGAGGATGGAGCACCAACTAGTGATGAGGTCTGGGGAGGCTGAATTTTGTGGGGCGCTTGTGTGGGGGTTACATCTGTATTGGTCAGCTGGAGGAAGCTATGTTTTGCTCATGGACTTGGAATTATCAGAATGGTGGAAATGCAAGTGATCACAGTTGATAATTGTGCACAGGCATTTATGTGCATTCTTAGAACCACGTATGTTACACCTCTCCTCAGTGAGCCGCATTGGGTGCCAGTTTGCTTCTGGGTCAATTTCAAGGTGCACATTTTAGCCTTTAAAGCCCTTCATGGTGTGGGACTGGGTTACCTCAGAGACCCCATCTCCCCGGCTGTATCAGCCCGTCACATCAGACCTGGCAGACAAGGCATGCTGAGGATACCATCAGGTAGAGGTGAATATTGTTGGGGCCCAGCTGTCAACCCTTCTCTGTTCTGGTGCCCAGCTTGTAGAACATTCTCCCCCCCCCCCCCAATTTTAGATTAGCTGCATCCCTTTTGACTTTCTGGACATCCTTCAAGACCTGGTTATATCACGTGCCTCGGGCTCCCAGGAAACCGTTCTTGAGTTCGCTCTCCTTATTCTCTCTTGCTCAGGGTTTGTATAGTGGTTTTTTATCATATTTATCATGTAATAATTATTTTTATATTTTATATTGATTGTTTCTATATATGTTGTCTTCATTGGATTGCTGTAACCCACTGTGATGGAATGTATCTCTGAAGAGGAGGGTGGATAGTAACAGAGAGGAAGGCTATCAGGAAGAGGGGGGGGGGGCTTTCCAGGAAGGGAAAGGAGGCAAAAGCTGTGAACAAAGCATGTCCTGAGAGCTGGACAGTGAAACCAAGCATGTTGCACATGATAAGAATGATTTTTCCAGACAGTGGAGACAAATATATTCCTACTGGGAGATTTTGTTTTTAATTTATTTTATTGTAATTCCTTTGATTGTTGATCATTGTGAGGTGCCCAGAGTCATTGAGAGTCGGGTAGCATCCAAGTTTAATAAATTATTATTGTGGGTCGCACAGTCAGCCAGATGTTTTGAATGGATTTGGCATTTTTATCCAATAGTTATTATCATTATTGGCAAAGATCCAAAAGTTGTCTCAGCCTGTCCACAGGGAAGAGAGAGATAAAGATATGACCATTTTTGGGGAATTATTGAATCCACTCTCCTTTCTTTTCCTCTAATAGGAATTCCCATTCTGAAAGAAGGGATTTGTGGAGCATTACAAAATTCTCTTGATGAATTTCAGCCTGGCAAACATGAATGCTACACCAGGGTATTTTGAATATAATATTACCAATGATTCGGATGACTACCAAAATACATTCATCTATTCTACAAGGATCATATCCTCAGTCATATTAATCATCTGCTGTATTGGAGTCCCAGAGAACGGAATTGTCATCTGGCTACTTGGCTTCCAGATTAAGAGAAACTCTTTCACTGTGCTGATTCTTAATTTAGCTATTGCCGACTTTGGGTTCCTTATTTCTATGGCTCTAAAATGCATTGATTTTTTTACATATTATATACCAGCAGGAATTCCCTGGCTCACCTTTATGTCATTGTTGTGGATTATATATATCAATGGTCTATTTCTTCTGACCGCCATCAGCATTGACCGGTGTGTGTCTGTCCTCTTCCCAATCTGGCATCGCTGTTCCCGGCCAAAGCATTTATCCCCTGCTGTGTGTGCCCTCCTGTGGATCTTCTCTTTTCTCCTGACTGGAATTCGAAACATCTTGGAATATGCATTTGAATATGATGGCATCATGAGAAGATACGAATGAGATCATACTTTACAGCTGTAATCTTATATCTGGGATTCAATCTCCCTGAAGATACTGGCTTTGACTCCCAAGTAGAAGTTTCAGAGACATAGAGCAACAGTTCTGAAGGGATGTTGTGGAGGGCACTGTCCCAGCTAAACCATTTTCAGCTGGCTTGGGGGGGTCTGAGAGGCTGGCGAAAGGCCCTTTATCTTCAGGATGTTAAATTGTAGCCAAGGGGCACCTCACCAAACAAGGACACCTCACAGTTGGGAAAGAACATTCACCAATTCACTTCTACAGTGCCTTGAGACACTCAAATATCTAACAATTTGAGGAGATGATCTCATAGTTGCATTTGAAGAAAAGGTCCCATACATTTAAGATGCTGAATTGTAGCCAAAGGACTCCCCAATAAATTCAGATATCTCATAGATAGGAGTGGACATTCCACTATGGTGCCTTGAGGAAACCAAAGATCCATCAACAGAAGGAGATACAAAACATGGTTTTATTTGATGTCGCTGCCCTCGTCACATCTATCATTTGAAAATCGGCAAAGCGTCAATAGTGGCATAGGTACATAATATATCAAAAGTAGCAAGAGCAGCCAAAAATTGAAATCCAAAGATTTATGAGACTTATATAACTTTTCCTAATCAGATACAGTTAGTCCTTGACTTATGACAGCAATTGGGACCAGAATTTACATCATTAAGCGATGCAGTCATAAAGCACAACCATGTTGCTTAGCAATGCAATTTCTGCAGTCCCAGATGCTGTTGTTCCCTGAATCCCATGGTCGTTAGGCGAGGCAACTTCCTGCTGGCCTCCCACAACCAAGAGGAGCAGTGTGCTTTTCGAGAGTGAGCGAGAGTGCACGGGAAGGTCAGGGAGGGTGTGCAAAGTTACAAGGTGCTGCCTGAGAGGTACCATGTGGGTTGGTGAAGGTGTGCAAGGGTGTGAGGGGGTGCACAAGAGGTTCTGTGCAGGTCTGGGAGTGTGCATGAGTGTGCATGAGAGGCACTGTGTGGGTTGCTGAGGGTCAGGGAGGGTGCACAAAAGTACCATGCAGGTCAGGGGAGGTGTCCGGGGATGCAGCAGGGGTCAGGTAGAGGGTGTGAGGGTATGTGCAAGGGAAGCACGGCGAGGGTCAGGGCATGCACGCAGGGATGCACAAGTGGCTGGCACAGGACAAGTACTGAGGGGCTGGGGGAGGGTGCACTAGTGGGGAAGTCTTACCCCTGCAACTTGCAACCTTCCCTGCCATCTTCCCGACTGACTTTCTAGCCATCATATGATTGCAGTGTGCTTGGCAATCAGTCATAAGTGCAATCAGGTTGTGAAACACCCAGATCACGATCATGTGACCACAGGGTGCTGAGATGGCCGGAACTCAGAGGACCAGTTCTAACAGCACCACTGTAACTTTGAACAGTCGCTGAACAAGTGGTCATAGGTCAAGGACTACCTGTAATTCCAGTCTGATGGACAAATATGCGAACAAATCAGGGGAACACTTATGGAATGGTCCATCTCAGGATTCATACCCGAGACATTCCTGTAAGATCTGGAAGCAACAATATTCTCACTCTGTGGTGGGACAGACTGGATAGGTTTCATCTTTCTGTCTGAATGTCAGAGAAAAATTAGTTGAGTTTACACTATTGGTAAAATACTGTGAGTACTTCCCAGTTCAGTTTACACCCAGCACACTCCCAGTTAAGCCCACACCCATATTTCTAATGATGTAAAGGAGGAAATAAACATTAAGTAGAAGAATGACTGTGATCAGCTGCGTCTTTTCCTGAGCAGTCTAAGTAACATTTAGCAGCCGAGAAATCCAATGGTCAGAGAAGTTTTGCTCTTTGCTCTTCTCATGCCAGTTGGCTAATGGTCCATCTAATCAGAGCTTCTTAACAGAAATACAGTCGGGATTACAAATTCCCATGATCTCAAAAGGCTTTGTTTATACGGTACATTTCCTGACCATTGCTTTAAAATTAACTCTGCCTGATGTGACTTTTGGTTCCCTTCTTAAGCATTAGGTACCTTTATATATACTGTTTTGAGCATGCAACCTTCATCTCTACATTTCCGCAAAACATTCTCTAGTTCAACCTTTTTCATGTCTATATCGATGTAAAATCTATATATATATTCACCAACAGAGAATACAGAAGGGGGAGACTTGCGATGAAGCTCTACAGTTAGCAAGGAAAGGGGATTTTTTAATATCTCTTTGTCATGTGATGTGATGTGATATGTGTGTGTGACTTTTAATACATCTATATAGATGGTGAAAAGGTTAAACTAGAGAATGTTTTGGAGAAATGTAGAGATGAAGGTTGGTTCCTCAATAGGGTAAGGCCATCTCTAGCAATTCTTCTACTGTTTAATTCAGATTCATGGGGCGTTATTGGTAGAATGCAGCGCAATCAGATGGTAATTGCTCTTTGGCTCCTAGTTAGCTGAGGCTTTGCTAGAACAGATATAATGTGTGGGAGTTTTTCCTTTCTACAGATTGGAAGAAATCCATAGAATCAGTTTAAGTAGTAACAACTGGGAGACCAGGAGCAAAATTAAACCTGCAAGAGGACAGGCAGTTTAAAGCATCATTCCAAGTCATAGAAAGAGGAATTTTTAGCTTCTTTCTGATGGCCTTCCCTTGTGCCCCAGGAAATCCATAAACATCACTCAAAACCTTCTTCGGCATGAATTTAATCACTGTGTCAACAAAGCGGACTTTGGGTCATGTTTTAGTGTGGAGATGAGAAATGAGAGATTTAGGCTGAGGAATTCATGATAAAGCTGCTCAGATAAGGGGGCCGGGCACAAGGAGACAGATATAGATATAGATATAGATATAGATATAGATATAGATATAGATATAGATATAGATATAGATATAGATATAGATATAGATATAGATATAGATATAGATATAGATATAGATATATAAAATCCCCTTTCCTTGCTAACTGCCCAGGATCATGGCCAGTCTCCCCCTTGTACGTTCACTGTTGGTGATTATCTTCAAAACCCAAGGACATCTTCGTGTCACATGATGCTACATACTGATTAGGCAAGGCACAGGGTTTCTGTGCAGCTTTTAGACTTCCATTTTCATGCCAGAAGTGTATCCTGTGCTTCATATAAAGACACGTCTGAAGATTTCGGCTCAGTATCTACTTCCAGGTGTATCAAATTCTGCTGACAACACTTTGGACATTATCACTCAAGGATGGGGTGAATGGAATCCACTTTCCTTCTGTCGATGAACTGTGAACTTCATCTATACAGGACTTAAAATCCATCACTTTTTGTCTGCAGGTTCTGCCATCCCCAGTCACTTCAGCCCTCAGTACGGTGACACAATAATCTTCCACTCACCAGTTTTGAAGACCTTCGACCACTACTTTCAGGTATGTTATAATTTTGGAAGGCTTAATCTGACCCAAGGAGATGCAAATAACATAGTAGTAGGCATTCCTTCATTACCTGTATATTTCTGTACCTGATATTTCCTATCAAAATCTTTCTTGCCATATTTATATCTTGATAGTCCCATCAATCTCAATTGACTTTTTCTGGTTTTAACTCATTTTCCATCCTAATTGTAGCCATCGTAGCAGAACAGTAGAAGTATCTCATGAGCCATTAAACTGTCTGAAACCCACAGTTTTAATGACCAAGGGAGTAAAATGGTCTAACATTTCCTCCAACATACATTTTCAGCAATTTTGCCTCTTCTCTTCCATATGAATATTCATCCCATTTCTTTGTGCATCTACTTGGGGACTCCCACTTAATCCCAGAAAGTTTGCAAACACACATGCATGAAATCTTGTATATTTAGGTAGATTAAAGTGGTGTGTGTGTGTGTTTGTGTGTATTTTACTTTTTTTTTTGGAATATCTGTAGCTCTGCAAAGTGTATAAGCTGCCCATTTCCCCTTGGCAGGTTCTCTTCCCTCATGTCATCTTCTAACTGCTGGTTGCAGATCAGAGATGATTCTCTCATATCCTTCCAAGGGAGGCTGAGGGTCCTGTGTCCAGGACCTCTGCTATTCCCTGCTTCTTACACTCCAGGCAGCATACCACCATTCTTGAAAAGGCACAAGCATTGAGAAAAATGCTTCCTTGCAAAGTGGTAGAGAGACTTCACTGAATTTCACTACATTGAAACCATCCAGTACTAAATACAGTGGAACCTCAGGTTATGAACGCTTCTGTTCACAAACGTTTCGGGTGACGACCAGCTCCAGCCGCAAAATTTTGCTTCGGTTCGCGAACTCTGCCTCGGGTCACAAACAGTATCCACGGCCATTTTCCCTCCCGTGACATGGATCACGGCCATTTTCCCGCCCCTGACACGTGGTCCGCGGCCATTTTCCCGCCCCTGACATGTGGTCCGCGGCCATTTTCCACCCCTGACACGTGGTCCGCGGCCTTTTTCCGCTCCTGACACGTGGTCCGCGGCCATTTTTCCGCCCCTGACACGTGGTCCGCTGCCATTTTTCCGCCCCTGACACATGGTCCGCGGCCTTTTTCTGCCCCTGACATGTGGTCCGCTGCCATTTTTCCGCCCCTGACACGTGGTCCGCTGCCATTTTTCTGCCCCTGACACGTGGTCCGCTGCCATTTTTCTGCCCCTGACACGTGGTCCGCTGCCATTTTTCCACCCCTGACCCGTGGTCCGCAACCATTTTCCGCCCCTGACACGTGGTCCGCAACCATTTTTCCGCCCCTGACACGTGGTCCGCGGCCATTTTCCCGCCCCTGACACGTGGTCTGCGGCCATTTTTCCGCCCCTGACACGTGGTCCGTGGCCATTTTCCGCCCCTGACACGTGGTCCGCAGCCATTTTTCTGTCCCTGACACGTGGTCGTAGGAGGGGGACTCTCCCTCCAAGCAATAGCCGCCTCCCTGTCCTCCACGCTGGAACGGATTAACGGTAATTACATTGAACCTTATGGGAAAATTTGCTTCAGGTCGCCACCAATTCGGGTCACGACCAGAGTCGTGGAACGAATTAAATTCGTGAACTGAGGTTCCACTGTACATTTTAAGTTATTTCCTGAAAAACATAGAAGGAGGACACGCACTAGTATTTTTTCCCCTCAGGCATGGTTATAAACGGTCAAGGAATTGGCTCATCCCTCAGGCCAGATCCCTCAAGATGTCCACAGGGAAGGTAGAAATGAAGCTATGACAATATTGCTGTTATTTAGGAGACAGGAATGACTGAATCCACCCTTCTTTCTTTTCCTCTAAAAGGAAATTCCATTCCAAAGGAAAAGATTTTCAGAGGATTACAAAAGCTGATTGATGAATTCCAGCCTGGGAGATCTGGATGCTACAGGAAAGTATTATGGGTATAACAATACCAATCACTCATATGAGTACACAGAAGAGACCACCTCTTTTGATTTCAGATGGATTATTTTGGTAGGCATTACTTTTATTACCTGCTGTATTGGCCTCCTGGGGAATGGATACATCATCTGGCTACTTGGCTTCCAGATTAAGAGAAACCCTTTTACCACATTCGTCCTTAATTTGGCCATTGCTGACTTTGGATTTCTAATATTTTTTGTAACTGAATGGGTTTCTCATTTTATAAAAAGCATTATTTTCATCTCTGATTCTTTATCTGTGTGTGTTTCTGCCACATCATGTACATCAATAGTCACTTTCTTCTGACAGCAATCAGCATCGACCGGTGTGTGTCTGTCCTCTTCCCAATCTGGCATCGCTGTGCCCGGCCAAAACACTTGTCCTCCAGAGTGTGTGTCCTCTTGTGGATCTTCTCTTCGCTCCTGGGTGGAATTCTGAACTTTATGCAATTAACAGAATATTTTGGAGGCCTGTTTAGTCTCCAATGCCTCATGACTGCTGTAGTTTCCTTTCCATTGATCACCCTCTCTACTGTGGTCCTTTTCATCAAAGTGTGTCTTAAAGTGAAACATAAAAAACAGGAATGCCTCCTACTGATGATCTTAATTACTCTTCTCTGTTTCCTCCTCCTTGTTTTTCCTTTAAATTTCTTTGTGGTGATAGTTGATTATTTTAGTATCGAAGTTCACTCTAAAGTGACATATTTGGGTTCATGCATTATACTGTGTTCCTGCCTAAACAGTAGCATTAATCCAGTGATCTATTTTCTGGTTGGGAGAAAGAATCACGCTCAATCCAAGCAGAGCCTGAAGGTCGTTTTTCAAAAGGTCTTCAAAGAAGGTGAAGCTACTGGAGGGAGATAGACCAGTTCAAACCCACTTGCAAGTCCTCTGTGCTTCTTTCTGAGTGGTCATGAATAAGAATGCACTTAAGGCTACAATCATATGGGTGCAACTAAATCTCTTTGAAAAGATTGGCTCTTTCATCTGAGTAGACATATAAAGGATTGCATTTTAAGAGATTATACATCAGTTCATAACTAATGCTCTGCAGGAACACTGCACGCATTTTTATAAAAAAAGTTTACTTTGCTCACTCTAAGTAAGATTTTTACAAATACAAGGAGGGCGCCATCCCTCCACCCCCACCTCTTTTTTCCAAATGCCCCCCAAGGGCAATTAATTCATGAAATGAAGCATCAATAAGTAAAATTAAAATAGAACCAATTATAAACCAAATCAAATTCAGTAACTGATGGTGACACTTTAATCCTTGACTGAAATCAGGAAGAGGAAGAGAGGCCATTCTCATGTATATTCCGTGGCTTGGGAGCCACAGAAGAGAAAAACCTGCCACAGGCAAAACCTCGGATCCCCAGGAAGAAAGGATGGAAAGATGGCTAGTTAAGCAGGGAAGCAGCCACAGGAGGGTACAAAAACTCCTTTGCAATTCTACAAATCTGCAGGGAGAGACATCTCTTTGAGAGGTTTTCTACTTAGAGGTTGGTTTCCAAGGGCACCTCAGTGCTTATAAATACTGCAAATTGGTAGAGGCAGGAAAAGAGAGAATTTAGAAACCAAAAAGCCTCTTCTTACTTTTTCTTTTTGTTTTTTATCTGTTTTTTTCCTTTTCGCTCTTCTTCTTTTTTTTCTTTTTTTTTGTATATGCACAAACAATAATATGTAACAATACCATAGGGATCTTAGAATTAAGTATCACACTTGAGATAGAAACTGTTATTACATAACAAATAATTTCATGTATTTTGCAGTTGTATCTAATGCCACATTTAGCTTTAGATATAAAATTTAAGCAACCTTATGCTTATCAACATGAACATTTTATTCATAGCCAGTATTGATATAAGCTTTTTTTCTTTATCTTTAAAGTTTTAATTATCTAAACATCAGAGTGTTAATCATCTCCAGTCCACACTGTGTAAATACCACTGTACCCAAATAATCTATTGTAGTACTTGTGTTTAATAATAATACAATAAAGCAATAAAATATTGGGGGGGGATTAATTGGGAATAATAATTAGTCTGCAATAATTGGTACATGGTATGTAACAGTAGTGCTGTTCACTACTATTTTTCCTTAAGTAGTTGGAATTCAGTAAAATAGTTGAGTAGTTGGAATTCAGCAAAAGTGGAATAGTAGTTGAGTAGTTGGAATTCAGCAAAAGTGTGAGTATAAATTTGCTTCTGGGGTTCTTGTCAATCACACTATGGTACCCTCGTCTTTGCTTGCTTTGGATCTTGAAAATAAATATACTTTTGGCTGAAGATCTGGAGGCTTCGGGTTTTGTGTATTTTCATGGCACCACTATTGAAAGGACCCCATGGGAGAAGGGATTGAATGGAAATGCTGCAGACCTTGGAAGAGAAGACTAGAGTGAAAAGACAGGCTGTTTACACATATAACTCTTATTAGATGGCCTCAGTTGCTTAGCCAATGGCTGGTCATAGAAATGGAATGAATGAAGGAAGATAAAAATAAAAGAATTTCTCAGCCTAGAACTAAAATCAGAGGAGATTTTAATGAGAAGCCAAGGGCTCATTTTAGTGGAAAGGGCCTAAGAGAAGGATCCACCAAGGAAAGATAATTTTAATCTGCAGCAGCCTGACTTCTGCTGGAGGAGGGGTCACTGCACATGAAGAAGGGGACAAAAATCTTAATAGCTCTAGAGAACAGCAATCAAGTTATTTGGAAGTGCAGAAGACAAATTTCAGCATACTGAAAAAGTTGCCATAATATTTACAGGGCAAAGGTCAGCGTGCTTTTGGGCATCCCCAACTTCCCTTCTACGAAATTGAACACTGGATTTTAAATTAGCAGGTTAGAAAGAGTATTGATCCTTTTGAACTTGGATTCTGGAGGAGATGCCTGGGAATACCATGGAGAGCCAAGAAAAGAAATAGTTTATCACGGAACAAATCAATCCAGAGTTTTCACTTAAGGCACAAATAACCAAGCTAAAATAATCATATTTTAGACAATTATGAGAAGACATAGCTCTCTTGGAAGTCCATAATGGTGGAAGGAAGAAGAAGAGGACAACCAACAGTAGGGTAGATGGTCTGGATTATAGAGGCCGTGGGTGCATCAACTGAAAACTGAAGGACCAGATTGAGAACAGAGTTTCCTGGAAAAAAAATCTTTGTGGTTGAGTTGATATTGTCTTGATGGCACATAATCAATAAATCAATCATCCTTCCCTTCTATCTCATTGTAACCTGATTATATTTGATCTTTACACAACCACCACCTGTCTGTCCTGCCATTTCTAGGTCTGTCCTCTCCATTATTCCCCTGATTATCATCACCCTGGTATTATTATTACTTTTTGGCTTCCTTTTCTTCTTTCTCTTCTCCCTCACTATGCTGTGGACTCTGCTGCTTCCCCCTCCATTCTCCCCCCCCCCTCAACTCTGTGGTTGATACCTGTAAAGGTGTCCCAGAATTGCTATCCTGGGGTATTAGTTGGCCAGTTTGTATGGTGAACACCACACCCTGTTTTTACTGAAAAAGTAAGAGCAGCAACCAGGTAAACCAATCAGATATATTTCTGGGAGCCATTGTCAATAACATTATTAGGATGGTAAGTGGGTGGACCTGTAAATAATAAAATAAATAGAAATAAATAAAAAATAAAGGCTCCAGTGCCTTTATTGGCTGTGCAGTAAAATATGTAATTGATTAAGCTGCCTACCATTCATATTTGAGTATTATTATATTTATTATTTTTCATTGATGCCCCACCTTTCCTATGTGAGCACAACACAGTGAACCTTTTGGATGCTCCTCATTTTATCCTGAGAATAGCAACTCTTGCACAAGTTGGACTCAGAGATGAAACCCACAATCAAAGGGGATTTTCAAACTGGTTCTCCCCAAATGTAGTCCAACTTCTTACCCCCTACTCTATTTCAGCTGCCTCCTTGTCTGTGTAACCATCACAAAGTATGCCTTGACTTGTTCCCTTTGAAGATGATGTGGACCCTTACCTGGCCCATATGTCTCAGCCCAATCTTTGTTTGTTTATTTCTTTATTGAATTAATGTGGCCACCCATCTCACTTCCATGCCACTTTGGGCAGTGTACACAATGAAAACACAGAATAACAATCAAAATTCAGCCATTAAAACCAATTAAAACAGTTAAAAACTACAATAACAAAAAACAGGGAGAGTACAATCTAAACCTATGCACAGTGCAACCGTTCAACAGGCTCCACACTCCACAAGCCCAATGGCACTTGCAGGTTTTGAGGGCCTTCCAAAAGGCCAACAGGGTTGGGGCCAATCTCACCTCGGGGGGAATGAGGTTCTGGAGGGTGGGTGCCATGGCAGAAAAGGCTTCCTGCATCCTGCCAAACAAAGCTCCTTGTCTGATGGGTCCCACAGCATGTCTCTTCTTCTGAACCTGATGGGAGGGGTGGTGTCTCATCTTTCCTAGCCCTAGCTGGAATCTCTTGAGGATTTTCGTAGTCAATCTCAATCTGAATACAATTCAGTAGTCTGGACACAGCTGCAAAAAAACACCAATGTGATTCTACCAAAGCTGACGGCCAGTGGAAGTGGCTCCCCAGGAATCACTCTTTCCATATAATGAGAAGCAACAGTCATTGTGCTCCGCACTCACCAGAGCCATTAGGGCATGAACTTCAGAAATGATGTTGAGAGGTGGGAACAGGTCCAACAAAGTGCATTAGAGTTAGATGAGAAATCATCCAAAGAAAAGTGTATGAACTCTGTGTGTATATTCTGAAGGGGATATGACTGAATCCTTCAAGTGCCTAAACAAGCTGTCCCCTAGAAATAAACAAGTGTTTCTCTTCTTCCCAGTTTCACTCTGCCTTTTCTCCAGAATGATTTTGGAGGTCATAAAGCCTCACATGGGAAAATTCTCCTCCTTCTAAGACCTCACTCAATACTTATCTCAACAGCCAATAAAAGAGCATGATCTTCTTGTAATCATATAGTAGCTAACTGATTAGGCCACTGCATTTTAAATAGGCTTATTGAAATATCATTTTCCAGCAGATAATTCAAGGCACACCGATGTTTTCCTTCAGCAGACCAATACGGCATATTTTCTTTGAACATCCTTCCATCCCTCAATGAGTTATTATCATATTTGTACTTTCTGCTCATGGATTTTGAAGATTCATGATCAACATTTCCTTCCAGGTATGTAAGAAATTTCCCAAGTTATTGCTTAAAGAATACCCAATGTGGCAGCACTCTTAACCTTGTTCTGCATTACTGCTGTTTGAAAGAAACTCATTAAAACTAGAGGAAAAAAAATTGTTTTTTGATCTATAAGTGGCTACCAATTATCTTTTATTTATTTATTCATTTATTTTTCAAATTCACAATCAAAAATGAGTAATGGTCTTTATGTGTATGTCCATACCTTAGTGTGCATGTATATTTATTTTCAGCACAGTCTATTATTCTAGGAATATAGAGAAATGTCACAATTTTCAGTACAAATAAAGAAAACATACAATTCTTATTATAATTCTAAAGGTCCATGTGATAAGGAAGGCTGCACTGCAGACTTTTACCACATCTAACAACTTTACTTGTTCCCTTCTCTTCTCCCTCCCAAAGAAAATCTGCATCTATAAGAATAGAAAGTAAAGCCCACTTAGACAGACCCAGCAAATAAGAAATAATGTGTACTGTTTATTATTATTTTATATAATAATACACCACTGTTTGTGCCGTAAAAAAAAAAAACTGCATAAATTATAGTGATGAAAATAAGCTGAACATAAGAGCTCATGCAGCTCAGTCCTAGCCTTGGAGGGCAGCTGCATTGTCACAGGGCCTGATGAGCTGATCTGGCTGCTAACCAGGGCTGGTGTGGGGAATTTTGAGCCCTGGGGGGACACCCGTCTGCTCAGTTGCAGTGGGACATGCTGCCAGAGTGGAGAAGAATTGGAGAGAAAGAATTGGAGAGAAAGAGTGCAGGTGGGGCGAAGCTTACCTGGGGATTTGAAGATTAGCTTATAAATGTAATGGGATATGTTTTGACAAAGAATTACACCTACTCAATGTATTAAAAACTAGCACTTATGATAGTCTTACTATTCCTAAGACCAGAGATAGATTGAAAGTTATCTATTTTTCATATCTTTTTTCTTTTTCTTTGACTTTATCTCACTTTTTCTTTTCCTTTCCTTTATAATTTACATTTTCAATTTTCTTTTTCATTTTTAACTTTGTAACTTTGTAACTTTAAAATTTCAATAAAATGTCATTTAAAAAAATTGGAGCGAAAGAGAAGGAGTGGAGAGCAAATGTTTGTTGCTGGAGGGGAAGGAGAAGCTGGAGAGAAAAGGCTGGAGAGGGAAGAGAGCTGTGCAGGCCAAGTGTCGGTTCCTGTCTGGGGTGAGTAGAAGACCAAGAGGGATGAACTCCACACAGGATCCAGACCCTGGAGGCCTAGAAGGGACCTTGCTGGTTGGAGATAGCGGCTTCATCCAAGATCCTGGGGAGGGGAGAGGGGAGAATCAGCTGTCACAATGGAAACCCTGGTTTTGGGGGGAAGCTGGGCAGAAGGCCCTGAGAGAGGTTCTTCCCCCAGTGCAGAAATGGATGGTGTTTCAGTTGAGCTGAAAGAAAGCCAAGCAATGCTGAGCACCCTCCAGTAACCCCAGTCCTTTCCTTTCTTTTTTCCCCTCTCTCTTATCAGGCCTAAAAAGGGAGGAGGGAGACAGAGAGAAAAGGAGGAGGCAGCAGGAGAAGTAGAGAGGGAAAGTTGCAGGTAGGGAGATGTGGGAAGTAACCTGAGCCCACCACTGTGTTATTCACCCTGGTGTAAATATCTTCTGTAAATACATGCTGTACATAGTAAAAGAAATAACAAAATAAAAAATAAAAAAACCTCCACTGTGTCCATTGCTACCTTTGCTTTGCATTACACCTCCAGTCCAAAATGAACTCCATCACGCTGTGGCAGCCACCTGTGAAAACATCTTTCTAGGAATTCTTCCATCACCACAAGCCATTCCTGCCCCTGATGCTAGGCCATTCAGGTTTTTGGTTGAAAACTGAAACTGAAAAATGTAAAGATAATGATCAGTACTTCTTTCCAGGTTTGTAAGAAATTTCACTTTGTACTACATGAATGAACGGTGTAGCAGAGGAAGCATTTTAGAGCCTTGTGGAGGAGCTCACATTTCAGACCTGAGTTAGCTTATGCATAATTTTGTGGAAGCATATGGAGAAACAGAGGTTTTTGTCCCTCATAATCTTACAGGGATTATGCTCCAAGGATAAGGAGCATAAAGGCTACCCAAGTTGTGAGCCTTAGTCCTCACACGGTCCAAGGAAAACAACCTGATATCAGATCTGTCTGTTTCCAAAACAAGACAATGATGGAAACCAACTTCTGTTCAAAGAGGAGATTCTCCAGCCTGGTGCATAGTTTGGGTTGAAAAAAAGGGAAGGAAGGAAGGAAACCCAACCCAAAATCCAACCCATGCATAGACCTCACTAGAGTTAAGGCTCACCTTTGATACATAGCAGTCAATGAAATTCTTTTGTAAGGGTTTCTTAGCTTTTCTATAATAAAACTACCTATTAGAAGTTCCTGGACTTTTGTGCTCCTCTTCAACTAGTCCAGCCTGCCAGAGGAGAACCCTGACTCAAACCATAAAGAGCTTTATCAGTAACAGCTAGCACCATGAACAGACATAAAAAAAAAAAAGCATAGAATTAGAGGTAAAATGTTTAACTAAGTATCACCTTGTGGGCAAAAACTACTCAAGCCTTGGTGCCAGGCGTAATTTATATACTGTATTTATATTCTGGTAGAAAATTCTACAGTATTTAGGATAATATTTTTTCCTGTCCCACAGAATCCAAATCTCCCTGTCTTAACCTAGAGGGGATGTAGCCTGCATTACTAGTTTATTTATTATTTAAATCAAATTTTATGGCCACCCATCTCACCAATGCAGTTTTGGGTGGCTAGCAAGGATTTAAAAACACCGTATAAATACAACACAAAAAATACATATCACAACCAACTAAAACACAGTCTCTGCTGAGGACACTATACACCAGTTGCATTTTTTGGGGGGAAAGCTTTAAAATCCCTGGCCTTTTCCTCCTTTTTCACTCCTTTATCTCAACTCCTGATATCCTTTCCTTACAACTAAGTTGCTTTTGAGTTTCTTTCTTTCTTTCTTTCTTTCTTTCTTTCTTTCTTTCTTTCTTTCTTTCTTTCTTCCTTCCTTCCTTCCTTCCTTCCTTCCTTCCTTCCTTCCTTCCTTCCTTCCTTCCTTCCTTCAATTTATTGCTGCCCAATTCCAAATAACTCTGTTATGGTTCTCAGCCTTCTTTCCCCTTGTTCCTCCCTTGCTTTGGTTTTCTTTGAGGTCTAAATGCTAGGAATGCTGCATTGTTTCCTTTATTCTCAGTGAACACTGCATTGTTTCCTAGTCTTAACTCATCAGCTTCTGTCCAAAACTCTCCCAGCTGTGAGATATGTAAAAGCTCTCAGCAGTATCATTCACTTCTCAGCAGGAAGACTTCACCCCTACATTTATAGATTAAGACCTATGTCACAACATACAGTAGCCCAGGGCTATCTGCCAACTTTTCATATCAGCTTGCAGATATGCATACTGTTTTTATAGATAGCAGAAAGGGAGATATAAACAGTAATTTCCCCATAGGAAAAAAAAGAAATGGGGGCCACTGCTGTGCTACCAAGAGGAGGAGAGAACTGGAGAGAGTAGTAGGGAGAGAGACTAGAAGAAAATAAAAAGATGGGAAAATAAAATAGATTCTAAACAGCTTTGGCTGTTGAGAGCTTGTTGGTTCCAGGACAGCCTGGAGCAAGATTCTTGAAGTAGAGCTAGGAGGACATCCAAACCCTTTGAAGAAACATGGGAGCAATGAGGGACAAATTTATGCTATGCAGATTGCTTCCACGGGAAGCTAAAGTAAGAGAAAAACTGCATCCTGTCAGCCTGAGAGAATGCCAGCCAGAATAATTACTCTTTACTTAACTCTAAGTAGGATTCTAGAAACTACAATGCATATCTTTAAGCTGTAGGCTGCAGACACATCAAGTAGAGAGATAGTTAACTTTGGCCATATACTGTAAATCAAACAGTTGGTTGTTTGCTTTACCATTGCTTATCAGGGGCAGAGGGGGCAGGGAGTGAGGGAAAGGAATATGTCTTAATTAGCTGCTGTTTAGATGCTGAAATTAAATACTGTCTGAAATGCTTTACCTGTATGAAAATGAAACTAGTAACATCCTTATTTTGCTAATAAAAAGAAAGGAAAAAAATCACAAAAGTTGTTTTGTACACTGTAAGTTGGATCGAGTCCCATGAACCCATGAAGCCCCTGTGACAATCAAACTCTAAAATATGTAGTTTCTTTTATTCTGATAAAAGAAAAAAGAAGATGGGCAAATTTGAATTCTTTCAGCGTTATCCAGCAAGAGTTTTAGTCTTGGACTCCTGAAAACTGTAATTTAATATTGGAATTCATTGTTTTTCAGCCTGCACATACCCCATCTGTATTTGAGTTTTCTTGCCCATCCCCAACTCACTCCAATCTGTTTGATTTCTGTATCACTTACAGGTGTCAGAGAACGGTGTTCCATCTATATACCAATTGACTTAACCAACAGAACGTGGATGAATAAAAGGGTGACTTTATTTGAATTGTAAACTTATTTGTACATCCCTAGAGGAAATAAAAATGATACGCACATCTGTGGGAGAAGCATACATCTGAAATGCTATTTCAAAACATTTTACATAAACGGGAGAGAATGGTTTCATACTGGAATGCGCGTGAAGTGACAACATCAAGGAATAGCTGTGTCAGTCTGTAACTCAAGATGGAAGGGAGACATCAAAGGCACCCTGAAACTGATTAGAATATTATTAGGAAACTTTACTTTTTAAAAACTTAATATTTTGATATGTTTATTTCAGGTTTATGTGACAAAGGATTGCAGCAAGCTATGATTAATTGGTAGCAAATAAATAAGTGTCACCTGGCTCAAATAATGGAGGAGGAGATTCATAGTTTTTTCAAAGAGGAAACATTATGAGTTCCTTAAGTTTGCCACCATCAGTTAAAATCTCAACTAGAACAGATTTCTGAATCAGTTAAGCAGGCATTCTGGGATAGCAGGATACTACTTTGCATTCTAAAAATCATCGAACTTTGGATTCCTGAAGACTCAATAGAAGACCCAAATTCCACTGCTGAAGGCTACCCTATTGTTGGACAAAAGTGAAAATCTTTGTGCCAGAGAAGCAGTAGCTTGTCCATTGCCTTTCGATGCGGATTATGCCCCAGCCCTCCCTTACTACAATGATAGCCCCTTGTCTTGTAAACTTTCACCAGGTATTTCAGGACTAACATAAACTGGTTATCATAATGCTGCAAAGCCAGAGAGCTCCTGCCACTAATGATAGGTGAAAAAAAAAGTAAGTTTATTAGAGATGATTTTTACAACCATGGTCATGTGACAAAATATTTTTCATCTAAAGCAAAGGCAAGCTAGGACAAAACATTTTACAGCTAGTTTTCACTGGTTCTCCTTAGATGTGTAATGGAAAATTACATCTTAACATTAAATTGACTCTGTGGTACAAATGGAGTTGCACAGAGAAGGATGGAAACTAAAGACGTTGGCAAACCTTTGTGTGCTTTGGCCCAAATCATAGTGGTGAAGCCACATACTGTCTTCTCAAAGAAGTCTGAAGTGTGGTCCAGCACGCATTAAAATCTAACAAATCCAAGCATTTTTCCAGTTTTCAGTTGGGGAGACAATTATATTTAAATATGATTGTTAGCTTCTGCCTTGTTAGCTCCTCTGGGCTTATGCTTAGAATATTATCTTTATCTCCATGATGCAATGTGTGGGGGATGTGTGGGGGAAATTTTGGTGGGAGCTGGTTGTACACTCCTATATTTAAACAACAACAAACAAACAAACAAACAAAAATCCATCCTTGTAGCCCAACCAGTAAAGCAAGGAACATTCATCTTTTCAGAAATGTTCATAACCGGGTTTCACCAGTCTGCATCTCATCTTCCCTGGAGTCTTCCTCATTTCTGAAAACCCTGTGGAGTGCAAGCTTCATGGACACTCTGGATCGATCTTCTTTTTTTCTCCCAGCCAGGAAATAAAGGATTGGGTTGATGCTGCTATTTACTGTGATACAGATCTCAGATAGCAACATAAGAATAAATACACTTTGAAGCCAGGGTTGCATATTATATGCAACAGTTAAAACAAAGTCAAAAATGTATTCATTTTCTATTAGCGAGCTGCTAAGCAGTTCATCCAATACCCATTTTAAATCTATGTTTTTTAGTATGCTATAACTAATAATGGAAAATATACTCAGTGGCAAACGAAAAACAATGAAGCACAGGAGTGCAAGCAAGGTTACCGTCAACACTTTTTTCCACTTTTGCTGGCGTTGTTTAAAGAAAAGTTTAACAAGTAGGATCAGAGTGGATATGACCATCACTGGGTAAGAAATCAGACCATTGAAAATA
This sequence comes from Python bivittatus, assembly GCF_059951505.1. Lineage (NCBI taxonomy): Eukaryota > Metazoa > Chordata > Lepidosauria > Squamata > Pythonidae > Python > Python bivittatus. The sequence goes on along the minus strand of NW_028277086.1, from coordinate 6,362,401 downwards.
AGCTGGAACAATAAAAAAGTCTGTGAAAATATAACTACAAATTCCAATCCAAAAAACACAATGGGCAGAACCCAAGAGATAGCACATACAATGAGGGACAATTTTGGTGGCCGACGACATCGATGCCACATTGGAAAGAGCACAGATACACACCGGTCCACGCTGATACTTATTAGTAAAAGTTGACTAGTATTGTATGCCACAAAATAGATAAGGTTAAAAATCAAATATATTCTCAAATTATTTGGACTATAAATCTGGGATATTTGAGTCAAAGCCTGCATTATGAGTACTCCAGAATCAGCCACAGCCAAATTCAAGATGTAGATGGAGAAAGAATTCCTCTTCATATGGAAACCAAGGATCCAGATGACTTTTCCATTCCCTAAAAGTCCCAAAAAGCAGAGAGTAAGAAGAATGACATTAAGGACGACATTCTCAGTAAAAATTGGAATATTTGAAATTAGGGAATTTTTGAAGTCAGTCCAGTTTGAATTGTCATAGGTTTTGTCTATAACCTCTGAAGCAAAAGATGGGGTAGAGCCAAACTCTGCCATTGTGTTCAGCTCAATTTTCTTTTCTTCTGTATTTGCCTTTTTCTCCTTTTGTATATGAACTCCTGCAGAGAGAGGTGAAGCAGGCATACAATAAATCCTAAATTATGCTAAATTATGTTCAGAAAACTTGTACAGCCACAAGAAACTTAGGAGGTTAAAAGGGAATTTTCTTTGACAAGCTATGCAGTTATCCTGGTGACAATACAGAACTCAGGAGAGCAAGCAAACAAATAAATGTCTAATAAATTAAATATAGAGACACAATTAAATAAACATTCCATATCTACCACCAGCCAGCAAGATATTTGCAAGAGATCTGGAAAGAAGGGTAGAGTTTTAGGAAGATAAATGTACATTGGTCACCTTTATTTGCAATTCATAGAACCTTGTATAATATTTACAAATCTTAAAGTATGTGAAACTGGATAAGTTCCATTTCTCACATTTTTCCTAACACTAGAGAGATCCTAAATTCTACTTCAAACCCTTTCTGATAATTTGGGAAAGATACTGCTTCAGATCCATTTGCTCCCAAAATTTAGTGAAAAACGACATTACTGAATTTTGATGGAAAATGAGGCATGGTCGACATAATATTTTGAAGTTCTTATCCCATCACAAGCAAACTGTAAAACTACCTTAATCCGCCTGGATCAAATGGGAGGCTTGTCCACCAAAAAAAAAAAAAGACACTTTTTATTTATTTGCTAATCTTCAAATAGTCTATTTCCTTGCACAAGACTAATACTGCAAACCTGAACAGTAGTACAGTAGATATCATAATTACAGAGGACATAGTCACAAATCCCACTCGTGTATGTAGAGTTCTCCATTGATTTCAAGTGATCTACTGTAAGTCTTGGTTCAGTTCAAGGTAAACAGATGAGTACCTTTAATCTGTAACAACATTCTTCTTTAAAAGGCCTTTTAAGGCCTCTGGGGGAGATGGGCAGCATACAAATTTAATAAAATAAATAAACAAGGCCCTATCTTTAGAAAAGACAGTATAGACCATTGATTCTCACCGGGGCGGTACCACCCCCCAGGGGGCAGTGGGAGGATGCTGAGGGGCGGTGAACTTGTTTTGGGCAGTAGGGGGGCGGTGGGCATGTTTTGGGCAGTAGAGGGGCGATGAGCATGTTTTGGCATTCGAACTTAATTTTAAAACTCCCCAAAAAAATTATTAAATCGATTATCCGGTTTACACCATTTGTACCAGCAATAAAACGAACTTACGCGACGGCTGCCCTCACGCACTTCTAAGAATGGTGAGACAAATTTGTATTCTAGGTAGGCTGACCTTGAAGAACTCGACACTACGATTCTTCTCCAATCCCAACCAGCACAGCGCATGCATCAGCTGTCTTCCCGCGTGACTAATCGCAGTGCGTGCGTTGAGCATCCTTTCAATATGAATGTTTGATTTGACCCGTGTTTCTTGAGTTGCTTTTCGTTCGCTTCATTTCTGTTTTTTCCCCTCAGTTTCTATTTACTTTCATTGTTTATTTGGCCAGTCGGCTAGGTAAGTGCGCTTATTAGTTCTTTATCATGGTCGTGAATTATTAATTTTGAGAAACTAATGAAACTTTGAAAGCCAGCTTCCAGAATGGTGATCGTCTCACAGAATTTTGGCTTCAAAGTAACATCAATCGCCTCTACCCAGGACTGTGGACTATCATAAAAAAAAAATTAGTGTATTTTTTTGCTGTTTTTTTAATTATCTAATTAAGAATAAAGAATTTTTAAACATTAAAAAAGCATTTGCAAAAAAAATTAAAAAATTAAATTAAAAATTAAAAAAAGTTAAAAAGTTAAAAAACGAGCATCAAAAAAATAAATAAATGTATTTACAGCATTTTGAAATAAACGTATTTACATAAAAGACCATTTAAGCATTTTTTTTGCATTAGTCATTTTAATTTTAATAAAAGGAATGCAGTTACCTTCCAGGGCAAAAGTATCAAGTTAAATCAAACAAATTTGGTGTGTAAGTCTACTGAAAAAAATTACTTAAAATTTTTGCCTTTTATAATTCAGTAACTCCCGCCCCCCTCCCCATACCCTAAATTACAGGATTTTCACAAAGGGTGGCGTTGAAAAATTTTCCGCTCCTTAGGGGGGGCGGCAGCTTCAAAAAGGTTGAGAATCACTGGTATAGACCCTTCATAGAAAAAGAAAGAATAGAATCATTTGGTACCCAGACTATTATAATAATGATGTAAGCCTCAGATGATCTCCAGAAAGAGTTACTACAGGCCATTTTCCAATTTTACCAAAACAAATTAGCTCACAAAATTATACAGCAATGGCTTTGGATATTATTCCTAAGAACAAATGGTACGTTAGAGAAAGGAATGGACCGTTCGTTCTTCCGAGGCAATAGGCTGCCCCTGAGCGTGTTGTCACTCTCAGAGCTGCCTTTGACAGAGCAGCTGTTTGATTGCTGCAAATTCGTGGTTTGGTTTGGAGTTCTTTTGAGACAGGAAACACCCAAAGCTATAGTATGAGCTCTACAAAAACTCTGCATAAGCTAAGCCAGCCACAAAGTGTGGCTCCACCACAACACACTAACATTCTGCCCTTGTAACGTGGCCAGTTCTTCAAGTGGTAGACTACAGATATTCATACATACCTGGAAATAAGTACTGGTGGTTAATCTTCACCTTTTATGAACAGAAAACATGAACGCTGTTGCATCAGGTGGTGGAATGGCTTGCAGGAATAGAAGATTTGAAGAAAATCATTCCAAAAGGTGTAGCTCTGTTAAGCTGTTATAGCAAAATGTACGCGTTCCATCAGTTCTTTGCTAAAAAATGAAAACTGCACAGACTTACTCGACGGAGTGGTTTTGTTGTTTAGCCATTATCAGATTAGAAAGGCATGCTCCTTTTTGGCTGCTAAGATAATTATCAGAAGAAAACGCAGAAGGGGACAAATATTCAATATTAAATGCATGGGGAGTTACTAAAGAGGATAGTTTTAGTAGCTAATATTGGGGATTTATTTATTTAATTAATATATATCTTGTCTTAATATATTTAATTGATATATATTAATTAAATATATTAAAACAACTCTGGGCAGCTTGCAACCAATAAAACAGTATAAAAACAATATAAAATCCAACAGCAACATAAACAAAAAAGAATTGGATAGCTGCTAACCCATTCTAGGGGTTGCTAAAAAGATTGAATGACAATTCTGATATTTTATATGAGATTCCACAAAAATTTGGCTTTCTGACCTGTCAAATATGAGATCTCAAGAATCTGAAAGATCTAAACATCTTGTAAGTTTTTAGATTCTATTTTTAACCAACCGTGTGGTGGCATCAGTTCTGCACTTTGCATGAGGAATTATAATCAATTGCCCTCTGTATCTGAAAATTTCTTCATATGTATCTATTTTAGTGAAGCCTTTAGCTCAACTCACTAGATATACACAAAGATATATGGATACACACAGTACCTCATTCTCTGAGATGAAGAATGTCTTCCTTTCTTTTTCTTGTTATGATCCTTTGAGTCAGCCTTGACTTCTGGTGACTACATGGCAGATTCACACAGTTTTCTTGGCAACATTTTCAGAAGTGATTTGCTATTACCTACTTCCTAGGAAGAAAGTGTGTGACTGGCCCAAAGTCATCCAAATGATTGTTGTGTCTAAGGCAGGAGTAGAATTCTCCCTATTCCTAAGTGGCTTTCTTCTTTTTTCCTCAAAACGTAAGTCTACTACAGGTTAAAGAGAAAAAAATGATGTTAAAAGGTTCCAAAGTTAGTTTAATATTGTATAGCATTTGCACAATCAAACAACTAATAGATTACTACATCAAGACTTGTAAAGTAGTTCCTTAATAGGTCCATCTGAACCACATGCAAATATAAGAGGGAAAAAACCTGAATGTCCATTTTGGATAGCTGAAGTGGCTTTCCCAGAAATTCTCTTTTCTATTTTTCCTAATCTAATATTTTCTTAATAATGCTTGTCTCATATTTGATGAATATTTTTGAGCTGTCCACATGAAATCAAACCAATTTACTTCCCAATTTGTCAAATATTCTAGTCTTAAAAATCTTCATCAGTGCATACATTCCTGAAATAGATTTACATAGGTAAAGTCATACTCCTAGTAATATCCATGCATTATCTTATTTCAGACAGAGCCAGTTTGGTGTAGTAGTTAAGGCATCAGCATAGAAACCAGGAGACTGTCTTGCCTTAAGCAGAAGGCCAGCTGGGTGACCTTGGATCAGTCATTCTCTCTCAGCCCTAGGAAGAAGGCAACAGGAAACCACTTCCAAAAATCTTGACAAGAAAACTGCAGGGACAAGTCTAGGCAGTCACCAAGAGTCAAGACACATGCGCACGCACGCGCACACACACACACACACAGAGAAGGAGAGAGAGAGAGAAAGAGAGAGAAAGAGAGAAAGAGAGATCTTATTTAAGAATTCTTCTGTCACTTTCTGAAGGTCCGCCTACTGAGGATTCAAAGAATTCATGACTTTACCTTATAGATCTTCCTATAATACAGTGTCACCAAATACCTAGGATAAGAAATATTGATATATTTCTATTGTATTTGCTGTTATCTCTTCTTCCTAAAATCTTATTTTGTTTCATTGGCCTGTGGTGGGGGGTAAATATTTTCATTCAAATTAATTTGTGCATGTGGCTAATTCTGTGTCACAAAATTCTTCTGACCTAAAAAAAAATCTCTAGAAATTCCTGAAGTGCTTTAACTGAGAAGGAACTTCAAAATAAGCTTGGAAGTTCATCTCTGCTGAAAAAAAAAATATTGGTAGCTGTCCTTCTCCTGAACTGCAGATCTCTCTGTTCCAGCTGGTGACATCACTCCATGACCTTTTGAAAAATATACCTTAACCTAACTATAACAAAAGAATAGTCATAGTTGAATGGGAAGACCTTCACTTGACAGGCACTTGTATTGTATTACTTAAGTAGTCAGCAGCAGAGGAAGCTGTGTAAATCCATCCTCCAATTTCCCAGAAATTGCTATTTTCAAAGGATATTTGTTTTTCTATTTCTAATTTTACAGAGAAGGAATTCTACTGCTGTTTTGCTCATGAATCATTCTGCTTGCTGCCATAAGCATGAAGAGGAAAGGAAAGCTACAACATGCAAACTTTCTCCTTCTCCTCGTTTGAGGTGCTGAGTAACAGTCCGGCTTTTGTGTCCTTATCAGTCTCAACAAGAGCAACATTTTAGGACATGAACCCTTGCAGAGCACAGAACTCCTCCCCCTAAACTGTTAACATCTATGGATTATAATTTTCTCAGATGCTATATATATTTAATTTTCTTTTGTATTGTGTTTGTAATTTAATTGTAATTGATTTTATGATCGTTCACCATCCAGAGTCACTTGTTTGAGATGGGTGGCCATATAAACTGAATAGACAGATACAGTAGATAGATAGATAGATAGATAGATAGATAGATAGATAGATAGATAGATAGATAGATAGATAGATAGATAGATAGATAGATAATCTTGACATGTCTCTTCTTATCCTAAGAAAATCAAAAGCACCATGGGACTATATTTGAATATCTTCTGATGATGTTATTAAATAGCAAACTATTTTCTCCCAGGGCATAAAGGATAAGTAGCTTTCACGGCATGTGCAATCTGGCATAGGAAACAATGCCTTTGTTTTCTTCCATCAACACATTTGAAACATCTGCTTTGCAGGTATCGAAAAGTATATGCTAATGCCAGCTAGAAGAAATTTATTTCCAAATTGGGGAAACCATGATTCTGCAGTAACCATTTGCTCTGAAACTGGAAATCCTGCTGTCCAGCCATGGCTGATTAACTACACTCTTCATTTATTTGAACCAGATTTTTTTCCCCATTTCAGTTAAGTTGTGACTTATGATGAGACTTGGACTATCTCTGAATACATCCTTCCTCCCTATCATGTTCATGTCAATGAAGCAGTGAGAGAATATGGAGACAGATGCCCAGGGATGATTTTAAACGCTTTGGAAACAACAACCTTATGCTCCTTCCGGATAAGTTTATAAATGATGAAAATACTTGAATGAACACAGCCGCCTTATAGGTTTATCGAGTCAAAGCAATTTGGTGAGCCATTGTTGGTTTGAAAGCCACCCTCAAAAGGAGAAAATACAGCTTTCCAAAGCTCTACAGAAAGTTCCAACACTGTATGGGAGATAGAGCTTTGAATAAATAAATTTAAATAAATAAATGTAATATAAGTGGTAAGGAAGATGTGCTTCTCCAACAGAACAGCAAGACTGCCTAGCCACAGAAAAATGCCCAGTAACAGAGGTGTGCTGTGAAGCTGTGACAAAACTTGCCTTGAAATTTCTCAGATGCTTCTCCCTGAGCATGTGACTTTTCATTTTCTATCTTCACCTTGCAGCAGACAAGATAATATCTTTCAATTTCCCCTGGGTTTTGCTTTGACTCAGCTTTATCGCTAGAGGAAGATGAGGGTGGCTGATCTTGTTTTCTTGTCCTACCACCAAAGCTTTTCTGGTTGGCCACATGTCCCAAACTAAAAAACAAAACAAAAAACCTTCTGAGGTCTTCTCTTGGGAATGATTTGGAGCCTGGAAAGCAGCAGATTATTGTACAATAAATGATATGAGGTTCTGAAAGTAAATTTTCTTTCATCAAATTAGAGAGCAGTTGGTTGCTTAAGGGGCAGGAGAGATATGAGGTGTTTTTTTTTTTTCCTGAATAGCACTAATATGGTCCCAAGAATGGTTGTAAAGAGGGATCTGAGTCATTTCCAGTATTATCTGTTGTTGTTATTTAATCAGAAGTTCAGGGTACATAGAAACAAGTGTCAGTTTATAACTAGTAGCCACACATTTTGTGTGGCTGGGAATGGGATAGATAACAAGAGTAATGCTTTCTAAAAAAAATTGGGATAAAAGTGATCATTTGGTGTGACTACCCACTGAAGAATGCAGACAAAAATATTACTTTTTTTCACTACCTGTTACACCTTTAGAACAGAAGGCACTATTTCCACTCACACTGTCTTCCTTGTGGATCTCTCTATATGACATTTCCTGTTTACAAGCCAAAAGATATGTGAACTGTTTAGATTTTTTTCATATCCCCCTCTTTTAAACATTAACATTTCAGTGAAGCTACATATATTTCATTTCTCTGTTAATGTTTGTCATTGCTGCAAGGGAAGCAATATTTATTTCTCTCTGCTGTCTGTCTGAAAAACACAGAAGCATGTAGACATAAGTCCTCCATCCAATGTTTATTCCATTTATGGGGTGGTGGGCAAGGAATTGTTTCAACACTTCCTCCTTATTTTTTCTATATAAATGTATTCAGTTGTCATTTTCACTTCCTTGTTATTTGTATTCCATTCTACAAAACTACTGACTGATAACATTTAAACCATGATCCATAAAATATTACAGCTTCTAAACCTTTTCTAATCTTACCTTCAGGGTTATCTAAGTCGAGATGCATTGTTTGAACATTCAGAACGTGGAAGATCAAGTTTACATTTGCTGGCTGGAGTGAATAATTTTTAAGTCGCACCTGAGAATCTTCTACTAGCTTGTTCTACTCACAGGATGATAAGTATTTTTCTTTTATCTTTCCAGCTGACTCTTTCACTTCTTCCAGAGTATTGCTGTTACACAGACCACTTTATGTTGAGAAAGATCTTGCTAAGGATCATCTATATGTTTTGCTGACATACGTATGTGGTCAGTTGATAAGGGCAACATACTAGTGTAAGCCTTGTCTCTGGGATTCCATGGTGAGTGACCCACAAGGGAATATTAACATAACCAAAGCCAGGCCCAGAGAATTTGCTGAGATAATGTGCTGTGGTTTGCTGGAAAGGGGTATCCCCTACCTTCCAAATAATTCATTTCCTAAGGAATGGAAAGGAAAACTGGCCATACAGATGCAAAACCTTTGTACACCTTCCAAAAATAGGCATAGCACTGCATTATGGATATATTTTGTATTATTTGTTGCAAAGGGTGGTGTGTGGAAGAAGCAAACACTGAAACTGAGCCTGCATCAAGATAAACACTTCAGAAGGAAGCACTGCATGGGGAGATAAGAATAAAACATTAGAGGCTTTCAGAACTATTTGTCAGGGAAAGACCAAATACGTAGCAATACAGAATCCACCTCTGATGAAGATCTAGTTCCCAGGGAGTTTTCATACCCAATGGTTCTTAGTTCTTCTGTGATGGGAGAATTGCAAGATGGCCATTTTACTACATATAATGTGGGGTTCCAATGCAAGATGAACTCATAATCCAGGATAATTGGCTTATTTGGTCAATAACCATGTTTTTTGGTCCTCTTAGTTTCTATCACATTCACTACTACTTCCTGTCTGGAATGGGAATGGAACTGAACATATAAGCAGAAGGAGGAGAATTTCAATTCCTAACATTTTAAAGAAAACTTTATCTCCAAAGCTTCTCATTGCTAATCCAGACCTCTTTGTAGTATCTATATAAAACTTGTTTGCCATTTTAGCACAAAATATTGTGACAATATTATCTTCAGTTTGTCAGCTTTGGGAGTTTCTGATAGATCTTTACTTTCAGGGACATAAAATGTTCATTCTTTGAACCTGAATAGCTGCAGAGACTATATTAAGCATTTAGTGTGTTTTTTTATAACCTGACAACTAGCTTTTCAAATGAAACCATTTACACATTCATAATTTACTACCCACTAGTGGGAGGAAAAAATGGTTTAAACTTCAGTGCTGTGTATAAAATTCTAATGCCAGTAACAGAAAGTTTCTTGTGTGTCCCCCCCGCCCCCAAAGCTTTGCTTTCATAATGACTTTCAAAGGCAAAGAGAATTTTGGAGGATTTACTGTATTAAGAGTAATGGGTGACATTCTTACATTTATTCACTTATCAGTGTCAGGCAGTACATATGCATGTTTTAATGCACAATTGATACTCAGCTGCTCTGCAGCTTCACTAGGCAAGACTCTGCCTTACTAACACACACACACACACACACACACACACACACCTATTTATTTATTATTTATTATGATTATTTATTATTTATCTATTTAGAGATACACATGATCTCTAAAAAGAACGGTTTAAAAAAAATTCAAGAAAAAATTGAAATAAATTCTCAAGCATCAAAAGAATAAGGTAGAAAAGAGAGGCTTCTTTTACTGGAAGAAAAAAAAACAAGCATTTGAGAAGTTGTAAAGGAGATTTCAGGTACGGATTATTCCAGTGTGGTGCAAAGTTTTATTCTTTGTGGTTGGGCAAATGAAGAACAGAAATTTAGGTTCTGGAAAGCTTATTTGATTCACCAAACATTGAAAAAAATCCTCTCCAGTTGCTTTTAAAAATAAGAGGGAAACCCCCAAAATTGTTCTACTCTCCTTAGTAAGATTGTTGTGGGCATTTATTGAATCCTTTTGTCATGTGCAAGCACGTTTATCAAATCTTTCCACTGAATGTCACATATCATCTGCGAAGGATAGACATGCTATTCCAGAAAAAGAGATGGCATTTTTAAGGTTTTGTAAGCAGGTACTTCTTTTGAACTTCCGCCCACTGAGAACCACCATTTGGAGATCAGTTTCACAGTGCTGCACAACTCTATGAAGCACATGGTACTTTTGATGATGGCATCAACTAGGCAAAATATTTTCACTGTGTTCTTCTCTTGATGGCCTTCCCTTTCTTCTGTATTAGAAATGATGTCATCTCAAAGAGGATTTAAGCTTTATATGGCAAGGAATCCACAGTATGTCTTGCAGTTCATTGGACAAGGCACTTCTCTGTGCTACAAGATGAAATTAACATTTGTTTGTCTAGATTTATGAAAATTTTAACAGAAATAAATTTCCATGGCCTGTGCTGATTTTTCTCTTCTCTTAAAGAGAGCCTCTATTCCAGAATAATAGAATCTAAAAGGAGAGACTGAATGTGACGTTCATGTGATATTTAACTCAACTGAAAGTTGATAGCCAACCCAGAAGTGAGATTAGGAGATAGAGTTTTATTGTATTTCATGTTTGCTACCAGTTTCTTGCTTTCTGTAGTAAAAGAATCTCCTTCTAAATCTTATCTTCACCACCACAAAAAGACTGTTTTTTCTGTTAGGTAATGGTGGAAGTTTTTTTCACCCAAAGTAAATAACAAGTAGAATTCTACAAGACATCCATGCTTGCAGGACTGGAAGAATGCAAAACTTATCTGCAATGGCCATTTCCTGCCATTTCAGTACAACATCTGATGATACTATTGTCTTCTACTCACCAGTGAAGATCTGAGATGAGTACTTGTTTTTGGGTGTGTAAGAATGCCTATTACACTATGGCCTTAAGTACACATAGCATGTTAATCAGTAAATGTTGTTTTCTTTTCTTGCTTCTCAACTGGAAGAATTGATGAAAAAAGTACTTGTACCTCCAGCCCCTTCATTTTCCTACTCAAAGGCTCATAGTCTGTGGAACATCTTTAATGGTCTCTTTTGACCATGACACTCATCCTTACATGAATCAAGAGGAAAGGATAGTCATTGGTGTGTCTGAATAGATTTGGTAGTCTCTCCAGTATTGCTGAACATGAGCACCTACAAGACAACACACTTCCTGTAATGTCATATTGGATCTGTAACCAAGTATAACCCAGGAACCGAAAGACTACTCAGCATGTTCATATTGAGCAAAATGCTGGAACAGATTATTAAGTAGTCCATTTAACATGCATCAAACTGTCTGTTCACCAGAAAAATCTGAGCAGTTGCTAAGAGGGAGAGCTGCAAAGCCACCAAACCCATTTTCCTCTGCTGCCTGAAAGGATAGCATTTTTTTCCACCCAGCTATTTTTCTCACTAGTTGTTACCATTGGGCAATAGGAACTGGAGGGAGTCCATTCCACTGAGGAAGGATAAGGCAAGAGGTACCACCGCTAAGGAAGCAGACAGCCATAAACTTTATAGAGCCACAGCATTCCGCTGAAAAAGACCACCTTCATCTTGTTTCAGATTAAAACAAAATAAAACCCAGAGAACTAACCCTTTACCTGGTCTCTAAAGAAGCTGATATTGTACAATTGCTAAGTAGAGAGCTGGTCTGAAGACTTCAAAGCCCTTATGTAGAAGTGGTCTACCTGAAGGAGAGCTGCAGTTAGAGATTTCAACAAGCAAAGAAACAAAAAAAGCAGAGACCAGCTCTTGCTTTTTTGCCCAAATCCAGATGTTTTTGGATTTATTTCCCTGATGGACTCAAAGGATAACCACCTTAGCACCTGTCCCTGGGAGTGGTTAGTCCCCTGATGATGCTCCCTGGAATTACTTGCCAATTTTCTACCTTCTTGGAATTTATTTATTTTTAGGATTGTTTTTATGTTGTATTTTAATGAGTTTTTATCTTGTTGTAAACCACCCAGAATCATTTCACGAGATGGGTGGTGACAAATTTGATGAATAAATAAATAAATACAATATCTGGGTCAATCCTTTATCCTAGTAATTTAATTCTGCAAGCCCAGTGAAGCTCTGACCTACAAATCCCATAACTTTTATTGCATTTTCCAATGGGTAGGTCATCAAACTGAGCAGCACATTCCCTTTGTTTATACATTTCTCGAAGTGTCTCAAAGCTGCCTTGCTTGATCTGGTGTTTTCCCAATGTGTAACAGCTGCAACTCCCAGAGCTGTAAGCCAGCCTAGCCAAAATCTGGAGAAAAACAGATTGGACAACCCAACAAATGGAGACTTCACAGAAAAGCAACTCCATTGTTATTACAACCTCTCTGCAAAGGAGGGTAGCTACAACTCTCATAAATGAACAACAACTGTTGGGGAAAACTGGTTTCTCTTTGCATATCTGTTTCAAACTTCCTTTCTTCAAAATTATCCTTTTTTGGAAGGAAAAGATGCCAGTTACCATTACTAATGATCATTGTCTTAACAGACAGTCAAATATTTGTTTATATGAGACTGATAGGCTGGCTAAGGCACAAAACACAACAGGAAGTGATCTATTCAGGCTCTCCCACTGAATCTGGCAGCAAGCACACAACTTTTCTCAGAACTGGGAGGATTAAAAATATCCTTACAGGGTTGCCTTCTACTCACTGTTTGTGAAGACTGCAGAAATATATACTTTAGTTATGTAAAAATGAGGAGAAGTTAGCTGGACTCAGGTTTGGAACTAAGTTTTAATATCCCATGTCATGGTGATTTCAGAGTGACTTTTATAGCTTAGCAAAATAAAATCTGGAGAAGACATGGCTAAGAATGTGGACGGGGACAAAAAATCTACTTTCATAGAAAAGTCTAAAGGTCTTTGAGGACACCCCTTGATAGGGGAATGATTTGGCACTGATGCCCATGCTCTAAAAGGACTGAAAAACATGAGAAAGACCCTTGTTTTAATTGCTTGTTTTCAGTGATTTGAATTTAAGAGTTCTATATAGTTTTTAAAACTTAAATCCAGTTTTATTCAGTTTCTCCAAGCTGTTATTGAGAGAGGCATTAGAAAAGGGCATGTCGGAAAAACAGAGAATCCTAATCTTAGAGGGCTCTATTTTGCAGTAGTGGGTAGCCACTGGACTAACAGGTGAAAAAAAAATATCAAGACCTGCCACTCATGACATGGAATAACAAACTGATATCATAAATAAATGAACTGAAAGAAAACAATCATATGATTCCTTTCAGAACAGTGGACAGAATTTCTCAAAAACGACAGAGATGACATTCTTCTCTAGCAAGCAGTTAATCATTCTGCCTTTTGTTGCTATATGTTTGTCATTAATTTTCTTCCTTCCTTCTGCTTTTTCCTCCTTCTTCTTCTATACAAAGTCAAAGAAGAAATCTCAATAGGTATGCAAGTGGCCACTATTCATATCTCTTTTATTAAAATACAGATAGTCTTCGCTTAACAACCACAAATGGAACTGGAATTAAGCAATGTTGTCATTAAGCAAATCAACATGTGACCAGGCCCAATTTTACAACCTTTTTTTGCAGCAGTCGTTAAGTGAATCACGTGATCGTTAAGCAAATCATACTGTTCCCAATTGATTTTCCTTGCCAGAAGCTGGATGGGAAGGTCGCAAATGGCGATCATGTGACCCCGAGATGCTGCACCTATTGTAAGTCCAAGCTGGTTGCCAAGTGCCCAGATTGCGATCACAGGACTGCAGGGGCACTGCAACAGTCATAACTTTGGGCACCGGCCATAAGTCATTTTTTAGCACCATCGTAACTTCAAGCAGTTGCTAAACAAACAGTCATTAAGCAAGGACTACCAGTATATGCTAGTAACTTGAAGGAAAAGATTTTTCCTTGGCGATGTTCGTTATATACTTGGGAAGGAATTTTAATGTTTTTGTTGTTGCTGTTGTTTTTCCTTGTGGGTGCACCATTTCAAATTCAAAGGGGATAAGAAGCTTCAGAGCACACAGGCTTGACATAAAACTTTCAGCAACTCCTTAAATTGAAGATTTCCTTCCCCGAGATCATAATACAATTATGCTGCTGCTTTATGGAGTTGCCAAAGACTGCTGTGTAAGTAGCCCTGTGCACTCCAAAGTGTTGTGCACAAACACATTTAATAGTATTTGTGCTAATGTTTGGGAGATCTATTAGCACTTACTTAGATTTCATTGTATAAAACCTGTGTGCCAGCAACTCCAAAAAATTATGCTGAAAACAGCTCATGGCACTAATACAATACAACAAAACACTTTAAAATATATATATATTGTAGCTGTTGAGAATATCTATGTTTCTCAGCCAGTCATTGCATTGTCATCTACTAAGAGCTTTTGATATTACCAATGTCCTTTAACAGAGTGCATCTAATCAATCTGTGCTTGGTATCTTGGATCTGTGCCTTTCTGCATCCATCCATCTTAAAAGAGTGAAGTAATGCTTCCAAGGGATTCTTGGGTGCAACTGAGTGGAAATGTGCTTGGAAATGTCATTTGCTGCTAAGCTTGAAGTCTCTGCTGACCTTAATGCATGCTAAGCCATTTAAAACCATTGCTTTTTAGCTTACTGATGATGGAAAACATATTTTCCCTATGCAGCAGAAAGGAGAAGTTGATTTAAAAGCATTTTCTCTACTAACATAAGAAGGAAATGATTTTGCAAGCTTTTAGCTAGGCTAGAACCATAAAGCAGAATTAGTGTTCTAAACAGTTGAATGCAAAGATTTAATCTCCAGTTAAAAGGAATTAGGTTAGAGGGCCGAGAAAACAAAGAAGCTCCAAGCATCTGATTCACAATAAGACTCACAATTGTTGGTATTCCTTATGGATAAGTCCCAAAATGGAAGTCTCCAAATTCTGCCATTCTATTTTATCAAGGAATATATCTTGAACAGAAGGTTAACATAAGATAAACAAGTTGACCATCTCTTTATCTGATGCATGCCTAGATATGAATCTTGATTTTAGGATTGGTTTTTATGAGACAGAGATAAAAGCATAGGTTGATATGCTAGAATAATGGGGAGTGAAAAGGCCTTTGTAGATTGTGGCTGTCACACACACACACACACACACACCCCTTTATTGTTTATTCAGTTTTCAAAATACACATGAAATTGAATGTTAGGAATATCTGCCAAATGCGTTTCTCTTTCAAACTTATGGGAAACCATTTTATAGTACTTTTGAGACTTCTAAAACAATCAGTACTCTGGTCTTAATTCTCAGGCAGGAAATAATGGATTTCATATATCCATTGAAGCACCCCACCCTTCTGAAAATATATAAGAGCATCTCTTCAATACTTTCTGCTAAAGCATGTGGGCTGCATGCTAGGAGGCCATTAATTTATAACCATTCTAGAAGAAGGTATTGAGCTCCAAAATCCACTCTGAACCAAACCAACAAGTGTGACTGGAAGAAGGTAGGACATTCTATGCATGAACATTTCATTATGGGCTGGTAGAACCCAGAAGAATTTCTCAGTGAAGATCAGAAGCAAATATGCATTTCCAGTCAGGGATAATGACATTATCTGGAGCATCTTCTTATTCAATATCATTTTCTTTCTGTAAAATGTTCTTGAAGTTGCTTTTATATAATAGCACTTGCTATATGCTTTCCTGACCTACCATATACCTAAGAGATAACTTTCCTTCCTATTGTAGGGCAGGATGGCTCCTGAAGGAGGTAGATCACAATTAATATGTGAAAGCAAGGGGAGAAAAGCAATGAAGAAAGGAAAAAACTGTATTGTCGAAGGCTTTCACGGCCGGCATACGATGGCTGGTGTGGGTCTTCCGGGCTGTATGGCCGTGTTCTGAAAGTTTTGTTTCCTAACGTTTTGCCAGCATCTGTGACTGGCATCTTCAGAGGGCAGGAGCACAGACAGGAGCAGCTGGTCACAGAGAGAACTGCTCCTGTCTGTGCTCCTGCCCTCTGAAGATGCCAGTCACAGATGCTGGCGAAACGTTAGGAAACAAAACTTCCAGAACATGGCCACACAGCCCGAAAGACCCATACCAGCCAAAGGAAGAAACTATTTTTTTTTAAAGCGTCTTGAATTAATTTGGTTTCTGCCAGCACCAACAACGGTAATTACAATAACAATAATAATAATTTCTTCCCACAAAGAAAGATTCCCTCCAGCCATTAGAAGTTTCCACCTTCTTTTTTCCCTTTCCTTTCTTGTCTCCCTTTATTTTCCCTGATTTTCTAGGGGAAAAAAAATATTATGAGAGCATTCCATGAAACCACAGGTATATTTCTTTGGAACATACTGATTCAGCTGTGTTGCTCTGTATGTATATGTATGTGTATGTATATGTGTGTGTGTATATACACACACACACACACACACATACAGTATATATTCAGCAGTCCAAGAAAGAACAATTTGGGGGAGTGGGCAGGGTTTACACTTAACAATTGCAGAGAGGGTCTGAGGACTGCAGCAGGCATAGTAATGTATGTGGGGGCAGGTATGCTGAGCCAGGAGTAGGGAAGACTGTGGGGAATCATGATAGTTGTCTTCAAGAAACCCAAAGGCTGTCAGAGAGAAAAAAAGGCAGAATTTTCAGAGCTGTTTCAGAAGGCAGGAGAACAGTGGGTTTAAACTAAAAGGAAATAGATTTTCATTAAACATCAGGAAACCTTTCTGAAGGATAAGAGCTATTCAACAATAGAAAAGATTGTCTAGAGAAGAAATGGACTCTGCTTTGCTGAATTTGTTCAAGCAAAGGCTTGATGGCCAAGTGGTTGAAATCATCTCCAAGATCCTTTCCAATCCTTGCTTTCTAGAATTCTTTGTTGTGTTTATGCAGACTGTCCCTTCTTTTTTCTTCCATATCTCTGTTTATGGGGATTGGACTTAGTGTTTTCTATGGCATGAAGCCAATTTTAAGAGTTAGACAACAAATTTCTGTTGGACCATTGCAAAATAGATGAGTTTTGGTGCTCCATTTAGCCATTGGACAAAAGATAGCTTGCCAGTGTTGTAAACTATGAAAGGGATGATAATGTTCAGGTTGGAAGTGACAGTGGTGATAGGCAAGCACTGCTTCTCCTGCCCCCATTTATTAACTTTTCTCACTCTAAAGCCATTTCTAAACTGGCACTGATTGCCAGGCACAGAATCAACACCTTCATCTAAGCAAATATGGGATGGCCAGGAGCGCATGAGCGAGTCATGGAAGGCGAGTCCCAATGTCCATAGTGAGTGAAAAGAGAGGAACCTTATCTTCTTATCTCTCTAAAGGAATCAGTGGGCAGTTGAAAAACCCAAGCCTGAAAAGGAGATAAAGACAAACTGTGTGGCAAGAAGACGACAACAACCGGGGAGCTGAAGCTGAAAGAACTGGGCTGTGTCATCTCCCTCTGCTTGGAAATTCAAGAAAAGCTAAGGTAATACTTATTTTTGGATTTTTTGCTGAGGTATATAGAGATAGCCAAGTTCAGCTAAAACTCTCTATCAGGATGTTTTGATTTATTTAATGTGTGTCACTACATTAGTGCTTAAAAAGGTCCCTAAGATGTCAGTATTTGTGCTTATGTTCTATAGTTGAACATTCTCTGTACATGCTCAGTAGGTTCTTTTCATGCATCTGGGAACATCATTCCTCTTGGTGCTTCCAAAGAAGATCAAGCCAGGAAACCATCAAATGTCCTTTATCTTCACTGCTGTAGAGGCCTGGGAGGACCATAACCCTTTGGCAGCACCTGAAGAAGGTTTGGCTCCAGCTCCTTGCTTCCCCACTTCTACCTTCTACTTCATAGATGTTGAGGTATAGGATGATTACATATTAATGTAATAGTTACACGTCTGGGGAGTTTCAGCTCCCAACTCATTATTTCTTCACTCGGTGTTGAATAGGACAGTTCAACTTGGGTCCTGAGGTGCATGGTGCACCATTTCCAGTGCATATTTCTATTCATCTGACCTATTGCTGAAACAACCATTGAGTTCCCAATGACAAGGGGCTTAGTCCTTTGCTGGATATTCTTTCTTGGTGCCTACTCTTTCTCAATCTATTCCCATCCTCACTTCATCCAGGAGAGGAAACATAGGTCCCTTGGCATCCAAGAGAGAGTATGCTTGTCTAATCTGTGTCCAGTGGAAGCATTGGGGCAGTCTTCTTTGGGGGACTTGTGAATAAAGTTGATCCTTTAATTAATCTACTGGATGGCAATATTTCCTTGGCAATGGTTACAAGGAACCTGGTTTTCTACTGAAGAATTGGTTGCTTTTGCTGCCTCCTCTTAGGCAACTCTGCTATTCTTAGGAGCTGAATGGGGATTGCACTGATTTCTCAAGGTGAACAACAATAGTATCTCCTACCTTTGGCATTCATTAATTCAGCCCAGCTCATTTGAGATGATTAATCAGTGTATAGAAATTAAATTAAATTAAATTAAATTAAATTAAATTAAATTAAATTAAATTAAATTAAATTAAATTAAATTAAATTAAATTAAATTAAATTAAATTAAATTAAGCCTCATGTACTACTGTTAGTCTTTTAGTGCCCTCTGGTTGTTCATCCTGGCTTCCCCAGTGAATTTTCAGCCTGGCTAAATATTTTAGATATTCTAGGTTGTCCTCTGCTGGTAACTGGAGATTTTAATATTTACTCTAGTACCTTTTTTTCACAGGAAAAATGTTACTTTTTCAATCTTTTAAATTGTTTGAGCACTCTGGCTACACCCCAAACCCACTGCAAAGGAGAAGCAGTTTGATCAGTTCCTTCCCACTAATTCAAACTAGATATACAGTATTGTATTGCAAGTGTGTCTGAAGCAAAGTTGTGCTCCCAGATATTTGAAGGACTTTCTTCAGAATATCTCCACATCTGTCAGTTAGTTTGGTGAACTATATGCTGAGCCACAAGACACACCAAACCATGACACCATTAAGAACTCATGCTATTCGACCAGGACCTCCTCGTCCATGGCTTACTACCACTCTTCATTCACAATGGTCACTTACTTGACACCTGGAGAGGTGGTGGCAGAAGTCCCAAGATCTCTCACAGGAAGAGGACTGCCCTCTCATTTAGCACCACTAAATTTATCCAAAAGTAATTATCATCATCAAATCATTTTGGCATAAGCTCCCCATCAGCTTTTCAGTCACTCATGGCACTTGAGTGTTTGCTCCACTCTTGCTTGTTATGACCCTTGTGATCCCTTTTCATTTGGAGTTCAATCTGGTCATTGTTCCGAGACAACTCTGTGTTGAGTGCTGAAGACTTTCTGGTGGCCATGGCCTAGCATCTGTCACCTGTGCTGGTACCCTGACATTTATCAGCCACATTTGATACTCTTGACCATCAAATATTTTGTCCCACTTGCAGTTGTTTGGTATAATTGCTAGAGCTTTCTCCTGGTTCTCATCTTTTGTCATGTTTGTTTTCTCTTGGTTTAGCAACACTTCACCTAGGGAATTACTGTTGGCATTCCCCAAAGTTTAGTCCTGGGCTCTCTTCTCTTTCCTCTGCATGCCCTTCCTGGGTGACTTAATCCCTAGTCTCAGATTTCAATATCACATCTATGCCAATGATACACCAGTGTGTTCAGTTCCCCCCCCCCCCCACACGCTAAGTCTGATTGTAACAGGGAATTCATTCATTTACAGGAAATGGCATCACTTTATTTATTTATTTAATCCAATTTTGGGGCTACCCAACTCCTTGATGACCCTGGGAAGCTTCAAATAAAAGAAAAACAATACACATAAAAATAAAACAACAGATGATGATTCAACATGTCAAACTGACCTTGGACAAAATAGACTTTTTAGTTTTTTCTCTGATTGCCCTTCCCTCCTGCTTCCTGATTTTTTAATCTGTTTCCAAGCTGTCAGATTTACCCCGTACCAGTTGTCAAGAATCTGAGCATCCAGGTGGCAAAATAGATTGCCCCTGCAACCTTTTGTTGCAGCTACTACAGAGGCCTGCCATTTTGATCTGCATAACATTTGACATATCTGCCCCTTCCTATCTGGCAAAGTCTCTCTCTCTCTCTCTCTCTCTCTCTCTCTCTCTCTCCCTCCATCCATCCATCCATCCATCCATCCATCCATCCATCCATCCATCCATTGTCAGATTTCTGGCCTTTGTATGATGGCTGCATTGGTGCAAGCCTTCCTTCTCTACTCCTGCTCCGTGTTCCTGAGTTCAAAATACTGAAATCTGAGTTTTTTGTTTGCTTGTCTGTTCATTCGTTTTTTCCTCATGTTTCTTTACACTGTAGAGCTCTACAGTTAGGGCAAGTTAGGGCAAACTACTGCTATAAAATCTTAATCTAAATCCTGATTTTGGCCTTTCAGGTACTGTGGTAAGATACTATCTATCTTCATTGTAAAGCTGTTACATCCCAGAAAATCTACTTGCTCAGCCTTCTTGGCCCTTTTAGCTGTTCTTGTTACTTCAAGGTTGAGGGCATTTCAGGACCGAAACCCACAGCTTCAGAACCAGCTTCTCCTTCCTCTTCAGATGATGGACAACTCTCTCTGTTTATGCATGGACTTCATTTTTTGTTTGTTTTATTCTGAATTATAGAGGCGCTTCTCTGATCAGGGATTAGTGCTGTTGGATTGGCCTTGGTAACAAGCATCCCTGGCTTTTCTGTTGCATATTGTTTAATTTCACTTGATGTTATTAATTGCATATTGTTAGTAGGTTTTGAATCTGCAGGGTATGGTTAAAAAAAACTCAAGATGTCAGCCACACTAGTGAAGTTAACTCTAACTTTTCTTTATGTGTGATGCACTTATTGACAGATCTTCAATTGCATGTTGCAGATGCCATCTTGACTTTTTTGACCACACCCTACAGATGCTCCTGTTTTGTATGGTCTAGTTTCTCTACTAATTGAAAATACCTGCTTAATATTCCACTATTGCTTTAAAGTTAGAGTTGCCTCACTCTGTAACAAGTCTATTTCACAATTTTGCACCACATTTTAATCAAATGATATCCCTTTATTCTTGTTCCCTCCTGAGTTTTTAAGATGATGATGATGATGATGATGATGATGATGATGATGATGATGATGATTCAGCATGAAATCACAGCTGCCAGTTCTTTAGCTGGAGTTGGCCTTCGTTTGCATTGAGTTCTTCCCAAGAACCTAGGATGCCGTAATGCATTGGCGTAGTATACGTGCGGATCCAAGCAGGGTGGCCTTTTATAACTGACAGCTGGAAATTTTGTCAATGTGCAGATTTTCTAAGTAATATCCATAGCTTTTTGGTATGGCACCCAGTGTACTGATAACCACTGGGACCATGACTGCCAGTTTATTATTGTTGGTTGCACAGTCAGCCAGATGTTTAGACTGGATTTGGAATTTTTATCCCTCTATCGAGTCCTTCCCAAGGACCTGGGACAGGCAGATGTTGCTGTCTGATGGTGTTAAAAGTATTGTCATAGGATGTGAGCTGTTCCAAGTAAAGCTGCCTTTGGAATTGACTGATGGTGATTTTGTCAATGCTGATGGTCTTCAAGTGGTACTCCAGATGTTTTGTGATTGCACCCAAGGCACCTATTACTCTTGGTACCATCTTTGCTATCTTTTGCCATAGTCATTCTACTTCTATTTGCAAGTCTTTATATTTTGTGATTTTCTCCAGTTCTTTCTCTTCTCTTCTGCTGTCTCCAGGGATTGCAATGCCCACTATCCAGACATTTTTGTCTTTCTTATCGACAATTGTTAAGTCTGGATGATGATGATGATGATGATGATGATGATGATGATGATGATGATGATCTGATCTGCCTTTCAATCGTACTTTTCCTTTGTACCATAGCATGGGATACTCCTTTTCACATACTGCCTATAGCCTTAGCAGCTATAAGAGTATTTCCTCCAACAGTCCATTTTATCTCAAGATCTCAAGAGGTTGTTTAAAGTGGAAGGAATAGTTTTCTTTTCTTTTCTTTCCACAAAGTCTTTAATTTACACTTGAAACTTGTTATATTCTTTTGACTCCCAAAGAAATGATGGATTTTCTCTTAGCATGTGCCTCAAACTCACCCTAGAGTTACAAGAGGAGGTGTCATAGATTTGACTTCATTTTTATCATTCTTATAATTCTGTGATTTGCCACTACACACTGTGGGATTCAGATCTGCCCCACATACCAGGCTTAAGGGAAAGGATATTACTTACACAAGAAAGTGGTAGCCTTGAAAGCACTACAAAGCTGCTGTGCCAAGGCAGAGAACCAGGCCTTGTGGTTTTATGGATTCTTATCTCAGTAAGTAAGAAGGGATTTACTGGGACATTCAGATTTTGTCAAACATCTGGAGTCCAATTTATGGTAAGTGCTCTACCTGACAGATGTAAAAACACCACTTTTCTCAACAGCCATCGAAAGAAGTATCAAGTTACCAGAGAGGAAAAATAAGACATGAAAAACATTCAAAAGGAAATAAAACCAGAATAGTAAAATACAAAGGTCACATATATAACCCTAAACTTATTTCTCCTTTAATATCATAGTTTGGAGTCTTTACTGCTTACCATACATACTCATGGATAAGCCCATTGACGAATAAGCCGACCCTCAAATTTTCAACCCAAATACCATTAAAAATGTGCCACCTGCATTTTATATGGTATTTGGGTAAAAAATTCAAGTGTCTGCTTTTCTGAGGATGAGCTTATCTGTGAGTATATATGGGATATATGGGTACTTTTAAAAAGTATTACTGTATATATTTGTGGATAAGCCTATCCACGGATAAGCCAAATCCAAATTTTGGGGTGTATTTTGGCACCTAAAATTCTACAATTATATGCACAAGTACTTTTAATAATGATTGTTTTTATATTTTTATTGTGATTGTTTTTTATATATTTGTTGTTTTCTTTTATTGTTGCATGCCACCCAGAGTCACTTCTTGTGAAATGGGCAGAGATATAAATTTGATAAATAAATAAATAAATAACTTAATTAATAAATATACAGTACTCCATGAACAAGAGTAAGTCACTCCTGATACCAGTGGGCTTTGGCAATAATTCTGGTGTGTTGAAGCTTTCTTATTGTTTTGTTTCTTTTGGTATAATAATTTATAGTAAGCGTTCTCAATCATTACATTGGAATTTACAGTATGTCCACTGTTGGCAGAGATGGAACATTTATTTTGTCCTGCTTGGATTTTAAAACAAAATGTTTCATAATTTACTATGTTCTTCCTGTTGGGTTTATTTGTACTTTCTGATGTGAGCTATATTTCAGATCGTATTTTACAAGAGGCTGATCAATAATAGTAGATTATTTCATTTTAAATACAAATCTGCTATGTTCAGAATTTTTTAAAAAATCTTATAGCTGTTTTCTTGCAAACTCGGGGAAGAACATGATTGTAAAATGTAGCATATAAATATCTAAAATAGTAAATAAACCAGCCTGATAATGACCTGGAGAATTTGATCCATTAGATTCTGCCTTCACATAATCTATAATCAACAAGATTTCTTCAGCTTCTAATTTAGAAAGCACTACATTTGATTCGTAAATAAATATGAGATGTTCTTTGTATTTGTTACTGCAAAATACAGTAATAGTTTCTGATCCAACTAAAGCACAAGCATTTAAATATATAAAGATGATTTGACTGGCCCCAATCCTGTTAGCCTACGGGAAAGCTTTGGAGGTCTATCTGTTCCCTCCAGCATTGTGGCCAGGATGTTAGATGAGCTCATTCTGGGAAGGGGAGTACATGTTGGCATACCCTGACTATGAGTTTTTGATCTTGTCATTGATTTATTGTTGCTGGGATATTGTGATTTTTTCCAGAATTGCATTTTTATGAATTGGGCAGCTATATAAATCTTTAAATAAATACCTGGCCACTCTTAACCCAGTCACCTCCTTCCTTCTCATTGTGTCTTCCTCTGTCTCCAAAAACCTGCTATGTTATCTCATAATAAAATGTCAACTGCATCTTTGTTGACCCTAAAGAGTTCCAATAATTCAGGTGTGGCCTAGATTGTGGAAATACGATATTGAGTTGTACGACCTTCTCATTTCTAGTAGGGCAAAGAAGGAGCATGCTCTGACTCTTCTCACTTTGTTTTGAGGACCAGAAGTAAGATCACAGTTGGTTGAGGGGATTTAAATGTTTCTATGCTTCAGCCTAAGGTCCCAATGCAAATAGCTTAGTTGGAGGCCTCTGCTTCATATGACATATGACACCTAGTACAGTTTTTTCCTTGTTCCAAGAGGAAAGGAATGGTTTTTGGAGTACATAAAAATGTTTGGGCATGAAGCATGGAGGTCATCACCTACAACCCAAATGCACTTCAAACGCTTCATGGGATGTGCAGATTTTATCATTTAGATTACAGCATTCAGTTGTTGGGAAACACAAACCCATGATGGGCGATAGAATTCTTCTGTGATCTGAGTTGCTCTCCAGCCTTAGATGAAGGAGAGCCATTCCTTGATGTGCTAAGAAAAAATACATCAGTTTTATATTAGCAAAGCTGGAGATTAATGTTGTATAGTGAGCAAAACTGAATGAAAACAACAGAAGGCAACGCTTAGAATAAGTCCATACCTAATTATTAGAGTTACCTAATTAGAAGGAAAGTTTGGAGATATATTTGAGAAGTACATGCATTTTTCTGATACCTAGCATAGCCATTGAAGTCTATGGCTCTTTCTCACCTTCATTTTCAGGTTCAGATGAAGTCAGTTCAGCCTTTATTTCAATTCTTCTGCCCAATCTGCCTTTCGTAACACTGCAGTCATAGAGATAAGACTTGTGGATGAATGCAGGTTAAAGTGGCATGAATCATGAATACACTGATTTCTCCATCTCTAGCTAAATAATTGATTTACTTATTCTGTAATCCATGTGAAGCCAGACTGAAATAGTTCTTTAGCTCCATCTGAGAAAAAAACAAATTATATCCTATACATTTTCTCCCAGCAGGAGTCCCTATACACCAGAACACCAAATTAGTAACTGACCATCGTGCCGAATTTTAGTGCTGTCCTTGCTGAATGCTAGAATGGAATATAACATATCACACAATGGAACTGAGAACTTCCACAACAGGACCAGTCTTCCAGAACATCGTGGCACAACTCCTCTAGGAGTGTTCTTGATGATCACCGTAACTCTACTTATCTGCCTTTTGGGACTTGTGGGAAATGGAGCCACCATCTGGCTTCTCAGGTTCCACATTAAGAGAAATAATGTCACTCCTTACTTCTTGAACCTCTCCATTGCTGACTTTGGGGTGCTCACAGGTCTCAGTGCTATTGATATATATTGGCTTATAGCCGAGGTTAGTCATACTGAATATGCTGATCCACTAAAGTCATTATTTCGGACTCTGTTCTTGTTCATGTACAGTACTGGTTTATGCATCCTGACTACTATCAGCATTGACAGGTGCCTGGCGGTTTTTTTCCCACTTTGGTATCGATTCCACCGTTTCCCACAAACTTCCACCATTGTATGTACCATAATATGGATCTGCAACTTCCTGTTTTCTGCTCTGCATATCACTCTCTTGTTAACCACTGGATATTACCTGCTAAGGTTCTACCAATTTCTCCTGAATGCCCTATTTCTCACTCCAGTTATGACTATCTCCACAGCAGCCCTTTCACTGAAAGCCTGTTCAATGCCTTCTCATCATAAGCAAGGAAAACTTTGGACTACCATCTTGCTCACTCTCCTCTTTTTTCTCTTTTTTGCTTTCCCAATGAATGCTGTTCAGTATCTCTCACTGTATCTTCCCCAGTTTGACAATCCTTATCTCTATGAGTATGCCTACATTTGTTCTTCCCTAAATAGCACCATTAACCCACTCATCTACTTTCTGGTAGGAAGAGACAAGAAAAGACCATCTGAAGTGAAAATCAGGATGATATTTGAGAAAGCTTTTAAGGAAGAGGAAACCCATGGAGAGGAACTTGAAGCCTCAGTCACAACCTAATTATGATGTATTAGCCAGATTCAGTGCTACAGAACCAAATATATAGACGAAATATATCTAGGGAACTTCTAGTCTTTCTAACAACAGAGGTTCCTTGATCCAGCCTTCACCTGCTAAGTCAAGGTATAGTGAAGGTTGGTCCAAAATCTGGAGAAGTTTAGGTCACTGTAGGCTGTAGTTGAAGGATCTATACTGTTAGAATTAAAATGCTTTACCCTCATTATTCAAAGACAAATTTTTAAAAGCATGCTTACACCAGAAATTACTTTCTCTAAAGCATGATAAGAGAAGAATGAATGGAGAACTTTTGGTATATTCCAGAAGTTAAAATAATCATAACACTAAGATGTCTATGGAGTGGTAAATTCTTTCAGCTGCTTGGTGGCATTAAACTTTTAGGACAGCAAGATTCCTGGTTAGATAGGAAAAAAACAAATGATTATGATTTGTCCTGTCTTCTCAAATAAGCTTTTATTTGGATATTATGGATGGTAAGCAAAACTGTGGCTGTACTGAAACCTATATGCTGTGTGAGCCCTGAAGGAAGCAAGGGCATCCATGGAGGGCATCCATGATGTCTGAAAGATGAGCATGAATAGGTGATTAAAGCCCCAGTCCTTTTTGCATGCTTGGGATGTTTGTGATGCACAATAAAAAGGAGTAGGATTTCAATTGCCTGCTTGTTCCCATCATTTTGACATCACTGATGGCCCCTTCAGACACCCATGGAAGGAAGCCATGATCTAAAGTACCATGGGTGTCTGGGGAATCTTCTTCCTTGAACATTTGTAGCATGAAGAAGTTGGAGAAGAGAAAGGCAGCTTCAATATTCTGCACAGGAAGTCCTAGTAGCACTGAAATGTTTTCTTCTGCACATTAGGAATAAAGTTGTAATCATAAGCATGCTAACTAGCAGTACATCTCAATAAACAGTTCACCTTAGTAAAGAAAATATCTGCCTTCTATTAGCTAAAACAATAATATATTCCAAATAAGTTATATAAGTGAGTTACAATCCACATTTCTAAAATATCAAAATAAATGTAGGTTTCATAGGGAAGTACAGTGTTTATATTTTAGCAGCTTCCTAAATTGGATTACTGCAACACGCTCTACATGGGGCTGCCCTTGAAGAGCATTGGGAAGTTTCAGCTGGTACAGAATGCAACTGCCCGGGTAGTAAACAGTGTCGGATATGTGATGTGCCTCACCACTACTGTGTGAGCTGCATTGGTTGCCGGTATGTTTCGGATGCAATTCAAGGTGTTGGTTGTCACCTTTAAAGCCCTTCATAGCTTGGGCTGGGTTACCTAAGGGACCATCTCCCAACAGTTTCTACCTGTCCAATTCAGTCCAGCAGGTTGGGCATGTTGCAGGTCCCCTCAGCCAAGAATGTCGGCTGGCTGGGACCAGGAGATGTGTCTTCTCTGCCATAGCCTCTGCCTTCTGGAACACACTCCCTTCAGAGACTAGGATGACCCTGACCCTGTTGGCCTTTTGTAAGGCCCTAAAGACCTGGTTATTTGCCCGGGCCTGGGGCCCTGAATGTGTTAAGGCCCCATTTCTCAGCTATACTGATAATTATGGGATAACTTTTCTTGACTGCCATATATATTCATTTTATGCTGTATTGTACTTGTTTTAATTGTTTTTATGATTGTTCACTGCCCACTTGGTTGAGATAGGTAGCTAAAAAAATCAAATAAACAAACAAACAAACAAACAAATAAGGGTGGATTTTTGAGGGGGGAAGGAGGGGGAAGCAATCAATACACATTTGAGAAAGTCTGCTCATGAAATTAATTGTAACAATGTGGTCTCTGCTGCAATGTTAAATTACACTCAAACCACCATTATTTGTATAATAACATACTATTCCCCTCTTACATACTATTCCATTGAAAGGAAAAAACGTATTTTGATTTTTGATTTTCTTCATTTTTTTTCTTTCAAAAAGAAAATGAAATCAATTCATACCCAACAGACAGATAATTTAGATTATTAGAAGAAATTGTAATTTGTTGGCATTATGTTTGGCATTTCTGGGATGTGTTATCAATTTGCCACACAAAAAAAAGGTTCCCTCTAATTTCTGAACAAACATTGAATAATTATCTGGAAACAACCACTATATCACCTACACAGCACCCTTCAGATTCCAGGATCATTGCATGCTCTCACACTCTAGTTAAGAGAGTAGAAATATGGCTGAACCCTGCATAAATTGCATTGCAAGGAAAGAGATTGATGCACTAATATATGACTATCTGGTTTAAATGCAATTGATCAAAATTCTTTATAAAATTACTGAGGTGTTTTCAATGGCACAACCCTCTTTCACTTTAACTGCATCTAGTTTTGAGCAATTTGATTAGAAAATTGACCTAGGTGGTTGCTAAGAATCGATAACGACTTGTTGGCATGTAATCAATCTATCTATCTATCAATCAATCAACAGTTTGTCCATTGTATACCTTTTTCCTAACTTTGTACTTGTATATTCCCATTGGAATAATCCCTCCACATCCAGAAAGCCATAGCCAGTCAGAAGGAGAGGAAATATTTGAGAGTGCTACATATTATATAATTATACCATCTGGTAATTTTATCATTACTTCTAGGAGACAGATAATGCTTCATGGTGGGGACCATGAAAGTCCCCTTCTGCCAAAATACAAGTGAATACAGGACATTCCTACACTTTCATTCCCAGGGAGACATATACACAGATAGATTGATAGATAGATCAATCAATCAATCCTTGGCTGTGATTGTTCCCACACCACAAAACACCTTGCCCTTGGAGATACACGGGGCACCCAAGCTACTCGATTTTCATAAAACTGTTAAGACGGTATTGTTTCAATGGGCATTTGGTAGCTGATTTTTAATTTAGTTTATCCAATTTTATGGTAAGTGGGTCACTGTTTTAGTTTTGTTGGAGCTTGCTGATCAATATTGTTTTTATTATATTTGGATTTTTAAAAACTATTTCATTGTAAATTGCCTGGAGTCTTGGGAGCTGGGCAGTAACAAAATATAAATAATTTTTTATTTTTATTTTTATTTATTTTCTCATATAAATAAATGAGAAAATTAGGCTCCAACCCTAAACCCATCTTACACACATATTTAACTTAATATTTAAATATTCAGCGCTTGAAATATATTCATAGGATTTATTAGAGTAAAATATTAATAACATAGAAAGATTAATAGCTTTAACCATATTTAAGAGTAACTGTAATTTAATTAAATCGTATTTCATTTTGGCCTTGTTCCACTATTTTTTGGAGAGTGTGTCCCTGCTTCTCAAGAACCGACTGTCAACCTACCAACTTCCTCTTAGATGAAGAGTAAATCAGAAGAGCTTCTACTGGCAGGCATATTTGGAAGAAGTCATTGAGTATGCTGGTTCCCAACTGTCATAGGCTTTAACGCTCATGTTTAGAAAAAGAAAGTATAAAATAAAGACAAACACTAGCAGCATTAGTCTGTTAGAACATAGTCTTTCTTTTACAATAAAAATGATTCTGTGACATATTCTACCAGTGATTTAGTGAAGTAATTGCAGCAGGAAAGATTGAAGCTGAATAAACGTTAGGAAAGGTGAGATATGAGGAAGTGTGAAGGCCCATGATGCTTTGTGCTTATTGTTGAAAAGCAACAACATCAAAACACCCGCTTTGTTGTACACAGCACTGTGTCTGCTAAAGCATATGAGCTTTCAAGGTAAAAGAGGAAGAGCATTTGTGAAATTCATCTTACAAAACTCCTGATTAGCTTTGCAGTCTGCAAATATAAATTATGATCAAAATGTTTTTAAAATAGAAGAGTTTCATATTATTAACCTGTCGTTTTCATCCTCTCCCCTCCCATTTGCGCTTTTTGCCTTAGTAATCGCGGTTTTACTAACCTCTGCTATTCCACTGCCAGAGTTTATTGATGCTAATTAGCTACTTAATCAGGTACGACAACAACATTCCATTATTGTGTCTTATAGCAAAAAGCAACGAACCTGCTCATGTTTTTCTTTTTCTTCTTCTTTTTGTTACCCATATTAATCAGAAACTTATTATTGAGGGAAGCTAAACATAATGTGAATAATTGCCATATGTAAACTATAATTTGGAATACCGGAATTAATCCTTAGTCTTAAATTTCTTAATATTAACATACAACTGCATTTTGAAATTGGCTGGAGGTGGGGGGGGGGAGCAAGGTGAAACAGTTTCTGTTTTCTATAGATGGGTTCGTGCGTGTGTGCGCTTTTACTTCTTGTTTCTTTAAAAAAATATTCTCACTTATTTCCATGCATATATATGCAAGAATACCCCATTCTCTTCTTTCATAGATATTATAGTGTTTATTTGTTCAGGGATTGAATAAGAAACTGACCAGGGAAGAAGTGGCATGCCATGTGGCGATTACTGGAATAGGATGGGATGAGCTTATGTGGTCCTTCTTCCTTTCCGGTTAGTCTTCTTCCAAGGCCCTGGATATTCCAGTGATAGATGTGATAATCTCACTATAATGGGATGATATATATTCCATTTATTATGGACAATTCACTTGGAGGTCTTAAGTTTAGCTCCAAATATCTGCAAGGTGGAAAGATCCACTTCAGAGCAATATGGGTCTGATGATTTTCTTATTACTTTAGGTAAATGCCCTACTGCTTCCTATTTTATGAATAGATTTTTCTTAGAAGAGTTTTTAAAAAGTCACCAGCAAATAGGCATAATTCACTTGCATCTCACTTCTCAGTTCTCCTACTTTCTCCCACTCAAATCCATTTGTCTACTGAGAAATACTCACTTAAAAACCCTGGCTGTTACTCTGAATTTTTTTTTTACAGGTAAATCAAAGATAATTGGACTTCAGAATACTTTTAAATTATAGTCTAAGAAAAGAATCTAGTTTAATGCATCATTTGCATTAATTATAAAGAGTACTTTATTATCTCTTAATGTTTATAGTGCTTTTTTGTATCTAGAGGAAAAGTACAGAAGAATTATATAGCAATTTTACAGAAGTGTGGGTTTCTCTGAACAAAAGGAATTTATGAGAAATCTTAAATATTGAAGAAGAAAAGAAAATCAATAACTAACTCTTGGGATTCCACAATGCTCCTAGTTATTAATAGAGGTAATGAAATATTTCTCTTAAAGAGAATCTTGCTTGTTTTATGAGAAGTACATTATTAAAATCTTATTTGCACAGAGTGCACTACTAAAAAAATCTTATGGTTTCATATAATTAAAAGATACATTCATTATATAAAAGTCTAATTGTATATATATTTTCTATAAATACATTAAAAACAGACGATCTCTGTGTGTTAACATTCAGTTTTATAGAAGTATTACCTAAAGGAAAGTTAGTAAAGCCTTCACATTGTGTTACTTTATACTCTAATGCCTTTAACACCTAGTAATATTATTTGGCAACTCGGTATACCTGTTTGTCAACATTTCAGAATTATAAATAGGACCATGGCTCTATCAACATAAGTCACAAAGCAAAACCGAGCGCTTGGATCTCAACCAAATGACTGCAGGGATGCTGCAATGGCTGGAACTCCGAGGACTGCTCGTAAATCCCCCTTGTTCAATGTTGTTGTAACTTTGAATGGTTGTTGAACGAGTGGTTGTAACCTGAGGTCTATCTGTACTACATAACACAATGACAGCACTGTTAATGTATGACACTGCTACCCTTATAGTGGGACATACAGTAAAAGATAAGAGAAAGCTACAGATAGAAACAGGCATGGAAAAACAAGGAAAGTCTTTCAAAAGATCTCTGAACTCAGAATAAGGCTCCAACCTTGAATTGGTATGCTAAAGGACACCAATGTACAGATAGTAACCAATTCAAAGGAGATCAAACAAAGATGGAAGAAGTATACTGAAATACTGTACAGTAGAGATGTCAACATCTCAAAACACCTTAGAAGATATTCCCTACTTACAAGAACCTTTAGTATAAGAAGATGAAGTTAGATCATCACCGAGTTGGAAGGCTACAAGAATTGATAGAATACCCACTGAAATATGGCAAACAACAGAAGAAGAATCAGTCAAGGTTCTAACCAAACTATGCCAGCAAATCTGGAGACGCAGTGGCCAACAGATGGGAACAGGTCAATCTACTTTCAAATACCCCCCCCAAAAAAGGAGATGTTTCTCAGGATGAAGAGAACAAAACCACAGTAAACTTAGGTGAGCAGTATGTTAAATTAAGAAACAGCAGATAAAAGCTAGAATAGGCGTAAGTTACCTGCTGTTTGGAAGGAACAACCCTATCAACTGTGCAGTTTTAAAGAACTTTGTAAATGTACTTTTCCTTTTGCTCATGCATTTTTTAAACTTATTTTGAACAAGATTTTTTCACTGTGTATACTACACTGAAAACACCATTTAACAAACATTAGACATTCCTTTAGTTATATTTCAGTTTTCCATTCAGTTATTTTAGTGTACTTTTATGGTATTTTACAGGTTCATAATGTTCAGAGAGGGTTGTTTGCCAAGTTGTATGCTTGTGAAGCTTCTTTGCTTCACAGCTGCTTCCTCTTCCAAACTCACCACTTACAGGATCTCATAAGGAGATGTCACTGACATTTTTCAAGTCATTAAAAATCATCAGCAACATCAGGTTGAGCCAAAAGGGGAGAAGGGGATTTTGGGCTCTGCAGAGTCTTGCATTTTATGACAAATTATGAAGTGTGATTGCTTTGGCCAATCCTTCTCATTGTTTGGAGCCTATTAGTCTTACTTGGAGTTGCCTGAGGGACTTGAAAAACAAACTGGAATGATAGTCTAATCTACCATTGTTGGGCCCAACGTCATATTTCTAAAGCAATCCAGTGAAGTCTTTCCATACATTTCAAGAAGAAAGGAATGGCTTCTGGAGTACACAAAAACTGATTCTGACTTTGCTTGTCATGCAACTGTCATCATTCAGCTTTAATCTAACGAATACTTAAAGGTTATTTTAACTTCAATACGATTAATACAAATAATTATTACTTAGGAGTTTTACTTTGACTAATGTGGAAATTGGTGAATAGATTTGAGGATGAGCATAGAGTAAAGGGGCATTGACCAGAAATACAGATAGTCCTCGCTTAACAACCACAATAGGGACTAGAAAATTGGTTGTTAAGCGGAGTGGTTGTTAAGCTAATCAGACCTGATTTTACAACCTTTTTGTTGTGGTCCTTAAGCAAATCACCATGGTCATTAACCAAATCACACAGTTGTTAAGTGAATCATGCAGTTCTCCATTGATTTGCTTGCCAGAAGCTGCCTGGGAAGGTCGCAAATGACAATCTCATAACCCCAGGACACTGCAACCATCATAAGTGTGAGCTGATTGCCAAGCTCCTAGATCGTGATCACATGACCACCAGGGTGTTGGAACAGTTATAACTTTGGACACCAGTCATAAGTCACCATTGTAACTTTGAATGATCACTAAACAAATGGTTGTTAAGTGAGGACCACCTGTAGACTCTGTAGCTCATCTCTTAATGGAACTGATTCATTCTACAATCAGTACTGAGCAACTAGGTGAATCTTTCTGCATCTGTATTTTTTTACTCCAAGCAAACAACTGAAATGTCCTTTGTTCCATTTGCACCAAAAGATGTCCCCCCAAATAATTGAGCATCATGCCCAGTCTCGCACATTGCTGTTTCTGCTTGATGATGGAAAGAAATACAACATATCACTCAATGGAATTGTGTTCCTTCAAAATACAACCATTCTTCTGAAGGACAGCCACACATATCCTTTAGGAGTGTTTTTAATGAACATTTTAACAATATTGATATGCCTTTCTGGATTTGTGGGGAATGGAGGTACCTTCTGCCTTCTTGTCTTCTGCATCAAGAATAATCATGTTACCACTTACCTCATCAACCTCTCCCTTGCTGACTTTGGTGTGAGCTCAGCTTTAGCTGCTATTAGTGTCTACTACCTTCTACATAAATGAAATTATTTCAACACTGTTTATTTTCTAAGGATTTTAGTAGAAAGCTTGTTTGTGTGTTGGTACAGTGCTAGCTTAAGCCTTCTGACAGCCATCAGCATTGACAGCTGTGTATCAACCATCTTCCCATTTTGGTACTGATGCCATCTTCCAACTTACTTGTCCTCCATTGTATGGACTCTCATATGGATCCTCACCTTCCTAATCTTTATTACTGATATCATTCTCACTCAACATGTTAGATATGATGACCTATGGTTTTACCAGGTTCTTATGAATGCCCTCATTCTCACCCCATTGATGTCTCTTTCCACAGTAACCCTGACAATTAAACTCTGCTTAATATCAACCAAAGTTCAGAAAGGGAAGTTTATAACAGTTGTTATATAGCCTTCTCTCTTTTCTTCTGCTTGGCTTACCAATGAATCTTATTCATTATGTCTCCTATTCTGTTCCTGGCTTTGATAACAGTTACCTCAATGAGCATGTTCTCCTATGTGTCTCCTTAAATAGCACTGTAAACCCTTTCATTTATGTCCTAGTAGGAAGGAAAAAAGGGATAAAGCTGAAGAGAGCTTGAAGGTGATTAATTGAGAAGGTTTTCAATGGAGAGAACAAGACTTAGGATGGAATTTGGTTTTCCATTTCCCCTCATTATGTTGTCTTCTAACTCAGCAAATTCAAGGCTGGCTGGGAATTCTGGGAGCTGGAACACATTTTTAGTACATCAGATCAATCTAATGCACTTGAGATATATTCTGATTGAAACATATTAACTCTAAATAATAATTTTTAAAAACTGTAAAACAACTCACATTAACTTCATGATCTTGTGAAATTGGACGTCAGTTCCCTGATTTAGAATAATGGGGTATTGTGGGATAAAAGCCCCATGGAAGACATTTGTATAATGCGGAAGTTGAGTTAGGCCAATTTATTCTTGATATGTTTTATATTACAGCATATATATGGCCTTCACTGGGTTAGGTTTCTCTGGGTTTGCCTTTAATAGCACAGTGCACCTGCTTGTGTGACCTAATGAAGCTTTATTTCATAATGAATTTTGGATGCTTTCTTTAAAGTTGAGATGAGCTCAGTCCAGGAGGTAGGGTTGCCTAGCAACCTTAGGAAAGTAGTGTGATTTCACCTGTACTCAGGTAGACTTGGTCCTATCTGATGAACAAATTATTAGCACATAGCTCATTAATGCAATTGTTAATGAGTCTTTTGTGTGGGTGAGTGTTTCTTTTAGCAACTTGGTAGCTTTCCAGTTACAGACATCTGACATTAATAAATAAATAAATAAATAAAATTAATATTTATTAAATATTAATACACATATATTTTAAAAGATAGAATATAGTTTATACCTATATTAAAACAAGGTAGAAGGTTTAACTGGCAGCTGGCTGGGAGGTTGTACAGCTGTTTGTAAATATCAATGACCTATGGGGTACATCTGGCCACTGCTGACCAAATTGGATCACAGGGCTTCCAGTAGTCATAAAATTCTATTTCCCTATTCTTTTCTTTCTTTTTGTAAAGAATAAAGCCCATGTTGATACGGACATCACAGTGCATATTTTATCTAGACCTCAGTCCAAATTAGAAAAAAGTTTTGCTTTACAAAGAAGATGACCTCCACAGGGCTTGGAGACTTTAGTTTGCTCACTAATGAATGGTACAAACATTGAATATGTCCCCTACGCTGAAGCCTGTCCTCAGCATTTCCTATTTCTTTCCTGTTCCTGTTGTGACCCAATTGAAAGTTCCATTTCTCAGCCTGCCCTGTGGCAGTCTCTTCCTCAAAAATGCATGTCATAGAAATAATTCAAAATTTGCTTTTAGGGGTAATAGAATCATTTACAGATAATCTACATTTTGATGGAAGGAGAAAAGAACCCAGGAATTGCTGTTTGTGTATTCTTGAGGATACACAAGCAAAATCCAAAAAGGCAAAGGAATTCTTGGAAGCATGGTATTCAGACAAGGCAGCAGTTAACAGACACATAGAGATAAACAGCATCTGCACACTATTCAAAAGAGACAAAGGACCAGAACAGCTCCTCACCAGCAGTTATCACCAAGATAAGCAGAGGTTACCACAGGGCACACAAGCAAGCAGCAAACAATACCCTAATTAAGGAACTACCAGAAGAACAAAACAAAACCCACACCCCCACCAACACTGGCAGGGCATGCAAGAGTATATAAACAGAGAGCAAACCCCATCCCATTCCACCACTGAAGATGTTACCTAGCTGGGTAATGAAACATTTGCAAGAAAAGAACCAAGCACAGAGAACCCCAAGGATTCCACATTGCTACTGCAGTTGGGCAGATGTCAATGAATTAATGACCATATTATCCTGCTTTTCTAATTAAAAAATCCCTAGGCTCCAAAAGAACTTCCTCAGAAAGGAAGATGCTAATTGCGTGGAGATCTGAGAAAACTGTGGTTATCTAACTAATTAGTTAATTAGTTATAAGTATCACCTTCTGATGTTGCCATCTGATGGGCAAAAATTCACCACCTTGACCTCTCTCCATTAAGAATGTGTAGTTCTTCCCAGTAGATTCCTGATATTGTTTTATTCTGTCTCTCCACCTAATCAGTTGCATAGTATTTTTTTTCTAGACTATCAACTGCTTGCATCGTCTATTCAAAGTATGTGAGTTTCTGCTTGCTAATCATCAGCTTAAGAGAACAGTATGTCTTACTAGTCCAGAACTGATTGATTAGTTCTTCTTGCAGGCCATTATTCTCAGAGACCACCTACAGATTCATCGTTCAAAGGCATCTTCTTTCTCTCAATCTTTCTCAGCGCCTAGTGTCATAGCCATACATTACCACTGGAAAGACCATTGCTTTAACTATTCTGTTCATTAGTGTAATAGAAATGTTCTTATTCTCCATAAGGATAAGGTCATTGCCTTCTTCCCTAGAATTAACTTCCATTTACTTCTCCAGCCCACTATTCATCTTTTCTTTGAGTTCAAGAAAACAAAAATATTTACCACCTTCATTTCTTCATGATCAACTGGAAGTTCATACAGCATGCAGGTTGCCATTCCCTTTGTCTTCTTAATATTTAACATTAATGTAGGCTTTTCCTTTTCCCCTTCTGTGTTTATAATGAACTTTTTTTTTCTTCAAATAACCAAAAGGCATCAACTGCATATATTGAATGCTTGATGCTTCTGTTTATCTGCTTCTGCTTTTTTTTTTTTTTTCAATTGGTTAAAAAGTTATGGCATGGTGCTTCCTGGCAGCACAGTTAACTACCAGGAAGCACTTGGATTCATTCCCTCTACTTTCAAGCAGTATTTTCTTCTTGCATCATTGCTTTGAGGATTCTGGAATGAGTGAGGCCAAAAGGACAAACTGAATTAGGAGAAATGATTGCATCAGACTCAATCTTTCCCCAGTTTTGTAACGTTAAGTGTTCATGAATGAGCAAAGGAGTTTCCAAGACTCTTTCTGATGTCTGTACAAAATGACTTATCTGTTATCCAGTAGTGTCAACCTGATCTCTCCTTTGATGACCAAGCCTACCTTTCGTATCCACCAAACTGACTCTGCCTTTATCCTACGTTCACCTGGGAGGAACCTGGAACACAGAAAATATTTTGTGCTGTAATGTTTCTTCCTGATTCTTAATTCCCACATTGGGCTTTTCTGCAGTACAAATAATAGGTGCCATTCAAAAATAGGGCTGTAATAGGGAAAGGGAGCCCTTAGGGTCAAACTAGCCCCTCCTCAGGGATCCTTCAGTTCTGATATAACCCACACCTGGGGTGACCATTGACCAGAAATTTCAGTCCCTTTCCTGCAAAGGAAGGGAGAGATAGGGACCTCCACAGGGGTAGTCAAGGAGAGCTGAGTTTGGAAGCACATGTACATCAAACACTGTGGATTCATGTGCCAGGCTGATCCTGAAAGAGGAGAAAGGTAAGCAGCATCTTTTAACTCCTTATGCCATTAGATAACCCTATTTTCTATGAAGAGCAATTCAGTTTGTGGCTTAATGTTTGGATTTTGGCAAGGGGTACAGAATTACCCTTCCATGCTTGGGTTGCACCAGTTAGATCCAAGTGCTGAATAGAAAGGATGTGTGGAGTTTCAAAGGGATGATTTATTTTAATGAAGCACCTCCTGAAATTTTTATTTGTTTATTTATTAAATCAATTTATATAGCTGTCCATCTCACCACAGGCGACTCTGGGCAGCAAACAACAAAGCTAAAAACAGTAAAATACATATATTTATGCATACAGTGTGTGTGTGCGCACGCACTTACAGTATATACATATACATATATATTTGCTGATAGTGAAAGCAGAGGTAGCTACCTGCTACCTGCCTGGTGGGAAACAAGGGATAGAATAAAATAACTAGCTAATTCCTCAGGCCACATCCCTCAACCTTTCCACAGGGAACTCGCTTATGAACCTACAACACTCTCAGTGTTACGTAGCAGGCAGGAATGACTAAATCCACTCTTCTTTCTTTTCTTCTAACAGGAGCTTCAAATCCAAAAGAAGAGAGTTTGGTTGGATTATGCAAGTTTCTTGATGAATTTCAGCCTGGCAAATGTTAATTTTACAGCAAAGTATTCTGATTATTTTAATACAAATGACTCACATGGGAACAGACAAGAGAGAACTTATTATTATAAATTAGAATCAATTATTTTGTCAGCCTTTATTTTTATGATCGCCTGCACAGGACTCCTTGGGAGTAGAAATGTCATCCGGATGCTCTTTTCTTGGTCCATTTGCTGACTCACGCCAAGAGAAGAACAGCCAGGCCAGGCCACTAAAACCCATATGCCACAATCACCACCTTCAGTCTTCCTTCATATATCTGTCTTTAATTGCATCCTCATTCGTCTCTCTGTCTTGTTCAGCCACTTCATTGTACTTTTTTCCTATCAGTTTGTCATTTTTGTACCCAAACTATATTTATTCAGCACTCATCCATTCTCACCATATCTCTTCTTGTTTTATAAGACACAAATCTTCAAAAGCCTATTTCCTTTTACCTTTTTCCTGATATACCCAATTCTCACAACAACAACAATAATAAGGTATCAGGATGTAGAAGATTTTTTATAGCTCTATTGCCTTCTATGGATATTGGGTAATCATGGAAAGCTAAGCAGAGTTAGCTGCTGAGATGGTCAGTAAATGAATAGGAAAGCAGAAGAATTTCAAGACTGGGAATAGATAGATAGATAGATAGATAGATAGATAGATAGATAGATAGATAGATAGATAGATAGATAGATAGATAGATGGATGGATGGATGGATGGATGGATGGATGGATGGATGGATGGATGGACGGACGGACGGACGGACGGACAGACAGACAGACAGACAGACAGACAGACAAAAAGCACTCCAGAAGGAAATGCAAGCTACCTATGTACAATGTCTAACAAACTACATGATGATATCAGTTTTGTCAAAAATGTAACATTTGTCTTGGAGGAGAATTCTACCAGTAGATCATAGACACTGGCTACACTCAGCTGTGAAAAACCTGGTTAGTGTTGGAATGAGAGACAAACAAAATTCCATGGAAAAGACAATGCAAAACTACTTCTCTGCTGTTGCTAAGAAAGTCCTATTCAGCTTTGAAGGGCATCTTTATGTTCCCCAAACAGATGGCAAGAATAAGAAGGCTCTGACCTGGTAAAAATTTGTAAATATCAGGGCCGCAGGACACACTGGAAAGCTGAAGGGCAGAATTCTGGCCAGCTTATGAACTCATGTGAACTAAGCTACAAAATAATCATAACCATAAAATGAAATAAGAGTGAGTGCCTGGCCCCAAATACCAATGTGAATTTCCATGGCTGGAACCAAGGTCCCTTTGACCCTTAGGGCACTTCTTAGCCCCTAGTCTGGATAAAAACAAGGCAACATTATTGAAGAATAGGGATATGAAAATTCAGCTGCACTTTATTTGCAGATTGGCTCAAAAAGGGCAAGTTAGGTTAGTTCACATGAAAGTGTGTATGGCATGAATTTCTGATCACCTAGCATTCCATTTCTTTTCTTCCCTTCTTACAAAGTGCCTCTTCCCAAGAGAACCTGTTCCAGCCTGAAAGCTTTACAAGGCACGGTTCTGCTTCTGAAGACACCACTCCTGTGTAGTTTGCTGATAACAATCCCTAATGCCAAAAGCCTAATTATACAGCCGGGAATCTTCCTCCAAGAACAGCCCAGGCAGAAGCCCTTGGAGACTTAGCCTTGCTCAAGCCAGGAGTTCCAAGGGTGGAAGACGCACCAGGCAGATCTCCCAAAGTACACTGTGGGAAATGCCCCGAACCTGTTTTTCACTCTTAACCCTGTATACAGATCTTGCAGGGATGCTTTTAGAGTGAACTCCCATCAAACACATCTAGACCATGGACTCACCCATGACATCACAGCACCAAGCAAGGAGGAGGACAGAGACCAACACTGAGAGAAAGTAACATGAGTACAGTGACCATATGTCCTTTACTATAAAGGACTGTCCTTTATTTCAGAAAACTGTTCTGTATAGAATATACATTTCTGGTGAAGTTTTTCTTGGTTTTGCCCTTGAATTTTCCTTTGTAAAGCAACGTTACAATCAATTAAAATCCTTAGGAACCTCTTTCAGATTTATCCCTCTTCAGGTTTGTCCTTTTTTTTTTTCCAAGAAGGGTCACTGTAGTGATAAGGGAAAGGGGTCTTCAGGGTCGAACCAGACCCTTCTCTGAGGTCCTTCAGTTCTGAGGTAACCTGCACCTGGGGGTGACCATCGACCGGAAAATCTGATCCCTGGGCTGCTACCACCCACCTTCATCTCCATACCAGACCTCTGGGGAGCCAGGGGAGGATAGAAGGGGGACATCTGCACGCCTCCTGGGCTGGCTAAATCCAGAAGGGAACCCAAGGAAACCTTTGGGGAGCCAATAGCTTGGCCAAGCTGAGGCAGGTGCCAGAAAATCCACTTTACTAAAGGTGCTGAAAGAAAGCAAGTTTCCACACACAGAACACAGAGTTTAAATACACAAAACCCAAAATCAATTGTGACTATAGCAAAATAATGCAATTTCCCACCTTGCCTGAGGTAACCCCTCATCCAGGACTCCATCCAAGTCTCTCACCAAAGATGCCCCAAAGATTTCCCGCTCAAAACCTGACAGAACCCTTTTCTTTCCCTTCATTGGCTCTCAGGGGTCAGGTGACTCCCCCTAGGCACAACAGGCAGCCTTGTGATTTAAAGGGACAGCCACTCCCCCTTACAAGGGGGTAGCCCAGTGCACAAATAATGGAGTTCATCAAAGGGATTCTTGAAACACTGAAGGTTTACTTGGGAACGGAGGAAGAGGTTATAGGATTCTGTCTTGAGTGCTAAGATCCTTCTCTTTGCCCAGCTATAATCAGAAGCAAGTTTGTTGGAATTGCCAAAAATAACCTTCTGGAGCAGGGTTTCCCAACCTCAGCAGGTTTAAGATGTGTGAACTTCAACTCCCACAATTCCCCAGCCAGAATGCTGGCTGGGGAATTGTGGGAGTTGAAGTCCATACATCTTAAACCTGCTGAGGTTGGGAAACCTTGCCCTAAAAGATTGCTCACTCTCTGTTATCTTTCCACCATCAGAGAACGGAATTTGTATTCTTATCTGGAATATTCATTAGTTTGCTAGGTAGCTTCAATTTGTTTTAGGCACAGAAGGTTAATAATGTTTTCATTACATTTTTCATTATGTTTGTGTGAGCTTTTAATCCGTTTGCTCGTTACGTTGTTCGAAAGGTATTATTTCTGTAAATTGCAGTAGGTGCAAATTGAAAATCAAACACCACAAGGCTGGTTGGGTTGAAACTTCAGGAAAATCTCCCTGCCTATCTTTTGTAATAGGCTTTTGCAAAATGACTTGAACTTGTTTTGAAGAGGAAGAGATGCCCACCAGAGAGACAACGGGATTCTCTTCGTCAAAGTGAAGATGAATCAGTTCACATTACATTGAGCCACATTGGGCCAGGGCTGGAAGAAGACTTCCCTCAGCTTCTCCCTGAGAGTTGATCAAAATCTTCCAGCCTGGAAGCAACAAGCCAGCACCATTCTACTCCATCTCCATCCACATTATGTGCTAAAGAAGTTCCTCTCAGCCTTCTCCTATAGTAAGAGCTCCAGAGGAAAGGGCTGCAAGGCAGGGCAATACAGAAAGCAACATGATCGCCGTGTTTCACTCTGAGAAGCAGGCTGGCAAAGCAGCTTTGAGGTGTTGCATCACTTGAACCTTTGCTGAAGCAAAACAGCCAGATAAAGATTTCCACAGAACTTTTCTATTAGTTATCAGATTTCATGTCCCACTCTTCTTCTTCTTCTTCTTCTTCTTCTTCTTCTTCTTCTTCTTCTTCTTCTTCTTCTTCTTCTTCTTCTTCTTCTTCTTCTTCTTCTTCTTCTTCTTCTTCTTCTTCTTCTTCTTGCCTTCACATCAGTCTTGGCTCCTGGCCAAGCATTTGCCAGGAGCAATTTTCTTGGCAAAGTTTTCAGAAGTGCTTTCTTCATGGAGCTGAGAGAAAGTGGCTGGCCCAAGGCCACCCAGATGCCTTCATGCCTAAGGCAGGTCTAGAATTCACAGTCTCCTGGGTTTTAGTCCAATGCCTTTAACCATTAGACCAAACTGGCTGTCTCACACTTTCAGTTCTAGATTTTGGGGGGTGTGATGTGAATAAAGCACGAGAAAGTCCTATCTTGCTGATTATTGTTATTTTATTTGTTATGAGCACAGGAATAAAGTGTTACCACATCTGGGGAACAGTTATTACTAGGTTCCTGTTTTTGCTGACTTACTGTATGCAAGTGGGGTTTTATGAGGTTGAGCAAAAGAATGAGAGGCGGAATTGAAAAGAAAAAGCAAAGGAACTCAAGGTGAAAAGATGATTGGTGGAAAATAAATTCATTTACTCATTCATTAGATGTATATGACACTTTTCCATCCTAAATGTTGGAGTTATAAAGTTGGCTAACAGGAGTAACATATAAAGTGAACTATAACATAGCCCCACATCAGTTAAAAGAAACCAATAAATTAAGAAATAAACATTGCCTTCCAGTTAAAATCTAATTCAATGGACTGATCAGTCATGTTAAGTGTCCCAAATACATTAGAATTAAAAAGGATTATCCTGCAAGCAGAAGGGCATTATTCCTACATAGAGCAAAAAGCAAGCTTTGGGGTAATTAAAAAAAAATGAATTAAAAAAGTCACACAGATCCCAACCTAGCATCTTCCCAATCCAAAATAAAGTAAATTATTATATAGGATTTTGTAAGCTTCTGAGAAGGGAGCCACAATGTACTGGGCTAGAAACCAGGAGACCATGAGTTCTAGTCCTGCCTTAAGCACAAAGCCAGCTAAGTGATTCTGGGCCAGTCACTCTCTCTCAGCCCAAACCACTTCACAGATGGATGTTGTGAGGAAAATAGGAGCTTCAGTTATATAAAATAAAGATGGGATATAAATCAAATAAAAATACACTCATGATGTACATAGCAGATTATACATTAAGCCCTCTGCCTACAAAGAAGCACTTACCACAGAATTCATATCACTGAAGATTGTTGAAAAATAGCTTCTCCCCCTTCTGATCAAAAAAATCCCTGAAATATAAGGTACATTCTGTAATATTTAAGGGTATAAGTAAAGTCAGGTCTCCTTTGAGTCAAGCAGGATTTCTGGTGATTTCATGGTCACATCTATCAAGTTTTCTTGGTTACAGTATGAAAATGCCTTGCATTATCTTCTTCCAGGTTCTTCTTCTTGATATTTCAGACTAGCCTCTAGTTCTAGGATTTTCTAGTGGTGTCCCATCCAACTGCTAATCAAAACTAGCCCTGCTTAGCTTTTAGAGGCCATATCTAAAACTTAAATGGTTGATAATTAGTTGGATATCTGTAAGTTGTATTCTATAGATTTAAAGTTACTCAGTTCAACCTCAGTTCTGATTTTCCACCCAGCTCATGTAATGTCAACAAATAAGGAAAATTATCTTCTGCTCTTAAAATGATCAGGGGGCTTCATTAAAAATCCAGACCTACAACTGACTTCTGGTAAGGACATGGCGAATTGAAGACAACCCTGTTTCTCTCTGAAGAAACAGGGACAACATTATGGCTGAAATCCATGGCCAGATGCAGGATCTGGACCAGCGAAATCCCTCGGTACAGTACTCCATACAATTGCTTCTCATGAGTAGGTGGCAGGAACTGACATTTTTGCAATCTACTTGTGAGTTGAATGGCTGGGAGTTGAGGGACTACATCTACACTCATAGTTGTAATGTAGCCTTTAAGGACTCAAAATCTGGCCAATCCTTATTTCTTAGTCACTTTGGAACTAATTATTTTATTGCTTTTTAACATGGAGAACCTCTGGAATGGCAAGTTTTTATGGACTTCACTGGGTGAGTTTCCTTCAATCCATTACAAAAGGTGTTTTAAGGATGTGTTTAAAGATGTTTAGTTTTTTTGGGGGGGGGGAATTAACAGCAAAAGGATGGCCAGATGTTGATTTTAGAAAGTTATAAATGGACTAAGGGTCCAGATGGATTTAATAAAATTTGGAAATTAAATATAAGGACCCTTCCCATGGGAAACTATCCAGGTTTTTGCAATCAAAAATAAATTACATGATAAGATGAGACTCTGAAGACTGGACACTAGAGGGCACCAGAAAGAAGCAAAACTACGGATATATGGAGAAATATTTTGGAACAATGGGCTGTGAT
Source organism: Python bivittatus (assembly GCF_059951505.1). Taxonomy (NCBI): domain Eukaryota; kingdom Metazoa; phylum Chordata; class Lepidosauria; order Squamata; family Pythonidae; genus Python; species Python bivittatus. Next base: position 6,317,626 of record NW_028277086.1, on the reverse strand, counting down.
GGAAAAATAATAAAATAAAGCTGGAAACTCCCCCCTCCCTTGCCTCTCCTGCAGCAGACTCCTTACTTCCCCTCCCCCTTGCCTCTCCTGCAATCTCTTTCCTCCACTTCCTCCTGTCATTCTTTGCTCATGCAAAACTGGATTAGCTCCAAACTATTGCATGACCCAAGAGTGACCATGTTCTCCTGCCAAGAATAGCCCTCTTAACACTATCCTACTAAAACAATGGGAGGCCCATCAACTGTCTGCTTAAGGGTTTGCTGTGGTTCTTATCTCACAATAGAAAAACCATTTATTCCCCATTTAACACCTATCCAAATCTATCCTCCAATTAGATCCCTCTGATTTCCTGCCTCTCAACCTCAAAAGTGTATAAATTCTATGCTTTTCTGTTGTTCAGGGTCCCTCTTTCTTGAAAGCAGGCACCCAAGGATCCTTGCAATAAACATGGTTCTTCTCCTCAGGGTTGTGCTCCTGTCTTTGGCAAAAATTCCACAACAGGGCTCAGAAGCTGATTTTAAAGATTTCTGCTATTATTGATAGACTAAATGGTAGTATGGAAGAGGAACATGTTTTACTGAGCAAGACTGAAATTGATTCAAATGTGGATTTGAAAATGACGAGTTACAAGAAGGATATGGAAAAAGATGAAATATTGAATATACAAATGAAACTGACTGATGTTTTAGTCCTTAAAATGGATGTGCAAATAGCAGACCAGAGGAATGACTTGGATAACATATCTATGTTGGATTTACAAAAGGGATTTGTAAATGTTGTCAGTAGCTTCATGAGAAGAGATAAGAGAAATTTTTTTTAAAAAAATCAAGGGTTTGGATATTGTCTGAAGGGACTAAAGACCAAGATTGTGTTTTGTTTTGTTTTTTCCTCAACTTCCAGGGAAGATGGCTGACTGAAGATGGCTCCACAAAAAAGCGGAGCCAACATTTGTGGACTTCTTTAAGAAGCCGGTTAATAGATTGGCTCCTTTGATCCTCTCTGGACAAAAGAGAGCGACACAAGATCTCCCAAGCTGTTTCTTCTTATGGTTGTTCCTTTTCCTCATGAACAGACCACAAGACACCAATCTCTGGTGGGGGGGTGGGGGTGGAACTTGGAGATGGTGGAATTTGCCATATTTGCTTTAGCCAAATGAAGCCTTTCAAAGGAACTTCATGCACTTCCCTTGCTAACTACCTTAGGAAATTGCTTATTAATGGCTTTAATGAAGTTAGACACCTTCAAAGGGACAAGGCTGAAAACACCTGGTGAGTGAGTACCTTCAGACCTTAATACAAGAAAATGAAGATTTATTTTGTATAACTTTTAAGAATTTAAAATAAACAGCAAAAAGCAAGACAAAGTTTTGGCTACAGAAAGTTTTAGAAAGATTAAGGACTCAGAAAATGTTAGTTGAACTTTGAATATTAAGTCTTTGAAATTATTTTTAAAGAATAAATGCATGTTTGTGGGAAATAAATTATCATGGCATTTAGAGATATTTAGAGGAACTCCGCTGAGGACCGCGTCGAGACTTTGAATCAATTATGCCAGCTATGTTGTGTCTGTTTGGGAACAGTCTGTCTTTAGAACAAGATGTTATAGAACAAGATAAAGAACAAATTCCATTTGAGAATAACATGAATGAAATTTTGGATAAGAACCTGCCATCAGATGCAAACAGAAGGTTTTAAAAATTAAGAAGGAAACAAAAAAATCCTAGAGAGTAACGGAAATAATTCTTTTTCGTTGGATTTACAAAGGAATGGAAGAAATTCATAATAAGGATCAACAACTATTGGAATGGATTACAGAAAAAGACTGTTCTACATAAAAAAGGAATATAAAATCGGCTTATTTGACCAGGGTTAAAATGAGGCATGTTGTTATTCTGGGTGGTTATTTTTGGATTTACTGATATTTCGACTGGAAAAATGTGGTATACTAGATTTACTTATTTGGTGTTTCAATTCTTTTTTTATAGCTATTTTTTGTATGCTAATTGTTTAGTATATAAATGCTTAGTATCTAACTGTGTGAATTTTTTTAGGAGAAATTAGCTCTTTTTATCAGGTTGAATTTTAGTCTGTTTTGTATTAGGATGCTGGGACTACTTTATATTTGTGGATAGTTTAGAGCTGAGATATGGGATGTTTATCTGAATGGGACAGGTTATTATTTGGGGTGGCTATCTTTGGGATGGTTGGAATTTGGAATGGGTTGTGGAGAAATCTGTTAGGCTTTCAAGATTCTGCTATTATACCCTATAACAATAAGATAGAGTTACAGCAATTCCTGTGGTGTCTGTTTCCTGACCTGATCTATCTCAAAAGGCTGACAACTTAAATCACAGCAAGCAAAATACCAAGAACTCAGAAGGCAGGAAGTGATGACCACAAGGTCTAGAAAGTCATGTTCAAAGGATGTTTTCTGCCAGCTTTAATGCATAGGATATTTTCTCTCTGCAATACAGCACAAGCCCTAACTTTTTGAAATGGATAGTCATAAAAAAGATCTTTATAGCATCTCCAATGCTATTTATTCAGGACTCATAGACTAAGCACAGATTTGCAATTTTTGCTGTTCATTTTCTGAATTAAAAGCTTTGTTCATATTCTCTCTCTCTCTCTCATACACATACACACACACACACACCGCTATACATAGACACGTAACCCAAAATCTAGACCAGTGTTTCTCAACCTTGGCAATTTGAAGACATGTGGACTTCAACTCCCAGAATTCCCCAGAGCTGAAGTCCATATATCTTCAAGCTGCCAAGGTTGAGAAACACTGGTGTAGTTGGTCAGGCTACTTTGAGTTCTAGAAGAATCAAGGTGGGAAGCCCACCATTCTTGGGACCTCATTCTTTGTGACAACCCAAAGGTACTTTAGTTTATAAATTTAGACAAGCCAGCTTGGCACTCTTGTCATGCCTTTTGATACATTTCCATTTGAGTACTATCACCTAATCCGTTTCAATTTATAGTGTATCCATTTCTTGTTTGAGAATCACTTTGTGTTTTGATATCCGTACCTTGTTTTGAGAAACATCCCTTCTTGAGGTTTCTTAGACTCTCCTTTGTTGAATAAGCCAAAATCTTCCAGAATAAACCCTTCTGCCTTCAAGGCCTGTTCTCAATGGATCTCATGTCCTCCATCTTTCCATACATGTCCCTTCATACCTTCATCCAAACAGCACAAGGTATGCAGTGCACCTAGGAAGCAAACTTCCTTACCTTTTTAATCTTCTGGAGTGCTGTAAAGACCTGGCTCTTCCCCCCAGCTTTGGACAAGGATGTGGGTTGAGCTATGAGGATGTTTGGTCTGGTACCTGTGGGGAAGCGAATTTTTATTTTTAACTATGTTTTATGGATTGTAGTGACCTGCCTAGAGTCATTATGTGAGATAGAGGGCCATATAAGTCCTGTAATTACATAAATAAATAAACTGCTACAACATATGTGCTAATGTAAAAACACTAGTAGCAACACAATTAGATATGATTTGGGCACACTTTGAACAAAGGGGAAGTTAGAAACTATTATTTCTAATGTTTTTAGTAGTTTTCCTTTTCCTTTTTTTCTTCTTTGTATTCTTAAATAACAAATATTTAAGATTTTGGCACTTAGCTCAGAGATTCAAATCCTTTCTCACATTGTTAAAATAATGTACTTTTTTATGGTTAATTTCTCATCAGCAATATACTGTATGTGTGTATTTAGGTAATAACTGACAGTAGAAGCTAGAAAGAATTATAGGTGGAATGGATGTCATTTGGAGAAGTGAGAAAGAGAAAAAGGGAGATGGAGACAGAGACAGAGACAGAAATAGACAGGAAGAGGGACACAGAGAGACAGACAGAAGATGCATTGAACAGCAGTTTCTGTGTTAGATTCTCTGCTATTACTGTTTCAAATTACTACTTACACAAGTCAATATGTTCTTTAAAATATGTTTAATCCGGTAACCATTTCTGTTTGGTTAGTTTGACAGGTGAAGAACACTGACAAATCTTAAAAGGTGATCTCACTAATTGGTGGCATCTGATATATATTTCATTCATAAAATACTTTTCCCTGCTAAGTAAAGTTGGAAAAAAGATACCTATCAAACTAAGGTCACTACCATCTCATTCCTCAGCCTGGCCATAGTTTAGGTGTCAAACGTCTTAATTCTAAGTTGGTTTCTCTTTTTTTCAAAAAAATTGCAGTTTTCCTCTGAGAATAGGATCTTCGGCTCTTTAATCTTGCTTCCTTCAAATGAACACTTTTTATTCAATAAATGATGTCCCATGTGCTATTATGCACGTTATGTTAAGGGAATTGGGGGGCTGTTTAACAAAGGGGGTATCCATGGTTGGGTTTTAAGGTTATGGACAAGAGCACAGCATGAAAAGTTGCAATCTCCCACAGAAACTAACTGTTGCTAGAAGCTGTTCCTATTCTTGACCTTAACAATTCCATATCCCCCATTTCCCACCCCCTAAAAAAACAGGCTAAATCCAGCTATGATCTCAAGATATTTAGGACCCTAATTTTTGAGCCAAGGATTGAACGCATCTTGGTCAACCTGTCTTAATCTAATGCATGATGAACAAAGGCAAGGAAAGTTCAACAACTAGGGGATCCTCACTATGTTTTGGGGAGGGGGAGGACCACATAAAGTTGGGTGATGATGCAGGATGCAAGAAGTCATGATTTATCCATGAAGGAAGCTACCTTTTCCTGCATTTCTTTCCTGGGTAAAGTGGGATTCTTTCCTTTTGCTCTTTAAGCCCCCTCAAACCTATTTTAGGGATTATATTACTGCTGTAATAATGAGAAGAAAGTGTAGTTCTCGTTCTGGGGACACTGAGCGTGGAGAAGCCTCTGGAGGCCACAAGAAATTTGGGGTCACATTGGCAATAAGCAACTATGGACTTCAATCTTGTGTTGCTTCCCCTAATAAGAGCTAATTTCCAGTAAGGGAAATGAATCTGCATTTCTACATGAAGTTTTACCATGCTTCTTCTTTTTCCCAAAGGGGTTGCGTGAGTTTGGGAAAATGTGTGTTAGCTCACTTTAAGGTATATTGTATGAATTTGTATGCATACCAAATTGTATAGTGATACCAAAGAGATTTCTGGGGCCCCCACGAGCTTGCTCATGCCAGTTGACTCCTGAATCTATAAACATTAAGCATCTTTCATCACCATCCTAGATGATAGCCTATTCTGTAATGTGAGCTAGCCTTCTTTTTCCCATCATCTTCAGTGAGGATCTGAGCTTCTTCGGTTAATTTCACTTCTATCCTGGGCACCGTCAGCAGAAGGTTCTTTTCTAAAAGCAATTCTACAATGCTGTCTGACAAATCTTTTTCTAGCCCATCCCAACATCTTCTTCATCCTACAGTTTTATCATATTAAAGAGCAATTCTGTTTGGTGTACGCTCAGAAGTGTTATTAGTTTCATTCTTCTTACTGTTGTTGTTTTCCTATCCCTGCCAGGTTTAAAATTCCATTTCTGAAAAAAGATAAGGGAGAAGTAAACCAGCATCCTCTTTTCCAGCCCACCAAGTGCACTTTCTTTTCCCTGCCTCAAGGGACAACTACAGTGCATATGGGAAATCAATGTTCTTCCAAAATCCCCTTAATTTCATTGGCATCTTTTTCTCCAGGACATTCTAAAAATTGCCATCTAATCCTTACCACTACAGTCCACCACCTTCCTTCAACTGCACCCAAATTTATGTTGAACTCTGTGCTTTTAATCAGGGTTTCAAAAATCTCTTCCAAGACCTTGTGTTGCCCAGGACAATTTCAGATTATTTCTGCCTGCACGTATTTCCAGATCTTTAGCAACTTAAGTGCAGACTTTGACCGTTATTTGCAGCTCATCCTGTTCTTGAGATATAGTTGGTGGTTGAATCCTCCTCAACCTAGCATATTCCATCTGGATCCACCTTTCACATTCTTATCCTTATTAATTTGCTGTTGTAATTGTTTGTTCTTATTATTATTCTGACTGGTATTATGGCCCATTCTAGTAAAAATGAAAGCATATCTACAGGCCTGGTGTCCACCCTTTCCTGTATTACTACACTTGTCCTCATAATGTTCATTGCTTTCAGAGATTGCTGTCAAAAGAAAAAAGTTCCTCATTTCCTGGCAGGGATGATTTCGAAAAAGGAGACACACATTTCCTAGCAGGGCTGATTTATGCCCCTCCCAGCTGAGGGCATGTCGCTTGTGCCCCACCTCACCTAAACATACATAAAGCAATTCTGTAATATTTTCTGCTCAGGGATGAGCAAGTAGCCACGGTTGTTCTGAAATCAGAAGAGAGATTAGGAAGAAAAACCTTGACATCTAGACGAAAACCTTCTTCTAGTACCCTTCTGCCAAGAGAAGGTAAGACACTCATAGAAACTTTTCTTGTTACTAGCTTCTCCTCTTCTATCATCCTTCATCATGGCCTTTCCTCCGAAGAATTTGATGGAACCACCTTGAACTCATTCTGACCAAAATGTGTCAAAATAACCTTAAATCCCGTTGTCCGTACTGATCTGTCATCTCCCCTTTCTATAACTTCTACAGTGATGCCCACTATTGAAATCTAAATATTACTTGTTCATCCTGGTAATATTTCTAAACTTCTGTTGAATATAGGTGCTTAATGGAATAAATAATTAGACTAATCAGATAAACCCTTTATAAGATTGCTCTCTTGTTTCCTAATATGCAGAGAGATAAATTTATTTTTCATTTCATCCCATCTCTTTATCCTAGCTCAGGCCGTATCTGCTTCATTCCTTTTTAATCCATGCAATCCATGATGATCATCAACTATACAAAGAATTGCACATGCTTTGAGTGAATTTTTGCTAATGTGCACATTCTGTATGTTTTCTCATCATAAATATATCTATGCATACTTTTTCCTAATGTAGTTATTCCGCAAACAGTATTCCATAATACAGATATTTTTCTAGTTTTTCCCTGCATTCAGAAAAGGGTAGTTTTTAAGGTATAGATGCAAAAAAAAAAGGGGTGTATAAGTTCAGGCAATGCAAATATCCAATTTAGGGTATTAGGAAATGGGGAATAAAAATAAACCTGGGTTCAGAAAGTATAAGTAGAAGTTTGTTGAGTTAGCATTTTAATGGGGATTTACCCAAATGCCAACTCAACAATCTTTTCTTATTTCCCAATTTCTGAACACATCTTTGTCCTTGTTCCTAATTTCAGTTTAAAAAAAAAAAATACAGAAAGCATTGTAACCACCCTTCATTTTTTTCATGCTGCCCTTTAGGGAGTAATCACCAAGAAACGTGGCTGTCTCACTAGACGGGAGGCCCTAATATCAAAGTTCTGGAGGGGGTATGAGCCAAAGAGCAAGAGGGTTCAGTCCACAGACTGGGAAAGAGAGAGCATTTCAAGGTTACATTCAAATATTTAAAACATTTGTGGGTGGGTGGGTGCATGCCTTCTAGTCAGTCTTAACTCCTAGCAATTACATGGATAAACCCATGAAGTTTCCTTGGCACCATTTTCAGAAATGGTTTGCCAGCAACTTCTTCCTAGGACTGAGAAAGAGTGACTGGCCCAAAGTCACCCAGCTGGCTTTGTGCCTAATACAGGACTAGAACTCATAGTCTCCTGGTTTCTAGCCTGATGCCTTAACCACTTCACCGAACTGGCTCTCAATTTATATAGTGCATGAAACCATAAACCAATGTTTTAAATCAGAACTGTTTGGCACAAGCATCACACTAAGCCAAAATGTATGCTTAGACTGAATGTCAAGGGAGAGGAACATTACAGCATTTTGCCTAGAAAGCTGAGAAATGGAGGTGAATTTTGCTAGAAATGGGATTGCTTAGCTAGCTTATCCAAAATACCCAGATGAAAGTGAATTCTTTTAATTCAGTATGATCACAATAACACATATTTATAGCAAAGAGCAGAGAGGATGACCATCATGTATTCTGTTCTGTGTGATATGGATGTTACCAGCAAGGAAAAGGCTGATCTTCCACAACATAGTAGGAGAGTCAGCTGTGAAGTAACATCAGTCTTATTGATGTGTGGACTGTGGTGTAAAAGTTGATTGAGAAATGTTCAGTGACTTGATATTGCTAAACTTTGGACATGTGATAAGGGCAAAAGTTCCATGGGAGGACATTCTAACACTGTATTCTGATTTATTCAATGCCAGTAGCTTTTTTTGGTGAGGGGGAGCAACCAATGCTTCTAATAAAGGTGAACAAAATATTTTCCAGAACCTTTGAAATATATATACAGTATTTCTTTTGAGAATGGAGTTCAGCATACACTTTTGGACTTTTAAATATAAGAGTCAGGAGGTCTAAAGTTGCAAAGCAGGTATTACACAAGCTTGTCATTTCCAGCTGGAGCTGAATGACTTTCAGCATATGCAGTGAGGACAGGGCTAGTGTTAATTATGGAAAGTACTTCAGTGTCTATCAAAAACTAGGAAAGAAAAATGACTCCCCCAAAATTTGATTATTGCAAAGATACACTGCAGGTGAACTTGATTTGGATGCAAAAGGTATCATTTTCAAGATGCATCCCCCATGTCAGTATTTCTGTTAGCAAAACAAAGTGGTTTGGTAAATCACTGCACTGTGTGATGGCACATTGTCACAAGATGCCTGACCTACAGAGTTTAAGGGAAGGGAAATTCCCCAGAATACTGAAACATTTCTGCAATGAGGGAAATACAAATAATTTGTCAGAATGTGATCCTTATTTTTCTATATGTTTTTCTTGCTGTACAATTGTCTACATTCTAAAGCATTGGAAGCCAAGTCATTCTTCAGTATAGAACTCATATTTATAGGAACTCATATATATAGGAAACTTAAAAGGAGAGTTGGGACTACTTTAAAGGGTTAGCCAAGTCAAGCAACTAGCATCAGATGTGGCAAAGAGAAGTGAAGGTGGCTTCATAATTTTCGGTGAAACTCCCAAGAAATAACCGAGTGACACGTAAGATTTGAACAGTCAAGCGTTCACACTGGCTCTTGCAAGTATTGGGCCTTTAGAATAATTTTGTAATATGATACAAACTTGTAATATAAGACAAACAGATTTTAGTGAGGAATATGGCATGGTGGAGAGGGCTGCTAATTCTGGCCAGTTGCTAGACAAACCAAAAGCAATATCTCAGCATTTTTACCAAAGTGGTCCACAGTCAGAAACCAACCAGCTTCTACACTTATTCCAAATGTGCATTAACTATTTGGAGGTGCAAAGACACGTGAAAAACTTTCCTAGACAACAGAAAGTTGCTAAATAGGATCAGGAAAGGCCAGAAATATCAACTCTGGTCTGTGTAGGTTGGGTGCAAAAATATCTAACTTTTCTCTTTCATGTTCTAGCTTGTTGGAGGTGCATATCATTGTAAAAAAAGAGTAAAAAAAATACTTATCATTACTATACCCCTTTCTTTCATCATAACTCCCTTTCACAGGGCATTTTAATAGCCACTCTATCACCTGCCTGCTGCCATGCCTATTCCTTGGGCCCAGTTTCCTCCTTCCCTTGCTGAAACAGCATCTGTGAAAGCTCCTTCCTCCTTTTCTGCACAGGTAGAACACATAAGAGCAGGTGAGCAGTGGAGAAAGAACAAGATGGGTGCTATGAATGAGGGTTCTGAAGAGAAAATCATTCTGCTCTGGTAGCTGACTAGAGTAGTTCTCCTTTCAGGTCTATCCCATTTTGAATGGAGAGTTTGAAAATCTCATTTTGCAATATTAATGTTGGGCAGCAAGCACATGGGGAAAAAGAAGGGTCCAACCCTGATGTGACATTTCTTAAAGTGGCTCTCCTAGTAGGTCACTTATACACTGTAGGGCATTGTTTCTCAACCTTGGCAACTTTAACATGCGTGGACTTCAACTCCCAGAATTCTACTGTAGGGGTCAACATATAGAAGCTGCCTTTCCAGTCACCCTTTTCTTTTTCTAGAGGTAGTTTCAAGGCACTTCACACTTTCTTTTTAGCATCCTAATTATTAGACACCTGCTCAATAAACATTATTGTCACCCTCTTTATGCATAGATGAAATAAATGTTGATTAAGCCAGGATAATATGATCTTAGGGTACTTCCCCACTGCCAGGTCGAAGTGTTCTCCACGCTTTCTTGAGTTTCTCCTCTGCAGAAAATGCACAGGAAGCATTGACCTAAATGATCTGCTCATAACTTGGGTGGAGATTTTCAAAAGATCATGTGCCCACAGCTTTAGCAATAACCCTGCAACATTTCCAGTTTATTGCATTTTTGAAAGGAAGAAAGGAAGAAAGGAAGAAAGGAAGAAAGGAAGAAAGGAAGAAAGGAAGAAAGGAAGAAAGGAAGAAAGGTAGAAAGGAAGAAAGGAAGAAAGGAAGAAAGGTAGAAAGGAAGAAAGGAAGGAGGAGGGGGAGGGGGAGGGGGAGGAGGAGGAGGAGGAAGAGGAAGAGGAAGAGGAAGAGGAAGAGGAAGAGGAAGAGGAAGAGGAAGAGGAAAGACAAGACAAGACAAGACAAGACAAGACAAGACAAGACAAGATACTACGAATTAGAGGCACAGATATATGGAGATCAGTAGAATTATCCCATTATGTTCAGAATTGCTTACTTCTGAGTAAACCTGTGCAGGACTGGAGAAAGGAAAACCTCTTACCATTTGAGTCAGTCTGCATTCCTTATCAAGGATTCATCTGTTAGGCAAATTTCAGAAGTCAAACTCATTTACTCGCAATTTACTCATTTATTGGCAATTTTACTTAGCTCTTTCAATTGTGACATGTTCTTGTTCATAACAAGAAATGTCCACCATACCTTTACAAACAGCACTAAATTCATAGCCTTATCATCATCATCATCATCATCATCTTCATCATTTTGATCTTAATTATTATTAAGACCTTATTATTACTATATATTAATATTAATATTATCAAGATCTTCACAATATGGATGCAACCTTTGTAAACTGTGCCCAGTATTTATTTTGTTTCACCATATTTACTTGTTAGATAAAACATGAATCAATTACGTTAGGAGTGATTAGTAAACCATTCTCCTTACTTAAGAAGCCCAGCTCTTCTTTTTTGTAGCATTTTCTAGCAGGTGTAAGGTTTTGGATCAGTGAACACCAGTTTACTAGCCCAGCTAGCACTGGATAATCTTGAAAAGCAAAGCAACATCAGACTTGGAGGGAGATCAGATCAAAGACACAGTATGCCAGAAGGGCAGAAGGGCACTGGTCATGTTGTGGCTAAGAAAGCAAGTCAACATGTCCATGAAGTCCTCAAGGCATCAGTTTTGACCTAGAGGGGATTTTACCTTGCACATAAGAGAATATTTGGTTAGTTACCCATTTTTTAAGCAAATGAGTTAAATTTCCCCATCCTAAACTAATCTGGAGATGATAACACTGTTCTTCCTATTGTATAATTCTCCAAATGTTGGTTCATTTAGAAAATTGCATCCAGCCAAGTTTATCTTAGGGGAAGTTGTATATAAAATGGTTTATTTGATGGGAAGCCTGGGGCTACCGATGAATGTTCAGGAAGATTGCATATAAAAAGAAATGTGAATATTTCTGTGCTTAAACTCTCACAGAGGTACAGACACACAAACACAGAGATGGTTTGTGAAGTGGACTGAAAAGATTGATGCTTGAATAGAGATGAAACCGATGAAAATTTCCCACGGCTTCTTTTTCAAGATTTATTTATTTTCAAGATTCATTTGTTTATTTTCTTTGCATTTGTTTCCCCATTATTAGCATTTATTTAAACAGCAGCAAACATTTAGTTCCTCAGAGACAAAGCATGTGTCTGTCTCTCTGTCTCTCTCTCTCTCTGTATGCACATGTGTTTTTATCCATGCTTTGTCTTTGTATATTGGTTCCTTTTAATGTTTGGGATTTGAGTTGCTGTAGTTAATGGACTGTGTATGTGTCTGTGTTTCTACAGTGGCTCAATCCCCATCCAAACATACAAAATACAGCTGTCACCTGAAGTACTAATCACAAGGCTACAAGAATATACCTTTAACTGAAAAGACAATATCTACATTTATTGGTGACTGGAACCCCCTTATCGACTTTTTGCTTAAAAAAGAAAAAAAATGAACTTACGGTTTATGGTTGTGATAATTAGATAGGATAGATTATAGAAAAAAGAGAGCCATAATGTAACTTTAGAGAAAGAGGTAGATCTAAAATTGTACTTATAACTGCTGTAAAGATCAGAAGTCACTTCTTTATATCTTTTTTTCCTTTCTTTTCTACCTTTCTGCTGTTATTTTTCTTTTAGCACTTTTAGTTTTTTTCCTTCATTTTTTCCTTTTCCTTCTCTTTTCTTTTTCACTCTATTTTAGCTTGTATTCATCTTATTCTTGTGTTTAAAATTTTCAATAAAGTTACATATATAAAAAAAGAATATACCTTCAACTGCAATGTTCTTATTGTTCTAATACCCCCCCCCCCAAATGCTAAGATCCTCTCAGTACAATGCTGGTTAGTATTTATCAGCACTTTTGCCGTGTGTGTGTGTGTGTGTGTGTGTATATATATATATATATACACACACACACACATATATTCATGTGTGTTTGTCTGTGTGAATTCATGCATTCAAGTCAGTCTTGACTTTGGGCAACTACTTGGACAAATCCCTGCAGTTTTCTTGACAACATTTTTGGAAATGGTGTGTGAGTGTGTGTGTGCGTGTGTATTTAAAAAAAAACAATAGACATAGTATAATTATAAAGAGAAAATATTAAAATAATACAGGTTGAGGGATATCCTTCCCTGCTGCGAGGACAAATTCCATGACTTATTAAACGAGATCCAAAAGTATCTTGCGCAACGTTCAAGCTTGCCCTTAACCCTAATCCAAACCCACAAGCCCTTCTGAGAAGCCAAAGGGATCTGTGAGAAATTACGGCACCCATCTATGCCATAAAAAGATTCGTCCAGGCACCATGATGATCATTGACATCCCTGCCCTACCCAGCACAAGTAACAGCTTTCAGAACAGTATCTTGCAGATTAAGAAATATTCAATGAATAGCAAACTAATTTTTAATTAGTAACTAGGCTGATTTGACCTGGGTGCTAGGCACAGAAATCCTCTTGCACTTTTTTCCACTATTCTTTTTTTAGTCTGACGAACAAGATTTTGTTTTGGCAGTTCTTTCAAAGGAAAAGAGAACGAATGGGAGTGTGGTGTTCTGGTACTTAATTTGGGGCAATAATACATCTAATTGCTCTGCCCAGAATGTTACTGAAAAACATTTTAAAAGATTGGAACCACCTCTTGTTTATAGAGAATCATGGAATATAAAAATGGCATTGGACCTTGGAGATCACTGCCATCAGTGAACATGACAAATTTATGTTTATTTCTTGAACAATATTTATAGCGGACTCGGAGCGGGCTATGAGGAATGAGGAAGCAACACAGAAAATGTAAACAAGGGTACATTTATAGTATGAGGTTTAACTACACCATAAGAGAAAGATGACAGCAAACTGGCTTACTTCTTCCTCTATTATTCTTCCTCTGTGATCGTCGACACAATCATCAAAAGACATTTCACTGAAGGCGCTGCTTATGCGTATCCTATTTATGTACTGCTGTTTCCATGCCTTTCTGTTAAGTACCTTGGCAAGGTTTTCGTTCATCCTACAGTGCAAAACAATTTCATCAAGGAGCTTTAATGAAGGCAAAGGCAAAAGCAAAATAAGCAATTGAAGCTTTGCTCATCATTTGGGAAAACACCCCTTCATTTTTGTTGTTCTTTATTTTTTAAAATTTAACCAGTCTGTTGTAGGAGACGAAACATCTGGAAAAGGGAATCTAATAAAAGTGAATGTAAGCAGGTTCCCTATTTTGACCACAGTCGAGCAGTAGTTTCAGTCACTTTCCTTCCTCTTTAGTGCTGTTGTGGCTTATCACTATTACCAACTAACAATATAGAAACATGCCAACAGAAGTAAAAAGAATCTTAAATATCTAGAACCGTATTATAAGTATTATTATTGCTTATTCTTATTATGTGGTTATAGATGTTGAAGGTAGTTTTAACATGGAACATGGAATGGGGCAAAGAAGGTTCATTCATTTTACAGGTTCTGAAATCAGCATTCATCGGTTAGAAGCTAAGAATCACTCAGGGCTAATCTATAGTCTTCTGGTGAGAACTGGAGAAAAGATACTTGCCACGTGTCTGGAACAGACAATTCCAGACATACAGCAAGTATCCCACAGAAAGTTTGTAGACTTGATATGGTGAAATAAATAACTTCTCCGTGAACAAAAACTAAGTCATATATATATATATATATGATCTGCAATTTATTTATTTACTTATTTATTTAACAAATTTATATGGCCGCCCAACTCACACTTTCTGCAGAAAATTAAATCAGGGCTTACGTCCTAAGATTTTTTCCTCCCACTCTTTTAGGTCAATGGACTTTGGGCCATTATTTTCCCATCCTTGACATTGGGAGACACATAACATTTCTAGCATAGTGCTGCCATATTGATTTCCACCACATCAGTCCTCACTCAAAAACAACTCTATTCATGTTGGCAGTTTTACTTAGATTTTTCCATTCCAACTGCCCTTCCAAACGCTAATCCTCAACCAAAAATAGAGTTTTCTTAAAGATTCTTTTCTTTGACGTTTGATTTTCCCTCCCTTCTTTTTAGCTCCTTGGGTTGACCTATCTAGCTTCCTATCAACAATTCTAATTTCTGGTCAAAAACATGCAACTATTTATAGCTAAATCAAACATGAATTGCCTAATACTAGACACACCATATCTGGTCTGCACCTACCTGAATGACCACTAGATGGGAGAGGGGTTCACCATATATCTCCATGTTGCCATTTAGTGGTCATCTGATATTTGCAGCTCCCATATGCTATGCCTATAGTTTCATTTATTGTGCCCTCGGGCATGGGAAACAGTCTTATTGCACACCTGTAACCAGTTACATGGGATCTGTACAGTAGAACTGGTTTCAAATAATAATGACTTTTTCTCTGTCGTATAAGCTGCTCATATTAGCAGCAGCTGGAGAAGTATGTAGTGTTGAGGCAAGATAAGGATTTGCTAAGCAGAAAAAAAGTGGTGCTGAAGGAGAAAGTAGTCATGGCAAAACCAAGAGCAGGGATGGAACAGCTGATTATGTGACAGGCAAAAATGGAAACAGGCTGAAGAAGTTTCTTGGATTTCATTTGACTCTGAAAAAAAAAAAGACCAGAATATTCAGGACCACCATGTTATTAGAAGATCTAGAAGACAGAAAGGAAGTTCCTTGGTGATTTATTACCATCCAAAGCAAGTTAAATAAGGTTGTTGCTGTCATCAGCCTGTCTCAGACTGAGAAAGTTTCTCCTCCCAGTATAAAAACTGTTACCAGACTAAGATTCAAGAAAAAAGCCTTCAGGTTATTTTATTGGGTGTTCAGCTTCTCAGCCAGCAGACCATCTGTTGGATTTGCAGACCACTTCACTGCATTGCCAGGCTCAGCACTTTGAAAGGTCAGGAGCAGTTCATATGTTTAAGAAATAAGTAGAGACAGGTATATTTGTGATTAGGAGTTGCTTGGTTTTCAGTTTAGGATTCCATGAACACCACACACACACTGAATTTTACATAAATATGGCCCCAAGAATCTCCCACTGCATTCAAATCTATAAAGAAATAGTAGCATCATGTGGTGCAGTCTGGCTGGCAGGATATAGAAGTGAGACTTGTGACGGGGATTGTTCTGATGTCAGTTTTCCTTAGGAAACCCACATGTGCTGGTGATCTGCAGAAGTTTCAGTTGTACTGGAAGTGCTGTGGTATATGTCAAACCTCATAATAGAGATAATGTGACAAAAAGATATAGAGAACGTAAGCTTGAAGTGGCAATTCTAGTTTAATCGAGGGAGCTGTGCAGGAAAAGCGCATTTCTATGATGAGGATAGACAAGTTAGAAACAGGCTAACAGCCTTTCAGTGTTGATCTCTAGATTTCAGGAGAAAACTGGAAGAAAGATCATTATTGTGGTCTATCTGACATGGAGATCTACGGACCATAAACCAGAGAGGCTCTGGATCAGGAGGAAACCTGGGGCAGGGACCTGGAGAGACCAAAGCCAGACATTCTTGCAGAACTTTGCAGGGTGAAAAGAAAACAGGGTTCTTAGATGGGACAACCTTTTCTGGATTTTTCTCAGGGTTTGTTTTTTTCTAGATTTTTTAATATCACCTTTATTATTTTTACAAATAACTCAAGGCAGCGAACATACCTAATACTCTTTCTTCCTCCTGTTTTCCCCACAACAACAACCCTGTGGGGTGAGTTGGGCTGAGAGAGAAGGACTTGCCCAGAGTCACCCAGCCGGCTTTCATGCCTAAGGCAGGACTAGAACTCACAGTCTCCTGCTTTCTAGCCTGGGGCCTTCCCCACTAGACCAAACTGGCTCTCTTTACTTTAAGAGGGAAAAGGAACTTTGGAGCAACATGTTGGCAAATCATCTCAAAAGAAATGTAGGATACTGTGACAGTGCATATTTGAAAGAGTAAGCCTGTAAAAATGATTAAGGGCAAGTGAGATTGAGTCTACCACACATGCTGCTGAAAACAATAGATCAACTTCAGATGATTCAGAACTGACAGTGATATCCTTAAGAGCTATTGGGAGGCTGGACATTGGAAAGATTTTGAATTACATTGTGAAAAAAATATCTAAATATGCAGCTACTGTAGCTATACATTTTGTATTTAACTATACACCTGCCATGATCCATTCTGATTAGTAAAATGAATGAAACTCTTCTTCTTTGGTCCCATTTCCTGCATGCATTCATCAATCCCAGAAGATCAGACCATCTTCATTTTTATCTTGTACATTCTTTCCCTTTCTTTTAGTTTTACAAACCCAAATTTCCTTCCTTCCTTCCTTCCTTCCTTCCTTCCTTCCTTCCTTCCTTCCTTCCTTCCTTCCTTCCTTCCTTCCTTCCTTCCTTCCTTTTCATTAATCCATGTTTCTTACTATTTACTACTCTTAGATCTGAAGTCACAGTATTCATGAGAACACCAAATGAGACCATAGATATTGTCCTCCACCACCCATCACCGCTTTGATGACTCAAGGCTTTCACATAACACTTTTTATTTAGATAAACAAGGATTATCACCCTTATCTTAGCCAGATTACTACCCTCAGCTCACACAACTTGAAGCATTCCAAGCTAATGGTGAGGACAGGACTGATCAGTTTTGGCAGTTTGGGCCAGTATGCCACAAGTGCAACCAAAACCCAATTTCACCTCAAGCATGCTTGCTCTAGTCTATCCAAGCTAGAACTGCTAATCTAGAGTCTACTTTGCAAGCAAACGTACTGCAGCTTCCACCCCACCAACTAGACTTATATGCAATCAGTGTGCATTTTTAGGAATATCGACAAAGCCTAATGCCATCTGTTTGCCTTTTGTTCCAGCAGGAGTGTCTGCAGCCACAGAAGAAAGTACAAAGACAGAAGCAAAATGGATATGGTATCACCTATTCCGTTCAGTGTCTTTGCACAAACCAATGGAACATCCAGCGGCAAAAACAGAACTTGTTATGATTCCGGCATAAATGAAGAAGTCCTTATTTTTGCCATCTTCACTATGCTTTTTTGTGTGTTGGGGATGTTGGGGAATGGACTCGTGATCTGGCTGCTTGGCTGCTCTGTTAAGAGGAACACTTTTGCCATTTACATTCTCAACCTCTCGGTTGCGGACTTCGGTTTGCTCACCACTGAGCTGATTATTGAAATCCACTGGCTTTTTACACACTTGTACTGTGACTTTCCCTATGAACTCTTCCAAACTGTCCTGCTGTTAATGTACAGTACTGGGCAATTTCTCCTGACAGTCATCAGCGTTGACAGATGTCTTTCGGTCCTTTTCCCCATTTGGTATCGATGCCACCGGCCAACGCATCTGTTCACCACTATGTGTGTTTTAATCTGGTCCATATCCTTCATCCTCTCTTCAATTCACTTCACCATTATAGCTGTTGGTGGGTTTGGAAAGAATTATACCTTAATGTATCAGTTCATTGTTAATGCTGTGGTTTGTCTCCCACTTATGACAATCTCCAGTGTTGTCATGTTTATCAAAATCTGCTTCATATCAAAAAACCAAAGACGGAGAAAGCTTTTGACAGCGATCTTGCTCACTCTTTTCTTCTTCTTAATCTTGGCTTTTCCACTAAATGCCTTTTATTTTGTTCTGTATGTTTTCAATTATATACATCCCAACCTTGTACATTATGGCTACTTATGTACCTGTGTGAACAGCAGCATTAACCCCCTGATCTATTACCTGGTGGGGAGACAGAAGGGTAAAACTCGGAAAAGCATCAAAGAATTGCTCCAGAAGGTTTTCAAGGAGGATGAACTGTCTACAGATGAACTGGAAACTTCAGACGGTTCCAAGATCTGAACTCTTTAATTTTACCATTGTCATTCAAAAGATATATTCGTTTCTTTCCAAGCAAGGACATAATTTGTTGTTGTTGTTTTATTTAAAAGAAACTGGTCTTTATTTCTGCATGAATCCAGAATTTCAGTATTATCTGTGCAGACAATTATCTTTGTGGAATATCAAAACATTTGCCAACCTATTTACATCTAACCTATTTACAGAGTATCTCCTACCTTAAGATTAATTAGCTTGTTGTAGTTCAGCCTTTCTCAACTTGAGTGGCCTCCAGATCTGTGTGTTTCAACTTCAGTGTCTAGCCAGTAGGACCACTGCTGAGAATTTTGGAAGTTTAAGTTCACACCTCTGGAAGGTGTCTATTGTAGAAAGACTACTGCATTTCCTGCTGGGCAAGACTCTAAGCCAAGGATAGGCACGTGTGACCTTCAGAATTTCCCAGGTTCTATCAGCTACATGGCCACTGGTGAAGGATAATGGAAACTCCAGCTCAAGACTATCTAGAGAATCATATGTTGCCTAGCTCCACTAGACCAGGATTTACCAAATCAACTGAATCAAAAGGAAGACAACTGTTACAACAAGGAAAGACCTTATAAAATCACATTTAAATGAAAATGCTTTTGAATGATTCCAGAAGAAAGGAATCAGAGAAAGACTGAACAGGTTTCAGGTGATAATATCTACAAACTGATCTCTCTTCCTACACATGTATATATATTATACTAAGAGCAATTAAATTTCAACCATTTGTAATAGCTTTATTGCCTGGACATACGCAGATGAGATTTAAAGGGTTTCATGTTATTCAGAACCGATACAGAAGCTAATGGTTTTGAAACCAAAACAATACTGTATAACTTTTACGGAAGGGAAAAAAATAAAGTTATTTATTCGGTGTACTCCCCCTAAAAAGCTAGTGACAAAGCCTGGAGCTCTAGACTGTTTTGCTTTCTTATGAAAGTGCAAGTGACTACTTTAGACAAGAAAGCTCCATGTGGCTCAATCCAGAGAAAGTGGTTCTTTCTTCTGCAACTCTGCTCTAATCATGTGGGGCTGCCCATAAAGACTATTTGAAAACCTCATGTGGTGCAAGACGCAGCCAGAAGGATGGTGACAGCCACTTGGCATTCTGATTTGATAGCATTTATCATGTCATAATTTCAACAGCTGCCTATTCATTGTAAGAGGCAAGTTGTAGATGTTAAATTCCTAAATGGTTCTGGCTCAGCGTATCTAAGAATATCAACAACAGAGGACAGTTTGCCTTTTGGTAAATAAAGGAAACATTCTGAGGTTTGTGGTTTCATGTTTTAAACTTGTTGAAATGACACTGGCTTCCAAATTACAGAAATAAACGAGGTTATTTTAGCCTCAGGGGGTTTCAGTTGTACCAATGGCCATTTTTTTTCTTCCTGTGAAATCTGATGATATTTTATACCTGATATGGTTATATTTCATGTTGGTGTTTTATACTGTTAAATATTTTTATGATGTCATTGATGGGACTTATGAATTTGCAAGTGAAATGGTAATTCATTGGAAAGATAGATAGCTTAATCAAAGCCTAATGTATTATTAAATTGTATTAAATAGAATGATCTGACTAATAGTTCTTATTTTTATTCAATGATTAGTATTTTTAAGAGTTATGGCTTTAATGACAATGATGAACATTTCTAATCCTCCCATTAACCAAAATTCTCTGAAGTATTACAGAATTACTTAAAGCGTTAAAATAATAAAAACAATAAACTATCTGAATAAAATATATAGATATAGGTATATGTGTTATATAAAACATTAAATATAGTAATAATAAGAATCCGAGGGAGAATATAATAAAACCATATAGGAACCACTATTCTGGTGTAATGTTGGGATTTCAAAAAAACTAACAGGAACTTAGAGAAAGTAGAAGATCTTAGATTGGTATTAAAAGACATCAACAAGGGCATCCCTGGGATGGTCATTCTATAAAAGGGGCCCATTTTCAGGTAGAGTTGTCTTTGTAGCCATCCACCTCACTTCTGTTGGTGGAGCCACCTGGTGAAAGACTCCAAGGTAGTCAGTGTTGGAAGGCTACTTTGGACATACAGAAACCAAGGACTAGATGAATTGAAGTGAATTCATCCTTGAACAGAATGTGACCTCTTTGCTTCTTTGTCTAATCGGGCAAGATAGCAACACACTTGTTTCTGCATGCCACAATGCCAGCAGGTGGCTTCCTCTATCATTGTACCCAGAATGCACAGCTGAAGGCAGAAGGGGAACCAAGGCAGGCTTTTGGCTGCCTACTACCTGCAAAATGGGTGGCACCATGGCTGGGCTGGTGTGCAAGGGTAACATTGCACTTGGAGCAGTTACTGTGGGGGTTGGGGGTTGCTGACAAGAACTGTTCCAAAATACTTCAAATATCTGGGGCAGGAATGGTGCTGACACCAACATGAAAACTCAGTTGATTTCTTCCAACATGGAACTCCACTCTCTTTCCTCTAGGTGGCTCCCAAGAGTGGTAGAAGATGCAGGCAGTAAAAGCAGGGGTGTAGTGAACAGAACATTGCGTAGGCTGGGAATTGGATTTTTGCTTTGGGGGATTTTCTTTTTGAGATTGAGATTTATTTTGCAACTTGGAGATCTTAAGACACATTGAGCTTTGAGACAATGTTGAGACTTCTTCAAAGAAGGTATGTTGAGCTTTTATATTTTCAGCTTGATTCAGAGTTTGTGTAGTTGTTTGTGGTGTGGGGAAAATATACACACCTACCTAACATTTCAAGGATGTTCTGGCATCACAGGCTGATTAGTGTGCTAATGATCCCAGCTTAAAGCTAATTCCTAAATGATCTGTGCAAATGTGGGAGCCAGGCCTTGGACAAAAGAAGTGGTTGTGTTTCCTTATAAGGATGTATGTGTGAATGATGTTTGAGAAATATAAAGTCTTGCCTCACCCAAACCCGCTTCTAATTGCAAGCTGCAGCAATATGGGCAGTGATGCAAGCTCTGAGCTGTGTTAAGAAAGAGCTTTATGAAACTTAGGAAACGCTGGGTAAGGAAAAACAAAAACTGGAGAATTTAGAGGCCTTTGCAAGGAGATTGGACGGTGACTTGCCACAAGCTGTATCACACAAACTCTATCTGGAGAAAGCAAGGACTAATGGAGCTGATAGAATCCATGTCTGAACAGAATGTAACCTCTCTGCAGGCCCGCCCAGCAAATGACTTCTTCTAGTGATTACACTGGAGTAATTTAATGAACTACTGAATATATGTTGAACATTCAATCTAATGAAGTACAAGTAATCCATCTAAATGCATAGATACATGGAGGGAGTGAATGCAACGTCATACTAGAGTGAACTAAAACAATGATGTACCAAAGAACAGGAGATCAAAGTATGACTGATGAATAAAGTATCAGGAGGAGGACATGAACTTCCATGATCAGGCTAGACCCTTCTGCAAATTATCTTCTGAATTGTAACAGTATTCCATGTCAAGATTGTTGAAAACCAGCGGGTCAGACTCCAACATGCTTAAGTTATAAAATACAAGACAAAGAAAAGCTCTGTGTGTAAGCTGGGAGAAGTGTGTGAAGTGTGTTAGGGTGTGTATGTAGGGGGGTAAAAGTGTCTCCATTCTGTAGCTATTGGGGTTGTTGCTTTTTGCCTGCTATTTCTTTCACTAACTTTTCCACACCGGAGAATCTTTCTGGAATCCAGAGGAGCTACAAGATAATTTTTGATAATTATCAGATTACTAATTTAGATAACCTCTCTGCTTACCTTGGTTGGGAAAACTGTGTTGATCAGCAAAATGTACTTCTAATTAGTTGTGCTGGAACTGAGAAATGTATTCAAAGGATCACTGTATTCAAGCTATGATGCAATAAACCTACTTAATTGTTGTAAATGAGTTTGTGTTTTCCTTCTCCCGAGTACCAGAAAACCTGGGCAGGTTTGTGTGAGAGAATATGGTCTTTGGGATGATCTAATATCGACTCAGAGGTTTATCATCAATCACCCTATAAAATAGCAAAGATAGAATTTCCTGCAAAGCATACGTGATGTAGTACCTAAATGTATTGCATTTCTGAGATGTTCACTTATAGTGTGCAGTGTCTCTTTTCTCCCGTGTAAGCCTGCCGGTGATGGTGAAGAACTCTGAAACAGCAAAATCACATTTATGTTCCATTGTACCCTGGCTTTGAGAAAGGGGTAAGAACTGGTTGGCATAATTAAATGGAGTTCTATGGATCAAGTACTGAGATAGAATTTGGAATGCAGATTAAAAGGAAAGAGGCCAGCTGAATAGAAATGTCAGTAACTGAAGAAACATTAGTGGCATCACAAGCATGGTCAAGCGCATAGGTGAACCCAAAGAGACTTTTAAGGAAAAATTGAACTTTGCCCAGATTGTTGGAATAACATGGAAGACTGTCTCACTGAAGGTTGATTTTTCTGTACCGCCCCTGGGCTTCCTAGAATAGTGGTCTATCGCTTCTGGTGGCTTGAGGACCACACCCAACTTTGTGCACCACATCAAGGGCCACCATCCAAAAGTGGGTAGAGCCAGGGCTCCAAATGGTGTATAATGAGGAGGTGGTAAGAGATGAAATAGGTGGCTTACCCCTCTGCAAGAATTAAGGAACCCATTTGCCACTTACTATCTTAACACCCTCTGAACTACAGTGGAACCTTGGGTTACGAACGCTTCTGTTAACGAACTTTTCGGGTTACGACCAGCTCCGGCAGCAAAATTTTGCTTCAATTTGCGAACTCCGCCCGAGGTACGAACAGGATAGGCGGCCATTTTCCCTTCCGTGACACAGTCCGCGGCCATTTTCCGTCCCTGACACGTGGTCCGTGGCCATTTTTCCATCCCTGACATGTGGTCGTAGGGAGGGGGACTCTCCCTCCAAGCAATAGCCGCCTCCCTGTCCTCCATGCCAGAATGGATTAACGGTAATTACACTGAACCTTATGGGGAAATTTGCTTTGGGTTGCGACCAATTCGGGCTGTGACCAGAGTCACGGAAACGAATTAAGTTCGTAACCCGAGGTACCACTGTATTTCTGCCTCCACCCACTCAGATGGCCAGCTAATTAGCAGTTCCATATACATGTTGCCCAGCAACTGACTGGAGTTAGGGAAATCTCTCTCTCTCTCCCTCTCTTTCTTTAAATCTAAACTGTTTTGCTAACTCTATTATATACAGTGTAATCATCCTGTTATGAACCTGTGCGTGGGCCTCCCTCAGAGGGAAGTGGGTGCAAATGATGTTGTCATCACCCACATGAGATGACTCATGGCTTGCCCTCAGATTTTAAGACCTCACAACACACTAGGGCCATTTGGACAATGATATTCTGATGCACAGGTCATTGTTTTGATATCACTGTGGCATGTTATGGATATGAATGCTGTTGCCCTGATTTCCTACATCTTCAAAGGTATCTATTCCAAAATGTTTACCAAAAGGAATAGAATAAAATAGAATAAAAGGAATAGAGAGCCAGTCTGGGCTAGTGGTGAAGGCCTCAGGCTAGAAAGCAGGAGACGGTGAGTTCTAGTCCCGCCTTGGGCATGAAAGCCAGCTAACATGGTGAGCCAGTCCCTCTCTCTCAGCCCAATTCACCTCACAGGGTCGTTGTGGTGGGGAAAATAGGAGGAAGAAGGAGTATTAGGTGTGTTTTCTGCCTTGAGTTATTTATAAAAATAAGAAAGGCGGGATAGAGAATCTTAAAAAAAAAAAAGGAATAACTTGTTGTGTGACAACACAACACGTAGTTGGATGAAACCTCAGCTTGATGTGAATACCCCTGAGACCTGGATAGACTGTGCCATGAAAGAACAAGATCCAGGATAAGAAAAAGCCTTGGGAAATCCAAACTAAAGAATTTATGCTGGATTGAAAAGGTCATGGTAGTTGCTGATACACACATTTTTAAATTACTATTTTATATTGTTATATTAAAGAGGACAGCATCTGCACATACAAACACACACATAAATGCACACACACCAGGGCTATCAACAGTTGACATTAAATGCAAAGAACTATAATAAAGCTGGCTAGCTTCACAGCTATTTTGAACTTTAAAGGTCTGAAAGATATCGCAGCACCTTCAGCATTCCCCCAGTTAACATTAAGCTCCCACCGTTAATGTTATACTGAACCCTGAACTGGAATGTTGTAGTAATGATGATTTGATTTATATCCCACCTTTATTTTTGTACAACTCAAGAGGTGTTCAGAGAGCGTACAAGTTAAATAAATTACTATTATAATGCTCCCACTTCCTATTTTTCCCACAACAACCACCCTGTGAGGTGGGCTGGGTTGAGCAACAGCAACTGGCCCCAAGTCACCCAACCGGCTTTCATGCCTTGGAGGATTAGAAATCATGGTTTCCTCCTTTCTAACCCAGCACCTTAACCACTACACCAGACTGGATCTCTTAATGCAGTGTTTCTAGAACAATTATTGTGTGTGTGTGTGTGCGTGTGTGTGGGTGTGTGTTTAAAGCAGACAAAAATAGAGACACAAACTGTTTTGGACAGTGAAATGTATTTTGTTGTATAACTCATCCCACATAACACTGTTTGAAATTTGAAGGAGAACATTGTCTGTATCATTATTTATAAACTCTTTGCAATTCAAGCTTAATTCTTAGTGACTTCATGCACATGTCTATGTAATCTTCCTGGCAGCCAAATGCAGCTGGTTTGTTACTGCCTTTTGGGATTTCCAGGGTCCCCCTTCCAAATACTGACCAGATCTGAACCTGCTTAACTTTTTTCAAGAACAGCTACAGCATGCTAAACTTAGCTTAGCATGTTGGGTAGAGGCACACATTGTGGCCTGCAACCTGTTGCTTGTGTCTGAGGGTAGCGTGTCCATCCAGTTTAATGTGATTCCAATCCACACACCTATTGTGGTTTAACACTGTTGAGAACCACTTTATTGTGTGTAAACAGAATGAAAACAAGTCTATCCATCTTTCCTCAACGTTACAGCCCAAGGAGAATTGGGGCACACTGGAGGGCTCTTTTTCCTCACACTCAGCACTGCCAGGCCCCTCCTTTGCTCACACAGATGGCACGCAGGTGCCAGGCAGTGGGGCCACAATGCTATGTCCCTGCGCTTTTGTAAGAGCAAGCAAATTGTGAGTAAACAGCAAGCCTCTCCCAAACCAAGCAGGCTGGCTGCCTCCTCATTGCCACAGCTGCCAGAAAAAAAAGCTGCAGCTGAGCACGTTCATCTGGAAGGGGACTGACGCAAGGCTAAAAGCATTTCTCAGTTCCTGGAAGCAGCCTCTAGCATCGTGCCCTCTGCTCTGCATCTGATTCTGGCTCTGCCCCTGACCTCAGCTTGCGTCTGACCACGTCCCTGGCTTTCCTCTCAGCAAAGCTTCATTGTGCTCACTGACCACAAATCTTTTGACCTTGCACAATGCCTGCTCTCCTTCCTGGGAACTCCATTGCTGTTTCCTCACCTGGCACCCTTGGGCCTGCCTCCATGTGCAACTTTCTCATGCCCCGCTCTTCATCTCCTTGCTAGAACCTCAGGCCTGAGCACACTCCTGGCATATGCATGACTCTGCTCCTAAGAAAGCCTTGCACACTGACACACACGCACCCTGACTGCCAAGCGCTCTGGCGTTTCTCCTCCCTCCTGAAGCCAAACCACAAAACTCACTTCACCTCTGAGTTTCCATTATCCAGATAGCTTTCACAAGTGCAAATTAATTTCTATTTAGCCCTTGTGATATTAATAACAGGTTCCCAGACATTAGAAAGGAAGGAATCTTTTGCCTATTACCTCTGCAACCTTTCAAGCTTTACACATAAGGGTTCTTCCCACAGAGAGGGGGAAAAAGTTACTTCTCTGTTTTCTGGTCACTCAATTCTTGCTACCATCAATCGACTCAAAATCATTTCTGTGTACAAAGAACCAGCAGTCTAACCAAGAGAAGACACCACTGTTTTGTATATAGCATCCCCTTTTCCATAGGTTTCTGCAGAGGGAGGTGCGTAAGGAGACACGTATCAGGATATTGCAAATGCCACCTCTGACATAACTGCATTTTGTGACAGAAGTACAAAAGGACAGACATCGCAATGCATGTTTCATAATTATGACTTCATCATGGTTAGAAATAAATGCTTATCCCTGGAGTTCCTTCACTAGCACAGTGTAGAGCAGGAGGAGGAAGTCCACCTTAGTTCAAATGCCATATACAAGTACTTGGAATTAGACTTGTTACAATCAATCTTGTCTTTGCCCTATTTGGACAGCAAATGTATAACATTCTTGCAGTCTTGGCAGGTTTTAGGGTCTGGGAATATTAAACTGAGATGGTTGCTTCCTGCTTTGAAGGCTGCTAGGCATATTTCGTTATTAATAGATAAGTGGTTACATTTTAATCCTGAATCACATAACAAATTGACATTATGGTACACAATAGCATATAATTTGTATGGAATAAAGGCCAAGGAAAAAACAAACTCAAGTATTTGTGCTGGCTAAGGTTTCCAGAGGTTTAATGACTCAGAGATATACATGTATGGAATGGAAGAAAGAGGATAAGCTTGATTGATTGATCAACTGATCAGTTGATTTGACCATTTAAATCCTAGCCCACCAGTTGTAGCAAATCCAAAAGAAAGGAAAACAGAAGGCAAGTTAGATGAAGGTTTCCAAACGTTTAATGACTCAGAGCAATACTGTGTATTGGATGGAAGAGGATAAGAGAGATTGATCAACTGATGGATAGATCAATTGACCTGACCGTTTAAATCCTGCCCTTCCAGTTGTAGCAAAGGAAGAAAAGGCAAGGACGTTAGATAACCCAAAGCGAGACAAAGAAAAGAGAACGCAGCCTCTTCTTTCCACTTTTGCAAACCAGCTGCAAAGGGGTGCTTGGCATAAAGCTTCACTCCAAGAAAGATGCCCTTTGAAGATGTGCATATCGATAAGAAAAGTTATGGATTCACCTCAGAGAAAACAGAGTTGGAATACGCTTTATGCATTAATGATGGACATCTGATTGCTAAAATGCATACATTTTTGTTAACAATGAATTTGGGAGATGAATATGTTAAAGATTGTGTATTTAAATGGGCACAAAACTTCAGATACAACATAATGCTGGACTAATGGGAACATATGTGGAATAAAGGTTTGAAGTTTACTCTTAATTATAATTCAAAAGAAAATGTCTATAAAATGATGTATCGGTATTTGACACTGGATAAACTGTCTAAGATGTATAAAGGAATCTCAAATGTATGTTGGAAATGCAATCAGTGTGAAGGTACTTTTTATCATTTATGGTGGACTTGTGAAAAAGCTAAGAAATATTGGGATATGATATGTATTTTGATTCAGAAAATTTTTAAAATGGATACATGATTGAAACCAGAGAACTTTCTTTTAGGTATGATGGACAAACAGCTAGAAAGAAAATATGGAAATTTGTTTCTTTATATGATAACGGCAGTGGGACTTTTATACATGCAGAAATGGAAGGATCTACAAATACCTACAGCTGAAGAGTGGATATTGAAATTAATGGAATTGGTGGAGATGGTGAAACTGACTACTTTGATCAAAGAGACAACATTGTCTAGCTTTGTTTCTATTTGGAAACTATTCTTGGACTTTTTACATGAGACTCAAAAAAAATGAAATTTTGATTTTGGGATTTAATAACTGATTTATTTTATAACTAGAGAAATATCTTGTTATATTTCTTGTTGATATAGACTTACTTTGTAATTTTTTTAAATGTTAGAGCAAAGGACAGTTTTTATTATGTGAATTTTTAGCTATTAGAGTAAGAGGTAAATGTATTTTATACCTATGCCTGTACCAAAGAAAGTTGGAAGTTTCTTTTCTTTTCTTTTCTTTTCTTTTCTTTTCTTTTCTTTTCTTTTTTCTTTTTTTGTATTTTTCTTTCTTTTGTTATTTTTTTCCTTCTTTTGGACCTCTCTGTATTTTACTTTTTTATGAAACCCAATAATTAAAAAAAAAAAAAGATGTGCACATCACCAAAAGAATAGAAGAAACAGAAAAAGAGAGATGTGTACTGATTTTTAGGCTAATCATCATGCAGATTTATTTACATTATTTTATTTACATTACATATGCCTTAAGGAATGAAACATCAACTGGTTTCGTTTGCATAGCCAGTACGTCTTTTTTTTTTCCATATCCTTCTCATTGCTTATCAGATTTAAATCCAGATTCCAATTGGTTTCAGACTTATTTGGTATAACTTGTTCTTCTTCTCTAACTTCATTGACACACCCTCCGTCTATTATATGAAATAATTTCAAGGACCAATGTTCAAAAATATATCTCAACGTTTTTTGCCCCGTTTGTTTTGACAAGACTTACTGTATATATCTGGATCCTGCTGTGAATCAGATTACAGTTAGATGCTAGGCCTGCGTAGGGTTACCAGATGTCCAGCAAAAGGAGGACATGTTCTCCTTTTCGTCCTCATGTCCTGTCTGGCAGACATAGTCTTAAAATCAAATATTGTCTGGCATTTTGAATGCCTGCAGTTTTTCTTTTTTCCCAACAGTAGTCACTCCAACTTTCATGTATTGTGACCTTGTAAATGGTCTGCAGACGTGACAGCCTAGATTTATTTAATTTATTTCCTGATTCCAGCAATCAGCATTAAGCCAGCCCCTACAAATCTATAATCACTGGATAAGTTAATAGATAAGTTCATATCCCAAGTTTCAATGCGAAGCCCTGCTGAAAGTTTTCTCTCTGATAAGGCAGAAGCTTGCCGGAAGGGTGGCAGAAACATGCTTAGCCTCCAAAACTCTTTTTGTCAGACATCCTGAAAGGAGATGTTTTTCGTTGTTATCTCTGGGTACAGGCCTGACCAGGAGCTGCGATAGCCAACTCTGAGACAAAAAGATAATACACACAGAGGCACATTGACAGAAATGCAGACAAAGAAATGAAAAAACTCAGATGGCTTCTCTACTCTACAGCTGTCCACAATTTTGGGTGAAACTGTACGTATATATTTAGGTGGGATTACATGGAAATGTAGGACTTACAGTTTGAAGCTGGGGTGTGGTATCAAAGCTGCTAATTGTATTTGTATTGTTACTACTGTGTAGCAACTGTGTTGCGTATTTTTTTCTCTTGAAGTATTTTTTTATTTTGTGATTGTTGTTAGGTTTTCACTGAGGAAGAACTTCATGTTCCATCTCAGATTCAGTTGGCCTCAGGACTTCTCCTTAGTCTGGACATTGACTATTCTATACACGTATAGAACATGTAGATTCTATAGTTGTCTTCTATTATGAAGTAAATTGTTTGCTGGGCAACTTACTCATAGAATCCTCCAATCCTCATAAATCATTCTAGGTGTGTTCTGGGAAGAGCTGCATTGCAAGACTGTTTAACTCAATACTTCTCTTTAAGTACAATTGTCCAATTTAACTGGCTGTTTGATGCAACACACCGGATTGGGAAAATTAAGATACATTTGGCAATTCAATATGCCTTTCTGCATGGACAAATGAAATTTTTGTATGAATCAAATCAACAATTTAAAATGAACTGATTTAATCCAATGATGACTTCATTGCACATCTGGATTGACTTATAGAAATGAACTGTCAGATTCCGTTGGATCTTAGCTCATCAACATCCCTTGTTATGTGATGAACTACACAATTTTTTTAAAAATATTTTTTTATTTTTACAACAAACACAAACCATACATGAACAAACAAAAACATAGAAAGGCATAAAAAAAGCATCTTCCATTTTATACCGTGTGTCAACCAGTTACCAACTCGTTGGTGCCCCTTTCATAATCTTAAATTCTCATATCATCTATTCAAAATATACTTGTATACTTATCCATTAACAATTATTAATCATTCATAGCTAATCTATAGAATCATTTATTACAAGAAATTTTAACTTTCAATAGGATTAGTAATACATTTTCATCTATCGATTATATGTGTATATATATAATAATTAATATCAAATTTCTATTATAAAATTTCCTAATCCATTACATTACTATATTTTCTCAGTGTCATATAAAATTACTTATCTTCTTACTCTAATTTCAAATCTCAATTTAACTCATCTCTGCACATTCCATAATTTTCAATAACTTCCTCCTGCATAAGTACTTTTTAATTTTTCCAGTTCTTAAAAGTTACAGTTCTAACCAGTATCAGTTACAATATCAGTTACAGTTCTAACCGGGTTACAGTTCTAACCAGATTCTTCACTACATGTTTCAACAAAAATGTCTCTAGTTTAAAATCTATATGTTACTATATTCAACCGTGTATAAATTTTAGTCTAATCTCTTGAAACATTTACAATCAAATACAATTTTTAACTATATATCTCAGATTTATACTTTATTCCAGCGCTTGCATAATTTTGAGTTCACCCTTTTCATTCAATATCCCAAAATATCTAGCTGTTTATTCCTTTTTCTATATTATTGGATAAGAGAAAGCAGTAATAAATGTCCTTTCAAACATTCTGCTTTTTGAAGCTTCTGTCAGTTCCATCATTATTGTATTCCCCTCGTTTTTTCTTTGAACATCTGAAGTAGTTTCTTTCAATATTGTTTTGCTTCTTCTTTTTGTGCATTCTCTTAGTACGATTTTCCATTATAATCTTGTATAATCTTTTTCTCACCCTCAGTGCCAAGAACAAGTCTGTCCCTCTTCATTTATCAGTTGATTAACCCTTTTAATTCTCAGTTTATAAGCCTCACAATAATTCTGTTTAATGTTTCTGATTTCTTGTACTATTTCTTCCTTTTCCATTGATCCCGTTTTATGCTTAATTAAGTCCATTTTAGCTTTAATATCTTTTTTTTTTTTTTTTGCGGGAATTTCTGCAGCTCTTCTTCCAGTTTTTTATAGTCATCCTCAATAATTTAAAGATCTTTTTCTGCATTGTGTTTCTCGTATAGTTTATTATCTTGATAAACCTTCATTGAGTCAAAGGATTCTTTATCTTTGTTCTTGCCAAAAATAAGAAGAAAAAAAAAAAGCAAGAAAAGAAAAAAAAAAGAAGAAGAAGAAGAAGAGGGAAACGACTAAGTCTCTTTAAAAAAAATCCAACTGAGGGGGGGATGGAGAGCAAAGCAGAGCTTCTAGCAGAAAGAAGAGCTACTGCCACTAATCAGGGCTCTTGTGACTAGCTCAAACTTTCCATCTTGATATTTTCAAAATCGCTTTCAACTCCACTTTCTTGTTTATAGTTATTCGGATGGCACCTGTATAAACATGCACATCCCACTATCTTTTTAAAAAGCACAGGGTCCTTGAGCATGCGTCACAATGGAAGAAAAAAGGCACTATGTCGAGCCTCTAGATGGCAGTGCAACTTTCTTTCATTTACTTTCTCTTAACTCCACTTTCCCCATTTCAAAATCAAAAAGTATAAATTTCTTATAACAATAAAGAAATCTTAGTCAAAAAAAAAGGCTTAAGATAAAGAGTTATTGAGTATTAAAAAGAAAAAGCCAATCCAGTTAAAAATATATTTTTTTAAGAGAAAAACATCTTGCCAATTCCACTAAAAAGGGAAAGTTGAAAAGAAAAAAAATTTTCCCCCCTTTTTTTATAAGGCTCAATCTCGCCGCTTAATCCACTTTTCTTCACTTTTAAAAATCTCTTTAAGTTACTTAAGGTGTTCTCTAAAAATAGTTGAATAGTAAAAGTCCATCTCACCCAGTTGACACCCCTCTCTTCCTTCTTCCTTTGGAGCTGTCCCGGCTTTCGCAGCCATTTTGGCTGCCTCTCCTCCGCCGGCTTCAAGAGCTTCTCCCGGGATCAATCTGGGACCTGCGGCGTCCCTGAGATCCGCGGGACGCGCCCTTTGCGATCGCCATCTCTACGGGACGGCTTAGGTCCATCGGGACCGTCCGGGGGAGGAGATATCGGCTGCGATCCTGGGAGCCCAGGATCGCCCGCCGTATCGCCGCGACGCCAGCTCCGCCCTCCCTGAACTACACAATTTTTTGAATAGTGTGAAACAGTTCACTACTAAAAATATACATATAAACATGCTCTTAATCCTTATTTTAGTCATCAACTGACATAACATTAGATAATGAACACATAAAACCATCCAAATATGAAATATCTAGCCAATAAGCTGTGGGGGGAAAAAACCCCTAATCATTACTAATTGTGTGACATAAATGTGAATATATAAAAACTATGAAAAATAGCTATAACTCAGAATGATGAATGCAAAGCTATATAATTAGCATGTCACTAAAATCTTAATGTAACGTTTTAATAAATATTAATATTAAAACTATGTAAACCATAAAGTAGTGTAATATAAAGTAGTGTGGTATAATGTTAGTGTATAAAAACAATGGTGATAACAACGATAAGGTTAAACAACTAGAAATAAATCAACATTAATACAAACGTAGGGGCATGGTCTTAATCTAACATAATACTTATGAATAAATGAATGATTTATTTTATTGTGGACATGGACCATAACATAGCCAAATAATCATAAAGTACAATCCCTAACCATCTGTGGAGGAGTTGCAACATGATGTGATAGAAATTTGTAACATTTACGGAAGTAAAATTATCTTCCTGTTCTGGTAAATAGTGCAAATCAAATATATCAGAACATTTCAAATTCAGGTAAGAGAGGATTGATCAACATTCTAAAGATGGCCCTATACAATTTGTAATAAAGAAGAACAGGGTCATGCTTTCTATGGCGTGAACACCACAAAACACCACCGTGCTGCTAAGGGGACTTTTCTCTATTTCCACTCCAAACGTACTATAAAAAGGCAAATACAGTTTTCCCATAAATTTGGATTATGGATATACCTTTGTGTGGGAGAATGTGTGCGTGTGTGTGTGTATGGGCAAGGTGTGTATTAGTAAACTGCATAGAAAAAATATGCAAGAAATTTGCTCAAAGAAATGATGGGGAGGGGGCACATTTTAATTCAGAGTTTTAGAAATGGTAAGCAGATGCAGAAATAGAATAGAATGAAGTTAAGACTGGAAAAAAATGAGTAATGGAATGAAACTGAGCTTGACAAACCCTCTAAGGTCTTAATAACAATGTTGAACAGCAGAAGGCCCAGGACAGAACTCCATTTGATGCTACCCTCTGTGAGGCTAGGCTGAAGCTGCCATAACCTAAAGATGAAGCAGGGACGTAAGCAGAGAGGACAA
The DNA here is from genome assembly GCF_059951505.1 of Python bivittatus. Taxonomy (NCBI): domain Eukaryota; kingdom Metazoa; phylum Chordata; class Lepidosauria; order Squamata; family Pythonidae; genus Python; species Python bivittatus. The sequence continues at coordinate 6,283,893 of NW_028277086.1, read as the reverse complement.
AAGCCAGGAATCTTGTCTATGAGATCCCTTCGGGGAGGTAGATAAGAAGGAAGCAAAGGAAAAATGTGACCTGAACCAGACAAAAGAAGTTGGGGCTGAGCACATGGAAACCCCAACCCCAATCCCATCAACAGCTGCCAGACTTGTGAATCAACCAAGCAAGGACTTTTGGGGATTAAAGGGGTCCCAAAGCCTGCCCACTCTGAGTTGTCTTCTGAGTCATCTGAGCCATTTTTGGATCCAGAATTGGTGGCTTCCATCCCTCTAGCTAGTGCCTGGAAGCCTAGTTGGGAAGGACGTGGGCAAGTGTGGCTAAGCATGTGTGTGTGTGAGAGAAAGAGCAAATGTACCTTGCAACCAGTAAAGTTTTGCTGTTACTTTAAATTCACTGGGTCTCCATGTATTACAAAGAACCTCTTGTGCCTCAGTGTTCGGTTGGAAATGATTTGCATGTGTCCCTAATTATTTCCCCACTGTTGACCAGGGCTGTGTGTCTTGTCTGCTCTAGCCGCACCTATCTGGAAAACCCAGGTAGAAAGCAAGGGGGGCTGACAAGATCCGCGTGCCTCAACAGGCTGCAAGTGTGTGAGTGAGTGACCATAAGCCGAACCTGGGAGCAGTGTGTGTGACACCTCCAAACTGGTGTGGGACCATACATGTGTATTGTCTGGGTGCCATCATTTTTAGTCGACCTAGCTGCCTCAGTCCTACCAAGATCTTTAAAGGAAGGGACCTGGAATCTGCCCATCCTATCCAATGTGGTAGAACAGGCAGATACCCTCAGGGAGAAGCAGTCCTACAACTAACTTGGTGCCATATCATGCAGGTCTTTAAAGATGATAACCAGCACCTGGAATTGTAACCAGAAAGAAAGTAGGAGCTGGTGCAGCTCATGAAGCAGTGGTGTAATATGGGCAAACTGAAAGGTACACAAAGCTGCATGTGACACTGAATTCTGGACCAGATGTAATTTCCAGATGGTCTTCCAGGGTAGTCCCGTGGAGAATGTCTTGCCATAATCCTACTAGGAAGGGTGTAAGTCATGAGTGCCTGTGAACAAGGCCTTCTGGTGCAGGAATGGGCACAATTGGTGCACAAGATGAATCTGTGCAAAGGTTCCTCTAGCCACAAGTGCCACGTGCTCCTCAAGCAGGAGCTACAAGTCCAGGAAGGCTTCCAAATTGCACATTGGATATACTATGTCCACAGCATTCTCCCCATCAAGTAAGCTAGTAGATAAAGAAAAAGTAGGTAAAAGTAGATGAGGAAAAGTAGATAAAATTAATTTATCATGACTTAGCTGTAACAAACCCTTCAAGGGGCAAACTGATCATTTGAAAGTAATGTGATATTTCCTTTACACACAAAGAGAAATATACTTAGAGTTATGTTTTGATTATTGTGAGTTTTTATTTCCTGTTCTGATACTGTGTATCTCTTGCTTCTTCATAAAGGAATAGATATGACACAACTGTTTTGATTTTGTAAATGTCATTAGTTCTTACAATAAGATAAATTCCATTTTTTTGTCCATTTGCAGAAGATCATTCATGAAAAAAGTCCAAGTATATGAACAGGAACATGTTTAATAAGGGAATCATTTGAAATTTCTCATATTCCATGTGTCTATTTTGAAAATGGGAAAGAAACACGATGTGGTATTTGATCTTCATTGACTATATCAAGAATTGACAGCAGTTCAGTGCACGGGAATAATAAATTGTGAGATCTGGCTGGCTAGAAAGACAAGAAACAGTGGAAATACAAATGCAAACATACACACACCTGATAGAAGGAAACAATCAGAAGATCTGATGCATAAGAAACGAAAGGAATAAACCACAAAACATAAATCAAAATGAGTTGTCCAATTCAAGCTGGTCTGCCCAATATTGCAACATTAAATCCTCAAGGTGAAAATTATGACTACAGTTATGACTACAATAACACTGACTTTGAACATCAGGCAATAATTATTTATTATTGGACTCTGGAAGATGCCATCTATATCCTAAGCATCATTATAAGCATTTTTGGAATAGTGGGAAATGGAATTGTCCTTTGGCTCCTGGGCTTCAAAATTAAGAGGAATCCTTTCACGGTCTACATCCTCAATTTGGCTGCTGCTGACTTTGGTGTTCTTGTGGTCTTGGACCTCCAATGCATAAGTATTTTCTTCCCACTAATTACTTTAGAAAGTCATCTAATTATTCTTTTTAATCTCTTCATGTTTGCATATTGCACCAGTCAATTTCTTTTGACCACTGTCAGCATTGACAGATGTGTGGCTGTGCTGTTTCCAATCTGGCATCGGTGCCATCGGCCACCACGCTTCTCCACCATACTGTGTGCTTTCATATGGGTCGTTGCCTTCCTCCCCTTTGGAATTAAGATCTTTTTCTTTGTTACTAAAGGGATCAGCATTTCTCGTGAAGTTCTCTCTTTTTTCATAAATACTCTGTTTTGCCTGCCTCTCATGACCCTCTCTAGTCTGATCCTCTTCATCAAAATCTGCCTTAAACCAAAACAACAGAGGCGTAGAAAGCTCCTCACAGTAATTTTACTAGCACTTTTCTGCTTCCTTATATTGGCCTTTCCATTGACTCTTGCAGAACTGATGAACTTTTTTGGATACTTGACACCTTTGTATTGTTTTACCGTTTTGTTTGCCTGCATAAGCAGTAGCATAAACCCGATGATCTATTTTCTGGTAGAGAGCAGGAAGAAAGGTCAATCTAGGCAGGGCCTGAAGGTCATCTTCCAGAAAATTTTCAAGGAGGATGAAGAGAATAGGAAGGAATCAGAAACCCAGGCCCCAATCCAGATGCATGCCCAGTTATGTTTTGAAAGAAAGGGAACTTAAAATTAAAGAAACAAATAATTAAACTAGAACTTATCTCTGAACAGTCCTTCCTACTAAAGGAAGAATGGAGAGCTACTTCAAGTGGTCTTTTAGCACAAGATGTAAAAGAAGAGAATCAGTGAAGGGTTTTTAACAGCTTTATGTTAAAGTATACTGAACTTTTTCTCAAGTGTTTTTCACTCTATCCATAAATCACTGTTAAAAATTGAAGTAGTTATAATATGCATTTGACTTTTTTTCCCTCTTACTCTTGTCACAGAAATCTGTTGAATTATCATTCAATGGTTTAAACTACATCCTAGCTTTAAAAGCCATCATACTGTACCTCTGCTCTACAAAAAGTTGTAGATCTGGTGGATGACTATCAATCCATGGCTGGTGTCTTAGTAAGTATCAAAAAAATTCAATAGGGCCCTGGACCATTGATAGACAATCAAGAGAAAACTGCTAAAACCAGATAAGCTCATGCATGTATGATCTTGTACGACATAATTGCTCTCTCAGAAGACAACACAGTAGTGTCCTACAGCCCAATTAAATTTAAAATAAAGTTTTAAAATGATCATGTATCTGAGAACAGTCTTTGCTGAGTTGTGGAGTAAGAGAGAACTACTTAAAATGGTTCTTAGCAAAGGAAGGAATAGAAGAGAATCTGAAGACCACCAAAGTTTACATAGTGAAGTTTCCTCCATCATATTATGTATAAGTTATAAAAAGTTCTTCAGGTCTATGACTTTGACAAGCTGATTTTAAAAAGAAATCTTTGGAATATACTGCATGGACTTTGGTGAACTACAGTACTTGTCCAATTCCTCTTCTTCAGTTCAGCCCAATACCTACCATTCTAGCATTTCATTCCAATTAGTTTGTGCTACCAGGATCAGGATCAATACTACACTCCAATTATCTAATTTAGAGTCTTCTGATCTGCAATATCATTAAGAATGTAAAAACAATGTATTTATGCAGATATAACAGGGAAAAAAGTCATATCACGTCAGTGTTTTCATTTTTTCGAGATGATATTAGCCCTAACTCCAACCAAGAATGGGTTGGGCATGGAAGGAAGGGCTTTCCCCTCCCAGAAATGTGTCTGGCTGGTTTGGGGTATGGCATCAGCTGAGACTCTTGTCATGTCCCATCTGGCTGGTTAGGGCCTCCTGGGGGATAACCGTTCTTAGATTGGGAGGCACCACACATGGTCACTCACACCTTAGTCACCTCCCAATTAGACTATAGCACGGACTTGCAATAGTGACTTTTATCATTCTAAATCTTTGTTCTTGCTACATGCTTTCCGAGCTTTGGTTAAGACTAACTTTTATGGGCATTTCAAGTCGTTATTTCTAATTTGGGGGTGGTGGTGGTATAATATTTACTAAAAGCTTAAAAGAGAAAGTAAAACATAACAAAAGGTAATACAAAATAAAGAATAAAGAAAAGGAAGGAAGGAAAAGAAGCAGAAAAAGAAAAAGACAGAAGAGCAGGAAAAAAAGATAAAAAGAATTAGAAAGAAGAAGCTTCTGATATCCTTTGTAGGAAATACGAGTACAAAGTTATCTCTTACTCTATGGTTACAAAAAAGTTTATTTTTTTCTATTATCAGATTTTTTTTTTCCTAATCATCAAAACCAAAGGTTATAAGTGCATTTGCATGCAAAAAGTCTATAAGGAGTTTCCAGTCAGCAATAAATGCAGACGTGCTCTTTTCGTTAATCAAAAAATAAAATAAAATAAAATAAAATAGCCATCTCTGAAAATTCTATCAACTTCACCAGTCGTTCCTCTGTTGGGTCAGGTATCTGTTTCTAAAAGGCCATGGCCTCACCTGGTGATGTGCCAGGATGATGAGACCTTAGTAGACCTTCCTTTCCATCCATCACACTCTTCCCGGTTATTATTCTGTATGGCAGCCTTTGAGACAGAGTTTCTAATTATGTCTAGCAGTGGGATGTGAGCTTCATGATGAATCATTTTCTGTGAATAATACCTGGAAAGTCCCTGGTTGCACCTCTACGTAGACCAAGACCAGCAAGGTCCTGCACATGCCTGCTCTGAAGATCATCTCCCAATTGCTGTCAGGAGCTCCAGATGACACATTGAGATATACAGTTGCTTTTTTTAGTCAAGTGTCCATCCATGTACACATTCAATAGAACACAAACTGCTTGGAGCTAATAAAGGAGTAGAGTGCAATAATTTGGATCTGTGTGTATTCCTGTGCACTACACTCAAGTCAGTCAGGTTTGTCTACAGGCAGATTTCACTCTTGGGCACATTAGGACAGAGGACCTGGGCTGCTGAAAATAGAGCTGAACTACATCTTCATCAGCATGGCTAGCAATATTGAGAATACCGGGAGAGCCACGAGTTCCCCATTCCAGCTCCAAATGAATCAAAGGGCTGTTTTACTTCAGCATTATTTTTACAAGCAGATGCCTCTAAGATGCTCAGAAGGAAGACCTATAGGCCCCTCCCCTACTCATGTTTGGAGGGGCAATGCTCACAAAACACAGGTAGCATTGATCCTTCATCAGTGATAGCCCTTAGTTGACCTGTCCTCTATACATTTATCAACCCCACTTCTAAAATTATCTATGTTCGTGGCCATCAGGATACTTTGTGGTGACAAATTCCAAACGTTAAATAGATGCGTTATGTGAGAAGTATCGTTTGTCTGTCCTAAATCCAACCAGCTTCATTGGATGATTACCAGTATTAATGTGTGTGAGAGAGAGAAACGTCTCACTCTTCACTTTCCCCGTGATTTCACATACACATCAAGTGCCCCTCTACAAATGTTTTCCCTTAAGCTAAAGGGTCTTTGATTTTAAGACTAGCCAATCCTGTTTTACCCATCCTGGTTGGGAACTATGCCGGTTCAAAATTAAAGTATACGCAAACTAACTTTGGGATCAACCTAGGAAAGCTACTGGTCAAGAATGTTCTGCCCTTATTTTCCATCCTTATTTCCATTCCTCAAACCTTATACTCAAAAGAGATCGTAATATTCCTCACTTCCATTTTTTATCTCTATCTTATGCACTCATAAACAAACACATGCAAGAGTACTACAATCTGCTCTGAGGGGGGCTGCCTTTGAAGACCATCCAGAAATGTCAACTGGTCCAAAAAGCAGCAGTGTGTGCATGTTGGGGTACATTACGTTTTTCCCCTGTTCTCCTGCTGCTGTGTGAGCTGCACTGGTTCTTTCTGGGTGCAGTTCAAGGTGCTGTTATCACTAAAGCCCTGTATGGCATGGGACCAGCTTGTTTGAGGTATCGTCTCTTCCTGAAGACATCTATCCATCCCGTAATTGGATAAGATGGTCTCGTTCCAGTCCCCTGTATTAAGGGTCATCATCAGGTGGGACCTAGGAAGTAAGCCTTTCCTGGAGCTGGAGCTGGAGCTATGCACCAGCTGCCCCCCTTGAAATTTGGAGGGCTGCTCTCCTTCTTGTCTTCCAGAAGGCCATTAAGACCTTGATCTTCTATGATGTGAAGCAAGCTCAGCTTTTGTATTTTTGAGAGAAGACTGTTATGGTGGTATGTAAGAAACTTTTTTTAAACTTCCGTATATTGTTTGTGTTTCCAATTGTTAGTTCCCAGCACTATTTTATATAACGTGGGTGGCCGTACACAGTTTTCAAATAAATCCATGGATGCTTCCATCTAACCATCAGGACCTGAGTTTCATGCACAACAGACGTTGCCTTTTTGTGAGCATCCCAAAAGTTAAAGAAAGATGCTGGTTTTGACCCCTAGAAGGGAGATGTATCAAGATGAAAGATGAAATGATTTTATCTGCAAAATCTCACTTTACCTCCATTTGCTTCTTTATCTTTATTAAAGCATGACACACACTCAATATCTGATATTGTAGACAGAAAGGCAACAGGTTCCGGGCATTTAGTGCTGTAAGCATTTTCAGACTGTGGTCACTCATATATTTGGAGTTCCACTAGAGAGGGAGACGTTCAAGTATCAGTAATTTCTTCTGGTCTTGCTCCAAAGGGTGTAGGCTCAAGAGCCTGCACAGAAGGTGAATTAATTTCTCATATCCAAGTGTAGAAGATATAGCAAATTCATCTTTGCTTCTTTCCTGAAAGGATCAATTGACACAGAGGTATGTGACCAGCACCCTTAATATCCAGTAGAAGAGAATATCTGTGGCTCAAGGCTGAACTGTGGAGTCCTTGGTGCTCTCTGAGCTTGGTTATTTGCTTGCTGACATTTCATTACCCAACTAAGTAACATCATCAGTGCTGATGACATTACCTAGTTGGGCAATGAAACATTTGCAAGCAAACAACTAAGCTCAGACAGCACCGAGGACTCTACCCTTAATATCTTCAGAAGTGGGTGAGGTGTCGTTTTTCATGCTAAGGGGAAGACATCTTACAGTACCTCCACGTGTATTGTGATTTGAAAAGCTAAGAAGGATCACACCTACTTAGTAGGTGGAAAGGGCACCAACAATTCCCCAAGAACACTCCTCCTTTCAACAGTTTCCACAATCAGAAGATCAATCAAGCTTTCTTTCATATATATATCTATGTTTTCCTTTAATTTACAGAGTCTTTTTTGCAGAATGGAGGGACAATTCAATCTTTCATCAGGTAGGAACAGCATCTTAGCTATTATATTATATTCCTGTCTTTGGGGACTACTTGTGATAAAGAACGTCTCAGGTGTTTCAAAATACTTAATGAGCTTAATTCAATATCCAGATTCCAGCACCAGAAGATGGACCCTGACATTTTTTGTGAGGGGATGGGAGGGTGATGGCTGCATTGGCATTTTGAGAACATACAGTGGTACAGTCCCAAAATGGCTACTGAGCGAGTTGCTCACTTATGAAGTAACTCTCTTGGGGAATGTGAGGGGTAGGGAGGGCTCGGAGGACCACCTACAGGGCTGTGCAGAGGAATTTGCTAAACACCTGATGGATAAAATCACTCAGATCCTTTCTCAGCTGGAGGCCAAGCATGAGGTAGTTCCAGTGGAGATGCCCAGAGAGCGGACTTACCCAGTTATCTGGGAATGGTTTGATCCTGTTGGATATGAGGAAGTGGACAGGACCCTCAGGGCTGTTATGCAGCTATCTGTATTTTATATCCTTGTCCTTCCTGGTTGGTTAAAACCACCAGGGAGGTGACATTGGGGTGGGTACTGGCGGTGATCAATTCATCTTTGAAGGAGAGGTGTTCCCGTAGTCTTTTAAGGACTACCCTGGTCTGCCCCCTCCTCAAGAAACCATTGCTAGATCCCACCCTTCTGGACAATTTTCATCCAGTTTCCTACCTTCCCATTTTAGGAAAGATGGCGGAAATGGTGGTCGCATGACAGCTTCAGATGATCCTGGAGGAAACGGTTTATCTGGACCCTTACCAGTCAGGTTTTAGGCCTGGTTATGGGACAGAAACAGCTTTGGCCGCACTTTTAGATGATCTCTGGCGAGAGCAGGATGAAGGTAGCCCATCCATCCTTGCTCTTCTTGACCTCTTGGCGGCTTTCGATACCATCGACCATGGTATTCTTTTGGGTCGGCTGCAGGAGTTGAGGTTGGGTAGCAGAGTTCTGTGCTGGTTCAGCTCCTTTCTCCAAGGCCGATCCCAATCGGTGTTGATAGGGAGCGAGAGGTCCAATCCGTGGCCCCTACTTTGTGGGGTGCCTCAGGGTTTGGTGCTCTCGCCATTCCTATTTAACATCTAGATGAAACCGTAGGGTGAGATCATCCAGCACCATGGGATGAGGTATCATCAGTATGCTGATGATACTCAACTATATATCTCCATCCCAGGTGACCTAAGCGATGCTGAGTCTACCCTTTCATGGTGCCTGGAGGCTGTAGGGACCTGGATGGGGGACCAAAGGCTTCAACTGAACCCTGGTAAGGTGGTATGGGGAGCCTCAAGATCTAGGAGTTTATCATGTTTGGTTCTTGATGGGTTTGCACTAGCCCAGGCAGATTGGCGAGTACTGTGGGGGTCCTCCTAGACTCACGACTCCTGTTCAAAGAGCAGGTGGCAGTTGTGGCTAGGAGGGCCTTTGGGCAACTTCATGTAGTGTATCAGTTATGCCTCTTCCTGGATCAGTAGGCTCTCCGCATGGTCACTCATCCCTGGTCACCTCCCAGCTGGATTACTGCAATGCGCTCTACATTGGACTACTCTTGAAGAGTACCTGGAAGTGACAGCTGGCACAAAATGCAGTGGTGCGGACAGTTTTGAATGCTCCCAGGAGGGTTCATCTGTTACGTGAGCTGCACTGGTTGCTGGTTTGCTTCCAGGTCCCATTCAAGGTGTTGGTTTTTACCTTTAAAGCCCTTCATGGTACAGAACCAGGTTATCTGAGGAGCTGTCTCACCCCCGTTATATCAGCCTGCCCCACTTGGTCTGGCAGAAGGGGCATGTTGCAGACCCCACCAGTCAAGGAATTTCAACTGGCGGGGTCTAGGAAGAGGGCCTTTTCTGCCATGGCCCCTGCTCTGTGGAACAACTTACCACCTGAGGTGCAGTGTGCCCCCACTCTCATGGCGTTCCAGAAGAGTGTGAAATCTTGGCTATGCCATATGGCCTGGGGGACTGATGGGCGTGGCTCACATCGTTGGACGTGGCTCATGGGTAATTGATTCTGGCCCCCATCGTCTTGCATTTTACAGGTTTTTTAATGTACTGTATACTGTATAGGTTTTTATATAGTATGATTTTTTTAGCTAATTTAATGTGGATATTTATATTTTTTTTACTGTTTTTCATGTTTGATTTTAATTGTGAGACACCCAGAGTCACCCTCTTTGGGAGATGGGTGGCATATAAATTTAATAGATAGATAGATAGATAGATAGATAGATAGATAGATAGATAGATAGATAGATAGATAGATAGATAGATAGATAGATAGATGGCATTTTGAGAACATAGAGTGGTACAGTTACAAAATGGCTGCTGAGGGAATTGCTCACTTATCAAGTAAGTCTCTTGGGCAATGTAAGAGTACCAAAAAGCTGGTGCACCAGAGAGATCCCTGCCTCTTCATTCAGGCAACATCTTCCAGCCTTGTCCTTTTGAGAGACAGATGGGATAAAGTCAAGCACTATTTTCTTCAAGAGGACTTTAAGAAAAATGAGGCCCGGAAGCATTTTGGGAAAAAAGATGAAGCAAAGCTTCAATTGATAGCTTCCCTTTAAAAATTATGTCTTTGGTTTTTGTTTTTGTTTTAATCAAATATCAGCTGGGGCAGAAACCCTAAAGGGCGCCTCAAGGAGTGATGATTGTCTAATTGGGATCTGGGGCAACCAGTAAAAAATATTAGTGATTCTTGCCATGCAAACCTTATTTCATATAAATATAAATGAAGCACCCACACAAATATATACACAGAGAAACACACACACACAAATGGACATGGAAATATGGAAGAGGTTTCTAAAACACACTGGCATTTTTTCTGCCAAGGGTTATTGATTTAATCATAATCTTGTTGTTACTACTTCCTTAGGTAATGAAACAACCATTGACAGAGTTCGCCAAGAAATCTGGGTATTTTACCAGCAGCCGTAAGTATACTATATTACAAATCTTTGAATTAGAGGATTGAAGGCAACTTCCACGTAGTTCCAAAGATTTGGAAGAGAAACTTTGTCCCCTACTCTGCACATCTCTGCAACCTGCATTCTAAAGGATGGAGGTTGCCCAACTCATATGCCCGTAAACGGCTGTGAATGAGTGTCTGGGACCACTGAAAAGTTTTGGATTTAGTGCAGGAAATGAGACATATCATCCCCCTTTGGGACATTACGCAGCCACCTCCACTGGCCGCGTGCGTCAAGTTGACAGAGTCCTCATACCCAAAGACATTGATCTCCTGGAGGAAAGAGAGGAAGGATAGAATAAGGGTTGTATGGATACAATTGTTATGATTGTACTGCACCTGGAAATGCATATTCTGTGAGCTTAGCCTCAGTGTTTCTGTGGGTGTGTGGGTGTACATACTGCCACTGTGCAACACTTCAGATTTGATTTGCAAACATTGTTTTGGAGTATGAGGAACGTCTTACTTCCTACTTAGTAACAACTCAGCAAAGCAGCTCCATCCTTCCCCTGCCACATACTCTCAACATAAGGAACATTTGCTTTCAAGGGTTGCAGATGATGCGACATGTGCCATTTGGTGTGCTCCAGAGGACCCTTTTGGAATCAAATCCAAAGTGTTGCACTGCTGAAGGGTTTTCAAGTACCTTAGAAGAAGAGCTAGAAAGAGAAGAAGGAAAAGAGGAAAGGGAAGAAGAGAAACTGAGCAGACGGTGGAGAAGATGGGAGTCATAGGCTTCATTAGAAACCATGATAATGAAAAGGGGCCAAAACATGCATTACAACATAAAGCCAAAAGATTCATAATTGCTCACCATAACATTCTCATGTATCTAAGTCACAGCTGACACCACAATGTAGAAGTTGTACCCTCTTCTTCTCCCATCCCCACAACAATGGCCCCCAGGAGAACTTTCCACAATACCATATTCTGCAGTTTTCTTTCCCGAAGGCATGGAAGTTGGAGAAAAGGTGACACAGGCTTGCATCATCATTCATATTCTTCTTCTCTGAATTTTCCATACAATCAGAATGTCTGAGATTTGTGGTCTTTAGAGGAAATCCATGACACCTGCCTTATCACATCCAACCGCCTTAAGTGGGACCCCGATATAGGCCCATAAACTTATTTATTTACAGAAAACTTCAGCAATCTCATGTTCTCCTGTACTTTAGAACTGTAAATTCTATTTTCCTCAACCATAATACCTCATAATTGGTGGGAAGTCTAGTGACAAGGAACTGGAGGATTTCTGGAGGAAAAGCTTAAGTCTATATTGACTGCAGCAATTATCCAACCTCACCAGCAGAGTGGGATTATGGTGCTATAGTTTACCTTCTTGTTGTAAAAAACCAAAGCTGCACACTGATACTTGCAATTTTAAAAAATGTATCTATATCATCTGTATGGATTTATAATAAGGATTTACTCCCCCTTGGTTTCTTTCTGTTAACAGCATTACGGAGTATCATGAACCAATTGAACATGTTATTGCATATGAAGGTTCTGTGACAATTTCAGACGTTTGGAATACTTCTGTGAATTTTACTGACACGTTGAGAAGATCTCCTACTCCTTATGGTGGACTCTTTCATAATTTAACACGAAATATTATAACCAGCTTCACTATTATTAGCTGTATTTTGGGCTTGCTGGGAAATGGAAGGACAATTTATCTACTGGCCTATTCTGTTAAGAGGAATTCTTTCACCACTTACATCCTGAATCTCTCCATCGCTGATTTTGGGGTCCTCATATCCCTCATTGTGGCATTTACATTTGTGGCTTTGTCAACTCTATTTGCAAGAACTTACCTTCTCTATCCCTTTTTCTTTTTCTTTTTCGAGCTCTTTTTCTTCACCTATTCTGCTAGCCAGTTTCTGCTGACAGCCATCAGCCTGGACAGGTGTGTGGCTGTCCTCTTCCCACTCTGGAATCGCTGCCATCGCCCGCCCTATTTGTCCACCCTAGTTTGTGGCATCATATGGACCCTCTCCTTCCTGCTCACTGCAGTGCACTTCATTCTCCACCAGACCAGTAGCCTTGGAAGTTCACCTTTACTTTACCAGCTTATTGTGAATGGTTTACTTTGCACACCTCTCATGGTTGTGTCCACTGGGACCCTCTGGATCCATATGGGCTCGAAAGCACAACACAACCAAAGGAAGCTGCTGACCGCCATCTTGCTGGCTCTCCTTTTCTTCCTCCTGTTTTCTTTCCCAATGGATGCCTTTTATGTCATTGAATATTTTGGTTCCCCTCACCCCTTTCTCATGACAATTGGCATAGGATGTGCTGCTCTCAACAGCAGCATCAACCCCCTCCTCTATTTCTTAGTCGGGAGGAAACAGACAGGAAAGGATCAGCCCAGAGCATCTTTGAGGGTTGCTCTGCAAAGAGTCTTCAGGGATGAGCAGGACAAGCCAGAAAATCAGAAAACCATGGAGGAAGACCAGTTGTGAATTGTCACTGAAAATGTATATACCATGTTTTAAGCCACAGTTTTCTTTGGGAAATAATATGTAGATTCATTAACGACGTACTAAGTTGATATAAGTTACACAACTAAATCATAAAACACAAAGAAACGAAAATAGGAAAAACCGCTATGTACATAGTTTTCAAAAGTGAAGAGACATGTATCCAGAAAAAGAATGCTTTCTATCGTTCTATTATATTTCATTATCAGTGTGTAATAAGAATTTCTTTTCTTATGAGACTTTAAAAATATGTACTGTAGCTCTCATCATTGCATGTAATTTTCTTTGTTACATATTGTCCAAGCATCTTTTCATCAGATTGAAGATTTTAAAAGATTTAATCAGTTCTATCACCAACTTTTTGTCAATATGTTTTATTTATTTCTGACATTTTCAAATCACAAAATTATTTGCAGAATTGGAGAAGTTCTGAAGTTTGAAGTCCATTAATGTCTGTTCATATATTTACTCTTGCCTATTAGATCTTAGGTCCAGTTATAGAAGAGGTGTAAGAAAAGCTTCCTTAAAGCCAGCTGTTATTCCTCAAGACTGTATTCTTGTGCCTCTTTCAAGAGTAGCCTCAACCCATTGGTTTATTTTCTTAATTGGAGGACAGAGGGGAAAAAAAAATATTTTGCAGAAAAAAAACTATGCAGGAAGACGAGTTGTGATGTCCCCTTAAAGAGATGAAAGGGCAGTAACTGATATCACATGTTTAATGTTTGAAGTCATTATTTTATTTTGTTGAAGTAAGTAATGAAAAGCAATAACAGAGAGAGAGAGAAGAGCAAACTTTGCTCTTTATAACATTCCATTATATTTGCAAATATCAATTTTATTAATAGCAAGAAAAGCTCCTCTTGCTTTTTTTCTTTTTTACCTACTTTAAAAATGTACAGCTTCTAGTATTGCAAGTCTTTTTTTCTGCTACATGGTTTCCAAGCTTTTGTTAAGAGTAACCTTTACTCACATTTCAGTTCCTTATTTCCAGTTGGCAGCCTGCATCTGGTAAAGTGCTGGGATGATAGGACTTTAGTAGACCTTCTTTCCCATCCATCAAACTCATCTTGGTTTGTTTTCTGTATGGTTCCCTTTGAGACAGTTAATAATTGTGCCCCACAACTGGCTGTGAACTGGTTGATGAAACATTTACTGTCAGGAATAATGTATAAATTGAACTGTTGGGAAGCCCCTAGTTGAACCTCAATGTAGACCAAGCCCAGGAAGATCCTGCCCATGGTTGCTATGAAGATCATCTATCTGTTAGAGTCAGGAGTTCCTGGTGTCTGATCAGGAAATGTAGTTCTTTTCAATTGTCTTTGTCCATGTATGCATTCAATAACACATGAACTGCTTCAAGCTGACAAAAGAATAGAGTGTAGTGACTGGGATTGATTAAGGATCTGGGGTGCTCATGTTGACCACTCAACTCAATCAGGTTTGTCTGCATGCTGGCATTACTCTGGAGCACATTAGGGTAGACAATCTGTCCTCTTGAAGATGTGATTGAACTACACTATGCCTAGTGATACTGAGGATACATGGAGGTCCACAAATTCCCAATGGGAACTCTGGATAAATCAAAGGCCCCTTTGAGTTGAGCATCTTTTTCATGTAAACCAATTCTTCTGTGGTTTTCAGAGGGAGGTTAGGGCAACAGACCTCTCTTCTGCTCATATTTGGATGTATAATGGCTAGGAAACAGAGATAACGTAGAGCCGTCACCAGCGATAGCCGTTGATAGATCTATCTTCTAGGAGTTTATCAACCCACTTTTGAAGTCTTCCTGAGAAGATATTAAAGGCCAGCTCTCCACGTCACCTCAGCCATTACAGAAACTTTCCACTCATTTCTTAATTCATACACAGAAATGGCTTCTGCCCACTGAATGCTACATAAGCTATCATATCTTGAAGCTGCCAGGTAACCTTGCTGCCTGGATTCACAGTGGCATATGCCATCAGAATTCATGTCCCTGTCCCGTCATATTCTCTTCTTAATCAATTTTGTTTAATTTTGTTCCATGTTATTTTACATGTTTATATAGCCAGCCATCTTAACCCAATAACTGTGGATATCTTACAAATATGTGTACAAAACAATAGGAAGAACAATGAGACACCAGGTAAGAATGAGCTTCTCAATCAAACAAGCCAAAACACCGATCTGGCTCCATAAACTTTCTAGCCCTAAGGCCTGAAGGAAGAATCAATCCCACTGTCATTACATTTATTCATATTTACACAATAATGGAGCCTGCCCAAATCCTATATATAATTCAAGTCTCAGTTAGAAGCTGGGGCAATCCAAACATAGTTCAGTCAGATTAACTCATTGAATCACATCCAGCCCCTTCAATTCAACTGACAAAGAATGTGTGTTTGCACATGCCCCTTTGGAGCTCCAGACACTACTACTTAAAAATAAGTTCCACTGAGGGGACAGTCCCATTTAATTAATTTAGCTTTACTCAATTAATACTCCATGCTCATTTAAAATGGATAAGGAGACTTCAGCTTTATTCAGTTTCCCAATCTTCCAACTCACCACAGCTATTATTATTTCAAACTGGGGAGATCTGTAATTAGTAGACTTGTTTCATAAGGATTGCTTTGAAAAGCTTACAAAGATTGCCAGCCACACACTGCTGATGCAACTAAACATACTTTGAACCTGGGCATTCATGCTCAAGTGAGAATTTGGGGTTGATTTGTTTCATGATTCCATTTGTTTATTTTCTTGGCTGCCAGACTTCTCAGGAGTCTTCTCCAACACCAGAGTTCAAAAGTGTCAATACTCTTCCTGTCCTGCTTCTTCAAAGACCAACTTTCACCTCCATAGAATATCACAGCCTGTACAGTTCTGATCTTTATGGTATAGACACATCATGCCAACTGAATACCTTTCCCAAGGCTTTCATGCCAAGTGCTAGTCAATAATATATTTCTTGACTGCTTGTTCCTTTATTGTTGATGGTTGATCCTGAAAGGCAGAAACTACCCACCACTTCACTATTATCATTGTAAGGCTAGTGGCTGGACCTGTTTTCATGAACTTGGTCTTCTTTATATTTAAACTCAGTCTCATTTTTTCACTCTGATCCTCAACTTTCATTACTGGTGCTTGTAGATCATGTACATTTTCCTCTACAGAAAATACTACAGAGTAGTTCATCAGCAGAGTGCAGGTTATACGTGTTTCTTCCACCAGTTTTAAAATAATCTTCTTCTGGTTTTGGATCAATTGGGACATAAATCCATCCATAGTAGGGGAGGGCAGGTTGCCCCTAGCTGGAATCACTTTTATTGTGGTAGTGCTGGCCTGCAGGAAATATCAAGGGAGGGTGTGCAGTTGATAGACTTCCAGAGGAACTAAGTCCTTCAATCTTGTGGTAACCTTGACTTCCACCCCAATTGCCCCTTTTGGGTCCTTCAACATCTTCAATGCCAAAGCCAGGCAGGGGGGTTCACTGTGATCATTAGGGATGCCTGTTTAGTATTGGTAACACTAGCATTGAGACAGTGGGGGGTGAGTGCTTTTATGTTAGGCTGAACTATGAGACAAGCTTGGGTACCTGCCAGTGTACTGACTGTCCTGCTGCCTGGCAGGATCTCTTCCCAAACTGCCAGAGCTGGTTTCCAGGATGAGGATGGAGAATTCCAACCTTTTGATCCTTGGGCTCAATCTGTCTGCCCTGGGAAACAGCTCTAGTAAGACTCAGGAGATCATCTCCTCCCTGGCAACCATGGGTTTCTCTGAGATTTCTCTCACACCCAACCTATCTTGGCAGTCACACCTTCAACATGGTTTTTTGTTTTTCCACAGTTGGTTGATGATCTGGAGGGGGAGGGTTTCCATCATCCCAATGACATGGTTAGATCACGCCTTGATCTGGGTACAATTCAGAGATGCCCATGGCCTCTATTGGGCAGGATCACCCATTTGGGTGATCTGGCCCAGATCCTAATGGGTCCCACTGTTTCCAAAGGGCACTTGGGAGGTTTCCCATCTCTCTAGTAGGCAATTCTGTCCACTGCCTGGCATGTGACTCATAAGAAGAAGTGTGCCAGAGTCTGGACAGCGTTGCCCCTGAGCAGCCGCTTTCTGAGCTGAAGGCCTTTCCTCTCAAACCATTCTGACTTAAGATCTCTTTTGCTCATGAGATCACTGCAACTTCTGAGATTTTGCATTCATTGAATGATTCTGCTCTTTTCTTCAAGGGATCTAGACCCATCTTTGTGAGAAATGGAAATGGATAGATAAAACTGAAATAATTTACCTGTATATGTATTGAAATAATGCATCTTAATATTTAATATCTTTTTAAATTAGTAGCAAGTCATCCCAAAACTTCAGAGCAAAGTTATTTTGATCCAAAATATATATTTATTATAAATAAATGGTGCCCTACATTTATTAGAAACCTCAGGTGATGATTAAGAAGTAATTATTTCAATCTTCTTACAGAGGAAATTTAGCATGTAATGTAGTCACTCATATAGTTTGGGTTTTTCCATTTCGGAATGCTCAAGCTAATCACCCTCAGCCAGAGTTAGGGTCATGAAATCTGAAGATGGAAAGCTTTTACCCATATGGCTATATGGTCAAATGAGGGATCATTTAAGTGACTTTGGTGGGCTGCCTCCAATTACCTGGAGTCTAATCTATGAAGTGTATTAGAAAATATAACACCTGGATAAAGTTAGTGTGCAATCTGTACCTATGATTTGCCTGTTATGACATGCTCTTAAAATCTTCATAATTCCAGTAATTAAGCCCTATAAGAAGAAATTAGAAGAACTAGCCCTAACCCTCAAACCTATGGTTAGCATTTGCACAGCTGTAGAAGTTAAGTCCTATAAGAAGAGACTAAAGGAACTATTATACTTGACTTTAAGAAAGGACAGCTGAGGAAAGATATAACAGTGCTATTGAATAAGCATCACACAGAAGAAGGCCAAGGCTTGTTTTCTCCCACCCCACAGCGAAGGACCCAGAATACTGCTCTTAGATTACAAGAAAGTTCTTCTGGCTGAATATTAAAAAAAAAAATCTCCAGTGAAATAACCTTGATGGTGAAACCAGTTACTGGGAGAGGCAAAGGGTTCCCATCCTCTGGCTCTCTTCAAACGGTGGTGGTGCAGATATCTGTTGGGAATGTTTTAAATTAGATTCCTACACTGTGTAGACCCCTCTTCAACATATAAAAGGGATCTCCACCACTTTGTATGGAAGGGACTGGGAGCCAATTTAGGCTTTAGTTAGAAGAAGCAAAGGAAGAGAAGAAACGGTGAATGGGGTTAATGTCGCCTTTTCATGTCAAAGAAAAAGTTCGACTTTTTCTCTCTCCCTAATTGGAAATGCATCCCTAAAAGGTTATGTTTCTGCATGTCATAAGGTTCATTTTATGTTTATCTTTATTTGTGTGCAACTAAGGAAATGGCTGACTAGTTGATGTTCATGTTGCAAGATTTCTGTTATGGTAGATAATCTCTTTGTGATATCTTGATACCTTGAACATCATGCTCACACATAGTTTGAGCTCTATCTCAGATGGCGGATGCTCTCATATCAGAAAAGTGTTGTCACCCTTCTGCAAACAGTACTATCTCCAAGGGTGACAGAGATGCTGAGTTCTTCATATGTATCTTCAACAGCAGAAGATGTAATAGGTTCAACTTCTCCATGATTCTTTCCTGAAAGAATCTGCCCAGGGACAGGTGGACTCTCAGACTAGTGCCTAATATGTCATTTTTCTTATTATAAGCTTATTATAAGCTATAAGGAGTTAATATTTCAGAAGTATTATCCAAGTTTGGATGGCTCCAACCTGGCAATTTTCAAAGGTTGCCTTTTGGGGTTATTTGCAAGCAAAGGGTAGCATATCTTAATCAAACATGAATAATTCTGCTATTTCCCAGGAAGTTTTCTTTGAAACCATGCATTGGTGATGTGTACAGTAAATTCATGTCATTTACAAAACAGGTTTACAAGTATTCCTTTTCTTACTCTTTTCTCCCAGCCTTTCCCTAGAGATCTGCATGGAAATCTTAAGTCAAAGACTTTCATTGCCATGGATCCAGGGAAAAGACTTATAATGCTACTTACATGATTTAATTCTCAGCACATAGCTGGATACCAACTCTGCTATGTGGGATCCTTTGAGAGGGATATTGGGATATATTGGCAATCTAGTCTTTGAGCTTGCTTCCCACAAATTGCTTTGTCACTGTCTTCTTCTGGAATGATTTCTTCAATTTCCAATCTCAGCCATAGTCTTAGTATTCTCTGATAGCCTCCCCTCCAACACCAAGTAAGATACAACCCTATTTTACTATCACAATTGCTTAACCTACTTCATGAAAAATATAACTAAACATTAATGCAATATCGATGTTGCATAGATGACTACTTGCCATAGATGCACTTTGACATTATATTCCCAATTCAGGCTTCTGTGCACTCAGGATGACTTTTGTAGAAAAATGAAGTTTGCTATCTTCTTCATAACATCTCCAGATTTATCTTGGTTGGTAGCAGTTTCTCACAATTGTCTCTGATTGTCAGCATGCCTTTCCATCTTCATTCTTATCTATGCTCCCATATTTTTCCCAACCTGGTATTTCTTTGGTTCCAGGGTAGACTTGATTATAGTTTAGTTCTTCACAGGTGCTGTTCAAGATCTTCCTCTCAGAAACATTTCCATTCATTTCTTAATTCACACACTAAAATGGTGCTGATCAATAAATGCTACATTAACTATCACATTGTCATGGAAGCAGAACAGAGCTCAGTACTGAGAAAAAAGACCAGCAATTTAATTTGCAAACGATGTCTGGGTTCCAAATTGCAGAGAAAGTGGAACATTGCTACAATTAAAAGGTAAGTTTATATAGAGATTTGGATTCCCAGGCCAAATAACATGACTGGTTGCCAGTTTCATGGTCTTTGGTGATGGGTTGTTGCTTTAGCAGTTCCTAGAAAAAACACAACTTGTTCCAAGAAATGGTCATGCACAGTGATAAAAAGGATTTTCCCAATCAGTTAACTTCAAAAAACTACTGTTTATTGTCTGCTTCATGGTTTCACTGGGAAAAAATATATTATCAAGCCTTGCATTAATCAAGGGCAAGCCTTAATTTGATTAGGAATGGAAAAAAGGTGTTAGTGGGAGAATTTGTCTGCTTTGATTCTATCATGGATGGAAAAGTATCAGGGAAAAGATCATCTTGCGGCTGGGCTGATCTTTTTCAGATTCTGGGACTGTTAATAAATGAATGGGATTGGGGAAGGGAGGAATGGTTCATGCTTGTGCAATTTTTGGGTATGTGTAAAATAATTTTTTCATTGAAGTATTTAGAAGATGCCTGTTAGTCTCAGCTTCCTAAATTAACAATGTCAAATGGTATCAAAATTCATGTGTTCCTCTCCCATCATGTTCTGTTCTTATGAGTCCCATGTCATTGTATATGTTCACATTTTAATGGAGGTTTACCCAATTCACACATCCAGATCCTTGTCAGGATTTTCTTTCTCATGGGAAAGGATTCATCCCGTTATCTTTACAACAATAACAAATAATATTTTGGCTATAGAGATCATGTGAAAAACACCTGTTATTGTGTGTTGTGTATTGTGCTATTTACTGCCACCTATTGGCGTGTGTATGCTAGGTACCCAGTGGGGGTGGCATAGAGCTATAATACAAGGAGAGGAAAATGTTCAGCCTCTCAGAGTAGTTGTTACTTGTTTTAGTGTTAGCCACTATGTAGGTTTTATGGGCTACGTAGTTGTAACAAATTGCCAAGTAGTGTACCTCTTCTCTAAGAGTTTGTAGCTAGAGATTTTGTTAAGCTTGTGTTGCTAATAAGTCTTGGATGCTACAGTATAATGAGAAGATGTGTTTTTCTTTATATTTTGTATGATATTTGCATTTTATGGAGTTTTTGCATTTTATCAATAAACACCAGTTAGTATATATTTTTTGACTGGATTTCTTTGGGAAACAAGAAATGGATATTGTGAATAGCTGCACTGTTGATGTGTTTGCTTTCATGGCTAATATTTTCCTGGAGTTTTTGCTGCGCTCTGCACAAACAGGAGTGTTTGTGATTATCACTCTGCACAACAATCCTATGTATGATTCAAAACACAGTTAGAAGTTAGGGTGATCCAAAATCAGTTCAATCAGATCAGCTTATTGAATCGAGCCAGGCACCTTCAGTTCAGCTGGCAATGAATGTGAGTTTTCACATGCACGAAACGACCCTTCATTGCCCTAACCCTAACCCTAACTTAAGTTTTCTTTTTCTTTTCGTGCACGTTTTTTCTTTCTTTCTTTCTTTCTTTCGATGCGTCTTTTATTATATGAACATTCTTAATAAATATAATTTTTTTAAAAAGTTTAATTTTGATTAACGGTTTCATACCTGGACCCTCTGGGACTGTTTTCTTTCCTCAGTAGAAGATCTCACCCTGCTGAGATATTTTCAAGATCGGCCAAGGTCTGCTAAATTTTGCCACCTCAGAAGCCCCTTGACATTCTACATCACAAAAGCAGAACTTATAATAAAAACAAAGAACGTTTCCCACTTAAGATAAAAAGTATCTAATCAACCATAAGAAGATCAAGTTTCTGCAGAGGTTCAAGTTGCCATGTATATCCCACATACTTCTTTATCTGAATTCAGTTACAGGTTGTGTGTCAATAGTGGTGGTTCATTCCAGTCAAGATGGCTATGATTATAGATAAAGAACAGTGTCCTTAAAGTTAGGAACTGAAACATTTTGGCAGGAAATGCATAAGGGTTTTATCACAGAATAGCATTCAAACAGTCTGCTACTTTGTCATCACAATCATCTCTGTGGTGTTGGAGACATTGTTCTGTCTACCAAATTGTGTATTCTTGTTAACCACCCCGCCATGTTGTCTCCAGTGGCCCTGGAAAGCCCTGCCCTTTTTGTAAATGGATGTAGAGGTGTATGGATAATGTAAATTGTTGCCTGTCATTCATGACTCTCCCAACCATCCTCACTTACCTGTACATCTGACTTTTCTCCCATTTTGCTAGTTAACATATAAATAAACATCAAGCTAGATTTCTATTAGCTGAACTGAATGCTATGTGTACTTGCTCTGATCTGAACATAAGAATTGACTGGGAGTATGTGGGGTACAAACTGAACAATAATGTTCCACTAAAGTCTAGGTAGTATGGAATGATTTTCTTACATCCATCTTCAACTGAGAAAGATGAAGAATTTTATGCCTCCCTTTCTTAAAGGCTCAATTCAGGCAGAGGTTGGTGAACTAGCACATATGTTCTCAATATTTAAAATCACTTTAACTATTATAATCTGAAGAAACGCTTCTCCCTCCCTCCCTCCCTTCCCTTCCCTTCCCTTCCCTTCCCTCCATTTCTCTCTGTTGCAAGTATAGCAGGGCAGCTGGTACTAGAGCTTTGGTAGAAACTACCATTTTCTGGTTACCATGCAGAGTCTTAAATTCATAACTAGCTCTTATGAGTGAGCAAATGCTGTAGTTAAACATAAATTTGCAAAAGCCCAATGGTTACAGTTTTATCAAGAATTTGTATAGCACTATCTCTCTGATCATGGGTTCCTTGCTTGTGGTCAATACATGCAAGGCAGTAACTCGTGAAGACAACTTATCTTTCCATCACTCAGATTACCAGTTCTAACCACATCCATCACTGATTACAACTACATCAAATGCAGGACAACTGTGAAACTCAATTCATCAAAGAAATTGAAGTATCTTCATTTCCTTGGATCCCCAAAGAGATCAGCTGGCCCTTTGTGGAGAACCTTGCTATCATCAGCAAATATGTCAGGAGGAAAGTTGGAGCTTCTCTCATGCAAAAAGAACTCTATTTTCTATTCAGGATGGGTCTTGGAGAGTGCTAGGATGAATTCATCTGAATCATGATTCCTGTAACAGTAACTATCAAAAATAGTCAGTTCTAGAATTCAGCTAAGCCGTTGGGGGAGCAATGAACAACTGACAAAATGTTCACAACTAGAAGAGGGATCTTCCTTTTCTTATTGCATACCCCCAGGAGGAAGGAAATTGTATACCCCTTAGAGCTCCATCTGTTGGTGGAAGGCTTAGTAGGAAGTTGATAAGAATAGTTACTATAGGAACTGGAAGAGATTCTGCTTGAGAAATCTCTGGGGGAAATCACCTTTGGAACTTAGGAGTTGTTATTGAATTCTCATAGGAGCTACATACATTATTTTTCAAAATTTGTTATCAGTAACAATAAATCTTTAAGTCTATGATAATGAGCCACACCTAGCCTAATTTGCTGATCTCAAAAAAAGCTACATAGGTTACTACAGTACTTGGGTTGGAGAGCTCCAGCAAATTTTAGGTCTCTTGTGAGATGGTAGTGTGAGTGTGTTTGTGGGTGTATATTCTAGAAGAAAGCAATAGAAACCCACTTTCAGATTTTAGACAAGACTATGGAGATGGTCATGTAATCACCAGGAGTCAAGCGTAACTCAAGGGAGGCCTTAAATTTAAAAAATGTTCATATAGGAGTGGTTGAAATTGGGCTATTTGAAACCAGGTTGAAACTTGTGATCTATCCTTTTCAACAACATTTCAGATCTTCCAAGATTCTACCAGTAACCAAATCTCATTCTCAAAAAATCTTCCATCTTCTTGTTTCTTGTACTGAACAAATTTATCCTCTTGATTAGAAAAAGGATGAGAAGGAGAGGAGAATTAGAGGCTAATTATGATTTCCACCTTTTAAAAGCTTCTAAAGTAAGATGAAACTATGGATTAGAGTCAAAAATAACAGGAAGAAGGAATATTTTCTTATCCACTAGAGTCCAGTGATTGGTCATTTCTCTATGGTCCACTCTCTAGCATGAAAAGCACAGCAGAGTTAAGACTTCATTCTACTTGCATTGCTCCAAGTCAATCTTTTTCATCCTATAGCATAAAGCACAGTTGCTGATAGTAACAATCTTCTAAGAGTTTTAATTAACATCATTAGGTCAAGGGTGCAAAATGCATGACTTCAGAGAAAGTGTGCAAAACAATAAACAGATATTGAGGTGCCCATTGTTTTTCTTGCAAATGTTCAAGCAAAAACTTTAAAATACACAAACTGTTGGAGAAATAGAACAGAATAGGGTGAGACTTGGAAAAAGGAGAAATTATTCCAACTGAGTGAAACTGAATTTGGCATATTCTCCCATTATTCATACAGAATGTATAGACAGAGAAGGCACCAGGATCTTTTCACTCAAATTTTTAGGTTGCTTCTCTGCCAAGATATAATCAGATAACAATAAATGAGATTACGCTTTGCATATTTACATAAAGACTTCATTCTGTCGAATCTGGAGAAAAATATTGAACAAGTTCCTGTTTTTCTTTCCACTTTTGGCTGCATACTCTCTGTTTTCTGAAAGCGCCTATATCAGCCGCCACTGAACTGTGAAACCGGATTCATCAAAGAAATCGAATGTCCTGGACATCCTTTGGCTATCAAAGAGAACTGCTGATCCTACTTGGAGCTTCTGGCTATTATCACCAGGTATGTCAGCTGTCAAGGTGTAGCTCTTGGAAATTGCCATATGAAAAGAACCCCTATTCAGTTCTGGATAGACCCCAGGGAGTGCTAGGATGAGGTTATAAGATGCCATGATTTCCTGCAAGGTGCTGATTAGAAGGACTCTAATACTTCTTTGGAAATTAAAGGAAGAGCTGGAAAAAAATCTTCCCCAAACTCTTTTTGAAAAGAAAATTAATCAAAATAGATTCACTAGGATAGAACTCCAGCAAAAGCAGATGGGATTTCAGATGAGAGCTAACTCAGGACTGTGAGTCCAAGAGACACATTCCTTCTAGATTTGGAGAGATAAAGGGAGTGAGATAAGAATTTGTTTTATTATGTCCTCGGCACCCAGAGAAAGAAGAGGAAGTCAATGTCAAGAAAAGCATTGACCAATATATGTAATGTTCTTGCTAGAGATTTATCCTTCTCTTGAGTGACCAACCAAGGTGGAGCACTAGGTAGGGTACAGTTCTCAAAAATGTGAGGAGTTGTGGTTAAGGCAACTTTCACATATACCACAATCTTGGAAGACAACCCGTTGGGTGTAGTGCTTAAGGAACCAGGTCACAAACCAGGAGACTGTGAGTTCTAGTCCTGCGTTTGAGGTGATTGTGCTGGGTCACCTTGGGCTAGTCTCTCTCGCTCAGCCCTAGGAAGAAGGCAATCACAAGCCACTTCAAAACACCTTGTCAAGAAAACTGCAGGGGCCCATCCAGGCAGTCGCACCAAAAACAAAACAAGACAAAACATGGAAAGCTATTTGGAGCTGTATTGGATAATTGCTTTGATGGGGGACCACAATCCCACTGTTGTGAAAGTAAATGTGCTTTATTTGTTGATTTATTTGTTTTGATTAAAACAATTATGTTTCTTTTTAAAGTTTTAGTGACCTGAGCTGATCTTTTTAAACAACAGCTCTCTAAAGAAGAAACTTCTGTCCGTTTGCAGAATGCAAGAACTAATTAATTCTTCATCAGGTATGAATAAGATCTAAAGGAAATTATGTGCTTTTTTCTTTCTCTTCTTTTTGGGTTATTTCTTATAATGAAATTCTCAAGTGTTCAAGGTTGCCTTTAGTGACATTATCACAAGAGATTTTCCTTTCCTTTCCTCTCAATATGTAACTGTATCTTTAATAATGCTGGACCCAGTACTCCCATAATTGCATTCTAGACTAGCTAGAGTTTCTGTGTTACCTTCAAGTGTAGTGCATGCTGATTGATTGATTGGTTATGTGCCATTAAGTCATTTTCGACTGGAAGCAATCACATAGAGGAGTTTTTCTCTATGGCGATCTATCCCTAACCTGTTGTTTCAAGTCTCCCAACAGTGCACCCATCACCACTATAACTGAATCCATCCACCTTGCTGCTGGTTGTCTTCTTCTCTTTCCTTCCACCATTCCCAACATTAGAGCCTTTTTCAGAGAGTTGGGTTTTCATATAACGTGTCCAAAGTAGAATAATTTGAGCCTGGTCATTTGTGTCTTGAGTGAGAACTCTGGGTTTATTTGTTTGATGATTCATTGGTTTGTTTTCTTGGCTGTCCATGGTATACTCAGGAGTCTTCTCCAACATCAAAGTTCAAAAGCATCAATACTTTTCCTATCCTGCTTCTTTGAAGTCCAACTTTCACTTCCTTACAGGGAATACCATGGCTTGCACAATTCTCATCTTTGTTGGTATAGACACATCACAGCATTTGAATATCTTTTCCAAGGCTTTCATGGCTGCTCTACCCAGTGCTAGTCTGTGGCGTATTTCTTGATTACTTGTTCCTTTACAGTTGATGGTTGTTCTTAAAAGGCAGAAGCTATCTGCCACTTCAATATCTTCATTGTCAATTCTAAGGCTGGTTGTTCTACCTGTTGTCATAGTATGGTCTTCTTTATACTTAACGTTAGTCCCATTTTTTCACTGTGCTCTTCCACTTTTAGTTCTAGGGTCTGCAGATCCTTTGCATTTTCAGCTATCAGAATAGCATCAGTAACATAGCACAGGTTTCTGATGTTTCTTCCTCCAATTTTAAAACTATGCTCATCTTTTTCCAATTCAGCTTTCCTTAATATATATGCAGCATATAGGTTAAATTAAGAAGAGAAGAGAATGCAACCTTGTCACACTCCCTTGCCAACCTGGAATCAGTCTGTATTGCCATGTTCTGTCTGTACTGTGGCTTCTGACTTGTATATAAGTTTCTCATGAGGACAGTGAGATGTTCTGGGATTCCCATTTTTCTGAGCACATTCCACAGCTTGACACAATCAACACAACCAAAGGTCTTTCTATAACCAGTGAAGCACATAGTAACTTATTTTGGGTATTCTTTAGATTCCTCAATTATCCAGTATGCATCAACAATAATATCTTGTGTTCCTCGGCCTTTTCTAAAGCCAGCTTGAACATCTGGCATCTCTTTTTCCATGTAGGACTTTAATCTGCATTGGATGATCCTAAGCATTATTTTGCTAGCATGTGAAATTAAGACACATTGTATGATAGTTTGCACATTGTGTTAAGTCATCTTTTTTTGGTGTTGGAATGTAGATCGACCTCTTCCAATCAGCTGGCCACTATGTTGTTCTCCAGATTTGCTGGCACAGCTTGGTTAGAAAGTTGACTGATTCTTCTTCTATTGCTTGCCATATTTCAGTGGGTATTCCATCAGTCCCTGTAGCCTTAATGACTGGAGTGCTGATCTAACTTCATCTTCCTGGACTAGAGGTTCTTGTAAGTAAGGAATATCTTCTAAGCTATCTTGGATGTTGACATCTCTATGGTACAGTGTTTCAGTATACTCCTTCCATCTTCCTTTGATTGCCTTTGAATTCTGTGCTATCTCTCCATTGGCATCCTGGAGCATACCAGTTTGAGGTAGGAACCTCATTCTGAGTTCAGAGATCTTCTGGAAGACTTTCCTTGTTTTTCTTTGTCTGTTTCCAAGTTCCTTTCTGAGATATTTGTCTTTCGTAGTTTTGGCTTCTCTTCTCTTCTTGGCAATTTCCATGGTTTGTTCTGCAATCCAGTTTGCTTTCTTCTCTTTCTTCATTTTTAGTAGTCTCTTTTCACATTCATCCTTAACAACCTATTTAACTTAATTCCCTAATCCCTATGATTCTCTATCAATGAAGTTCAAAGTGATTCCTGTTGTTCTCCTTGAAAATGATGGGTATATCATCATATTGTGGAAACTTTATCATATCAAGATCATACTGTGGAAACTGACTGGTTTCCTTCTTCTTCTTTAGCTTCACTTGGAGCTTGCACATGAGTAGTTCATGATCTGTTCCACAGTCAGCAGCTTGCATGTCTTTGATGCTATAACTGAGCATCTTTATCTCCTCTTAGCAATAATATAGTCAATTTGATTTCTGTATACTCCATCAGATGATGTCTACATATGCAGGCATCAGTTTGGTTGTTTGAAGACTGTGTTAGCTATGAAGAAATCACTGGAGTGGCAGAAATTGATAAATTGCTCTTCTATTTCATTTCAGTTTCCTAAGCTATACAATCCAACTACATTTTCCTCTTTCATGTTTCCAACTTTGGCATTCCAGTCTAATTACAGCAGCACAACTTGCTTACATGTTCTGTCGATTTTGAGTTGAACTTGATCATAGAAGTTATCGACCTCCCCTTCTTCTGCATCAGTGGTTGGAGCATAAACTTGAATTATCGTCGTATTAAAGGGTTGTCCACAAAGTCTAACTGATATTATTCAGTCACTGATTGCCTTGTAGCCAAGTACTGTTCTTGCTATACCCTTCCTAACTATAAAAGCAACAGTGTTTCTTTGTTTTTCACATCCTGAGTAATAAGTGGTGTGGTTTTCTGACTGACGGTAACCGATCCCAGTCCATCTCAAGTTGATGATGCCTAAACTGTCAATTTGTAGTTGTTTCATTTCATCTTTCACTGTACTGAGCTTTCCCGTGTTCGTGCTTCTTATGATCCATATTCCTACTATTATTCTACCTTTGCAGCTTCAGATGTTCTTTTCCTGTATGGCAGCATCAGCAACTAGGCACCCCAAAGGCTTTAATCTAGCCACATCATAAACACCATTAGCACTCCTAAAGATCCTCAGTTCTTCCTCAGTAGCATGTGGAGTGCCATGCAACCTGAGGGGTTCATCATCTGGCACTATATCGTCAATCATTTTATATTTTCTATCCATGTCATTTTCTTGGTAAAAATACAGGGGTAGTTTACCATTGCCTTCTCCCATGCAGTATGAAATGATGCCTTTGCTGTTGTCCCTAAAGGGATCATCTGCCTCCAGCATCTTCCTATATCACTGCTGCCCAACAGAAGTTCCTGCTTGCTTTAGCTGGGCGGCTGAGATGACCTTCACATCTTGGGTGATCCTGCTAGGAATACATACTCCCAACATCGTTCACTCATCTCTCTTAGGATCACCCACTCCCCACTCCCCGCTATGATGAGGCAGCACAGCTGGACTTGGGGGGAG
Organism: Python bivittatus; assembly: GCF_059951505.1. Taxonomy (NCBI): domain Eukaryota; kingdom Metazoa; phylum Chordata; class Lepidosauria; order Squamata; family Pythonidae; genus Python; species Python bivittatus. Next base: position 6,254,888 of record NW_028277086.1, on the reverse strand, counting down.
CATATTGCAGTCATCCAAATGAGAGATGACTGAGGTATGAAGATGTATCTCTGCAAAGGCCATCCTGCTTAGGGCTACTATTTGCTCTTTCATCAATAGCCAAGAATCCGGGAGGACCTCAAATTACACACACATTCTGACTGAGATAGTGCAACCCCATTCAGACCGAATGTTGAGAGCTACTGGCAATAGCATGTCATTCTGTAGACAGGCCTTATGTCTTGTTGGGGTGGAGGCTGAACTAGTTCCTCCCCATCCAGACCCCATCAGCCTCCAGACATTGGAACAAGACTTCCAATGTGGCTTCGGTCCTGGGCAATCAGGAAAAAAAAAACCTTTTAGCCTTAATAACTTTCTATTTATGTTTTATACATAAATGTAGCAGATCTTTAATCAAGTTTAACATGGTGTTAGAAAATTGGTCCTTTGACTGCTAAATGGCTTTTGCTGCAATAATTCCCTTGCCGTCTCTCCTTTCTTTAGGACCTCTGCTCATGAATCACAACACCTCCATCCCTCCCATCCACAAAATTCAAAATTACTGGCCTCAATATCATAATATTAGAAGGTAAGTATGCTATGGCATTAAACCTCTTAAGCATAGGACTCCATACATCTATTAACCCAGTTGGAGGGAATGTCTGAAGGTACTGATAATTTTGGGCCTCAATGAAGAAGTCACCCAGCAACTGGAGCTCCCTTGAGACCTACTCAGCTCCCTTTGAGGATTTCCAGGTAGTGTTCATTGCTAGCCTGTGAAATTGCCATAGTCTTCAAAAATTAAGGTCATTAAGCTGTCACTAAGTGAAACCGGAAAATTAACACCAATTGTTGGCTTCCAGTATTTAATACTTGACGATAGATAAGTATGATGATATAGATCCAGATTTGGAAGATCAAATCCTCCCTTATTATTTGATAACTGCGTTTTCTATAAAGATAGTCTCAGATTTGAAGAGCCCCATAGACCTTTTCTAAACAAAGAATTTATTTTCTGAAAATATTTTCCACATATAAAAACTGGAATTCCTCTCAGAATATACTGTAAATGAACCTGGGAATAATGTTCATTTTGACAGCATTCACCTTTCCCTAAAAGTTGAGGTTTAATGACTCTCATCTATTCATATCTGAAGAAACCTCTCTCTATATTTTATTATATTGCACATTGCTAACTCAGTTACATCCTTTGGTATACATATACCTAAATATTTAATAGATTCAGTACAAAGATGGAATTGATATTCCTTAAATGCATATCAATAGGTTTTGGCATCAGTTCCAATTTGGACCAGTTAAAAGAGTATCCTGCTATTTTACTAAAGGCATCTATCGTTTGCATCAATGCTGGAATAGTAATGTGAGGATTAGAAATGAACAAAAGAATGTCATCTGCAAATAAAACCAACTTATGTTCAACTGAGTTGTGTACTATTCTGTAGATCTCCCTGGGTTGTCGAATAGCACAAGCCAAGGGTTAAATGCAAATGTGAAAAAGGAAGGGTGACAGTGGACATCCTTGTCTAGTTCCTCTAAATAGTGGAAAAGTAGGAAAAAACATTCCATTAACCTTTACTTTAGATGTGGGTGACTCATATAATGTCTTAATCCATTTTATAAAGGCCAAAGGAAATTGAAATCTATTTCATATGGCAATCTTATACTGCTTGTGTATTTTGTCAAAGGCTTTTTCAGTATCTAATGATCAAATTACAGACTGACAACATTGGTTCGCCCGTGTCTTAAATTTTGGTGACTTCTAGGAGAAAGATATGGCATCAGTGACCTCATGTTCTCCCAACTTTGGAACTATACCTTCCATGGTCCTCAGCCAGAATAGGTAATAATGACGATTGGCAGGAGTTGTAATGAAAAGCATCTGGAGGATTTACGGATAAAAAGCTTGGGTTTATATTGACTGCAGCAATTCTCCAGCCTCACAAACAGAGACCCCAATGGTGTAGTTACCTTTGGATTGTAAAAAAAGAGATCTTTATACCAATATTTGCATTTAAAGAGAAAATCTGTCTATTTTTGTGATAAGGCTTGATTTCTTCTTGTTCTCTTTCTGTTAACAGAGTTTCTGAATATTGGTCGGATGAAGATTTTATGAATTTCATATCTGAAGATTTTAAGAATATCTCTGAAATTTCTGCGTCTCCATATGATCAACAGTTTAATAGTCTAACACAAAATCTGATCAATGGCTTCATTGCTATTATTTGTATTTTGGGCCTGCTAGGAAATGGGAAGACAATTTATCTTCTGACTTATTCCATTAAGAGGAATTCATTCACCACTTACATCCTGAATCTCTCCATTGCTGATTTTGGTGTCCTCAAATCCCTCATTATTGCAGCTATATTTGTTGCTGTTTTAACTCTGGGTAAAGAAACTTACATACTCCATACCTTTTTCTTTTTCTTTTTTGAGCTGTTTTTCTTCACCTATTCTGCTAGCCAGTTTCTGCTGACAGCCATCAGCCTGGACAGGTGTGTGGCTGTCCTCTTCCCACTCTGGCATCGCTGCCATCGCCCGCCCTATTTGTCCACCCTAGTTTGTGGCATCATATGGACCCTCTCCTTCCTGCTCACTGCAGTGCACTTCATTCTCCACCAGACCAGGAGCTTTGGACATTCACCTTTACTTTACCAGCTGATTGTGAATGGTTTACTTTGCACACCTCTCATGGTTGTGTCCACTGGGACCCTCTGGATCCATATGGGCTCGAAAGCACAACACAACCAAAGGAAGCTGCTGACCGCCATCTTGCTGGCTCTCCTTTTCTTCCTCCTTTTTTCTTTCCCAATGGATGCCTTTTATGTCATGGAATATTTTGGTTCCCCTCACCCCTTTCTCATGACAGTTGGCATAGGATGTGCTGCTCTCAACAGCAGCATCAACCCCCTCCTCTATTTCTTAGTCGGGAGGAAACAGACAGGAAAGGATCAGCCCAGAGCATCTTTGAAGGCTGCTCTGCAAAGAGTCTTCAAGGATGAACAGGACAAGCCAGAAAAGCAGAAGACCATGGAGGAAGACCAGTTGTGAAGTGTCAGTGACACTGTATGTTCACTGTTTTATTCTGTAGTTTTATTTGGCATATAATATGTGGTTTCATTAGGAATGTATAAAATTAATGTGAGCTACAAGACACAAGAGCTAAAGTGCTTGGGACTTCAGAATTCAAACAGACAAGCAACTGCCACACAACACCACAGAGTTAACAATTGTTGATAAGAAAGACAAAAAAGTCTGGATAGTGGACTACTCTGGAGACTGCAGAATAGACGAGAAAGAATTGGAGAAAATCACAAAATATAAAGGCCTGCAAATAGAAGTAGAACAACTGTGGCAAAAGAAAGCAAAGATAGTACCAATAGTTATAGGTTCCTTAGGTCCAATCCCAAAACATCTGGAGCAGAGCTAGAAGACCATCGGCATTGACAAAATCAGCATCAGTCCATTGCAAAAGGAGCTTTACTCATGACGATATATTTAACACCATCAAACAACATCTGCCTCTTCCAGGTCCTCGGGAAGGACTCAATAGGTGGACAAAAATCCCAAACCAGTCTAAACATCTGGCTGACTGTGCAACCAGCAACAATAATACTTAGTTTTCAAAGTGACGAAGATGCTTATTGGGAAAATTCCTTTCTTTATATTGTTCCATTTCTTTTTTCATAAGAACAGCTGTGTAATAATAATTCTATTATTTTGTATTGCATGAAATTTTTGAAAAGTATAGCCTTTATCATTTTAAATATTGTTCTTTGTTATATATTTTCCAAGCTTTATCAATAAATTACAGGCTTTAAGATTCAGTCAGCCACTTTAATCAACATTGTGATTTCCATTTTCCAAATTAAGCTGTTGATATTTTTTTTTCAAAATTGAAAGCTAGTTGCAGAACTGGAGGTACATTAATGTCTGTTTATATTTGTAATTATGCATATGAGAGCTTACATCCACTTACAGAAGGAGCACGAGTAAATGCTCCTCCAAGTCAGGCTTTTATTCCTCAATGCTGTACAGTTCTGCCTCTCTCAAGAGCAATATCAAGCCAACGTCTTATTTTTTATTTCGAGGAAACAGAGAAAAAGAATCAGACCAGCCTTGTAGAGAGTATTGAAAGATTAGAAGGAAGTTGGGAAGAAGCAGAAATCCATGAAGGAAGACCAGTTTTGTTGCCACCTTCACATAATAAAAGCCACTAATATCATCTTTCTCACTCATCATTCTATTTAATGGAAGACTATAGGGCTTAAAAACATGCCAAACTGATTTAAGTAATGAAAGAAAAGAGCAAAAGGAAAAAAAGGAAGAGCAAACCTTGCCATATACATATTTCAGGAAATGAAATATAACACTGATGATCTAGAAAACGGCCAACTTTATATTATTCTGTTATATTCATTTACAATAAAGTTTGCTTCTAGCTTTTCTTTTTTTGACCATACTTGAAAAATATGTGGTTTCCAAATCTCTATTTTTGCTACCCACCTTCCATGCTTTAGTTAAGAATAAGCTTTGTTGACATTTCAAGTCCTTACAAGTGGTCCTCGCTTCACAACTGTCCATTTAGTGACAGTTTGAAGTTACAACGGAGCTGAAAAAGTAACTTTATGACTGGTACTTGTACTTATGACTATCACAGCATCCCTGTGCTTCAGGGTTCCAGATTCAGGCGCTTTGCAACCAGTGGGCTTTTACAACCATCACAGCATCCCACGGTCACATGATTGCCATTTGCACACTTCGCAGCCGGCTTCTGACAAGCAGAGTCAGTGGAGAAGCTGGCAGTAAAATCGCAAGTCACAGTCACATGATCTCTCACTTAATGACCGTATCGCTTAGCAACAGAGTTGCTGATCCCAAACGTGGCAATTAAATGAGGACTACTTGTATTTCTAAATGGTCATGACCTCACCTGGCCTTAGTTGACCTTCCCTCCTATCTATGACTCATCTTGGTTATTATTCTGTATGGCTGCTTTTGAGACAGAATTTATAATTATGCCCAGCAGTGTGCTGTGAGCTTCATGATGAATCATTTTCTGTGAATAATATTTGGGAAGCCCCTGGTTGCACCTCTATGTAGACCAAGCCCGCAAGGTCCTGCACGTGCCTGCTCTGAAGATCATCTCCCAACTGCTGTCAATTGCTCCAGATCACTCATTAGGATATACAGTTGCTCTTTTTGGTCCAGTGTCCATCCATGTACGCATTCAATAAAACACAAAATGCTTGGAACTAATAAGGAGTAGAGTGCAATAATTTGGATCTGTGTGTACTCCTGCGCACTACACTCAAGTCAGTCAGGTTTGTCTACAGGCAGATTTCACTCTCGGGCACATTAGGACAGAGGACCTGGGCTGCTGAAAATAGAGCTGAACTACATCTTCATCAGCATGGCTAGCAATATTGAAAATACCGGGAGAGCCACGAGTTCCCCATTCCAGGTCCAAATGAATCAAAGGGCTGTTTTACTTCAGCATTATTTTTACAAGCAGATGCCTCTAAGATGCTCAGAAGGAAGACCTATAGGCCCCTCCCCTACTCATGTTTGGAGGGGCAAAGCTCACAAAACACAGGTAGCGTTGATCCTTCATCAGCGATAGCCCTTGGTTGACCTGTCCTCTATACATTTATCAACCCCACTTCTAAAATTATCTATGTTCGTGGCCATCAGGATACTTTGTGGTGACAAATTCCAAATGTTAAATAGATGTGTTATGTGAGAAGTATCGTTTGTCTGTCCTAAATCCAACCAGCTTCATTGGATGATTACCAGTATTAATGTGTGTGAGAGAGAGAAACGTCTCACTCTTCACTGTCCCCAGGATTTCACATACACATCAAGTGCCCCTCTACAAATGTTTTCCCTTAAGCTAAAGGGTCTTTGATTTTAAGACTAGCCAATCCTGTTTTACCCATCCTGGTTGGGAACTATGCCGGTTCAAAATTAAAGTATACGCAAACTAACTGTGGGATCAACCTAGGAAAGCTACTGGTCAAGAATGTTCTGCCCTTATTTTCCATCCTTATTTCCATTCCTCAGACCTTATACTCTAAGAGATCATAATATTCCTCACTTCCATTTTTTATCTCTATCTTATGCACTCATAAACAAACACATGCAAGAGTACTACAATCTGCTCTGAGGGGGGCTGCCTTTGAAGACCATCCAGAAATGTCAACTGGTCCAAAATGCAGCAGTGTGTGCATGTTGGGGTACATTACATTTTTCCCCTGTTCTCCTGCTGCTGTGTGAGCTGCACTGGTTCTTTCTGGGTGCAGTTCAAGGTGCTGTTATCACTAAAGTGTCAGGCCCAGCCCAAGAACAATGATGAAACAGTCCAGTCTAGTACAGTTCCTTTATTTCCTCACACCTTATAGACAAAATCTTGCCAAACTAAATCTATACTACAGCAACTAGTCAAAATACCTGTGAGATTCTAGTGAGTGGCGATCCTGAATCTCCTACTCTTCTCACTCTCCCCTGTAGACTGTGTTGTCTCTTGTCTCCTTTCCCCTCCTGGAATGCACTCCTTCCTTCCTGATGGCCTTGATCTCCCTCATCACTCTCCTCCTCGAACATACATTCCATCACATCAAGCCCTGTATGGCATGGGACCAGGTTGTTTAAGGGATCGCCTCTTCCTGAAGACATCTATCCATCCCGTAATTGGATAAGATGATCTCATTCCAGGTCCCCTCCATTAAGTGTCATCATCAGGTGGGACCCAGCAAGTAAGCCTTTTCTGTAGCTGTAGCTGTAGTTATGGACTAGCTGCCCCCCTTGAAATTTGGAGGGCCCCTTTCCTTCTTGCCTTCCAGAAGGCCTTGATCTTCTACGATGTGAAGCGAGCTCAGTTTTTTATTTTTGAGAGAAGACAGTTATGGTGGTATGTAAGAAACTTTTTTTTAACCTTCTGTATATTATTTGCATTTCTGATTGTTAGCTCCCTAGCACTATTTTATATAAAATGGGTAGCCATATTCATTTTTCAAATAAATCCATGGATGCTTCCACCAGGACCTAAGTTTGATGCACAACAGACTTTGGCTTTTTGTGAGCATCTAAAAAGTGAAAGAAAGATGCTGGTTTTGACTGCTAGAAGGGAAATGTATCAAGATGAAAGATGAAATGTTTTTATCTGCAAAATCTTACTTTATTTCCATGTGCTTCTTTATCTTTATTACAGCATGACACACACTCAATATCTGATATTGTAGACAGAAAGGAAATAGCTTCTGAGCAATAAGTGCTGTAAGCATTTTCAGAGTGTGGTCGCTCATATATTTGGAGTCCTACTAGAAAGGGAGATGTTCAAGTATCAGTAAATTCTTCTGGTCTTGCTCCAAAGGGTGTAGGCTCAAGAGCCTGCAGAGAAGATGAATTAATTTCTCATTTCCAAGTGTAGAAGATATAGCAAATTCATCTTTGCTTCTTTCCTGAAAGGATCAATTGACACAGAGGTATGTGACCAGCACCCTTAATATCCAGTAGAAGAGAATATCTGTGGCTCAAGGCTGAACTGTGGAGCCCTTGGTGCTCTATGAGCTTGGTTATTTGCTTGCTGACATTTCATTATCCAACTAAGTAACATCATCAGTGCTGATGACATTACCTAGTTGGCCAATGAAACATTTGCAAGCAAACAACCAAGCTCAGACAGCACCGAGGACTCTACCCTTAATATCTTCAGAAGTGGGTGAGGTGTCGTTTTTCGTGCTATGAGGAAGACATCTTACAGTACCTCCACATGTATTGTGATTTGGAAAGCTATGAAGGATCACACCTACTTAGTAGATACAAAGGGCACCAACAATTCCCCAAAACACTCCTCTCTTGAACAGTTTAGGCAATCAGAACAACAGCCAGGTTTTCTTTCTTTTGATGCCTATATTTTCCTTTAATTTACAGAGTCTTTTTTGCAGAATGGAAGGACAATTCAATCTTTCATCAGGTAGGAACAGCATCTTAGCTATGTTATATATTATATTCCTGTCTTTGGGGACTACTTGTGATAAAGAACGTCTCAGGTGTTTCAAAATACTTAATGAGCTTAATTCAATATCCAGATTCCAGCACCAGAAGATGGACCCTGACATTTTTTGTGAGGGGATGGGAGGGTGATGGCTGCATTGGCATTTTGAGAACATACAGTGGTACAGTCCCAAAATGGCTGCTGAGTGAGTTGCTCACTTATGAAGTAACTCTCTTGGGCAATGTAAGAGTACCAAAAAGCTTGTGCGCCAGAGAGATCCCTGCCTCTTCACCTAGGCAGCATCTTCCAGCCTTGTCCTTTTGAGAGACAGATGGGATAAAGTCAAGCACTATTTTCTTCAAGAAGACTTTAAGAAAAATGAGGCCCAGATGCCTTTTGGGAAAAAAGATGAAGCAAGGCTCCAAATCATAGCTTCCCTTTGAAAATTATGATTGTGTGCATGTGGTTTTGTTTTTTTTTAAATGAAATACCTGATGGGGCAGAAACTATAAGGAGCACCACAGGAGGTGATGACTTCTAATTGGGATCAACCGGAACAAAATATTTGTGATTCTTTCCATGCAAAGCTTCTTTCATATGAATACAAATGCACCCTCACATACACATACACATGGATCACACCATGTGTACACAGCAATACACATGGAAACATGGAAGAAGTTTCTAAAACACACTGGCATTTTGTCTGCCAAGGTTTATTCATTTAATCATAACCTTGCTGTTCCTACTTCCTTAGGGAATAGAATGTTCACAGCCCAGGATGATCGGTGGCCTTCTTACAAGAAGCTGTAAGTATACTGCATTACAAATCTTTTAATTAGAGGATTGAAGGCAACTGTCCACGTAGTTCCAAAAATTTGGAAGAGAAACTTTGTCCCCTGCTCTGCACAACTCTGCAACCTGCATTCTTAACAGTGGATGTTGCCCAACTCATATGCCCCTAAATTGCTTTGGATGAGTGTCTGGGACCACTGAAAAGTTTTGGATTTAGTGCAGGAAATGAGACATATCATCCCCTTTTGGGACATTATGCAGCCACCTCCATTGGCAGCGTGCGTCAAGTTGACAGAGTCCTCATACCCAAAGACATTGATCTCCTGGAGGAAAGAGAGGAAGGATAGAATAAGGGTTGTATGGATACAATTGTTATGATTGTACTGCACCTGGAAATGCATATTCTGTGAGCTTAGCCTCAGTGTTTCTGTGGGTATGTGGGTGTACATATTGCCACTGTGCAACACTTAAGATTTGATTTGCAAACATTGTTTTGGAGAAAGAGAAAGTTCTTACTTCCTACCTGGTAACAAGTCAGCAAAGCAAGTTCATGCTTCCTCTGTAACACAGTCCCAATATAAGGCACATTTGCTTTCAAGGGTTGCAGATGATGCGACATGTGCCATTTGGCTCCACATGTGCTCCAGAGGACCCTTTTGGAATCAAATCCAAAGTGTTGCACTGCTGAAGGGTTTTCAAGTATCTTAGAAGAAGAGCTAGAAAGAGAAGAAGGAAAAGAGGAAAGGGAAGAAGAGAAACTGAGCAGACGGTGGAGGAGATGGGAGTCGTAGGCTTCATTAGAAACCATGATAATGAAAAGGGGCCAAAACATGCATTACAACATAAAGCCAAAAGATTCATAATTGCTCACCATAACATTCTCATGTATCTAAGTCACAGCTGACACCACAATGTAGAAGTTGTACCCTCTTCTTCTCCCATCCCCACAACAATGGCCCCCAGGAGAACTTTCCACAATACCATAATCTGCAGTTTTCTTTCCTGAAGGCATGGAAGTTGGAGAAAAGGTGACATAGGGCTGCATCATCATTCATCTTCTTCTTTGAATTTTCCATACAATCAGAATGTCTGAACTTTAGTTGTCTTTGGCGGAAATCCATGACACCTGCTTGATCACATCCAACTGCCTTAAATGGGACCCCACTGTAGGCTCATGACTGTATGTATGTATGTATGTATGTATTTACAGAAAAGTTCAGCAATCTCATGTTCTCCTGATCTTTAGAACTATAAATTCTATTTTCCTCAAACATAATACCTCATAGTTTGTGGGAAGTCTTGTGGCAAGCAACTGGAGGATTTCTGGATGAAAAGCTTAAGTCTATATTGACTGCAGCAATTAACCAACCTCACCAGCAGAGTGGGATTATGGTGCTATAGTTTACCTTCTTGTTGTAAAAAAACAAAATTGCACACTGATACTTGCAATTAAAAAAAAAAAATCTATATCATCTGTCTGAATTAATAAAGATTTACTCCCCCTTGGTTTCTTTCTGTTAACAGGATTGTGGCGCCTCATGAATCAGTTGAGCATGTTCTTGCATATGAAGGTTCTGCAACAATTTCAGAAGTCTGGGATGTCAGGTTCGGTCAGCACGAGGTTTCAGGGAAGCACGGGGCTGCAGGGAAGCTCGCAACCAGACCACGCGGAATCCACCGGCGGTAGCTAGCGGGGAAAAGAGGAACCGAAAGCGCCGCTAATTAACGAGCCACCTGCGGCCAGCTAAACAGGAAAACCGCAGCGGAAGCTTTTAATTATGAACTGATAACGGCGCGAGCAAGCAAGGAACGGGGCCGCAGGGCAGCGAAACAAGATCGCAACGCAGCACAGAACCCGCGGGTCTGCACGTAGCAGGGAGGAGCCAACCCAGCCGGAGGGGGACTGGCAATCAAGGACAATGGACTCTGACCGACCCTGCCATCATGAACGATCAGGGGGGACATTGGGGGGCCTAATAGCCCACAGCCGCAACGCGATCACGAGGCGGGAAAAAGCGCGGGAAGGGGGAATATAACAAGTGATGCAATTGTACCAAGCCAGTCCTGGCTTTGCTTGTGACTACTACGTTACGCATGAGTAAACCTTCTTTGTGAACCACACGTGTCACGAGAGTTTCTCTGTCGAACGGGGCAAATCTCACATAAAGCCAGGACTGACCGTCAGCGCTACCCGGTACCACCGAGGAGCGTTTTCTTTCTCAATACAGGCATGACCAGCGACGAGGAATCCGTGGGTCAGCTGGAGCGCGAGGGATCCAGGCTCGCGGAAGGGCGGTCGGAGCCGCCCGGGAGCGACGGGGCAGCGGCCAGGGCCGGGCGCACTCCATCCGAGCGGTGGTCGATGGGCGTGAACCAAGGACCAGACGATTCGGGCGTTACGATGACCCGGGGTTCGGGGTTCCGGAACCGTGAGTGGAGCGAGAAATTCGCCCGACTAGAGGAGAGAGTCGAGCGACGCCTAGACGCCGTGGAGGCGATGCTCCAGACCCTACTACAGAGAGTGGGGCCACCGGCGGTGAACGAGGAGGCGAGCGACAGGGGGCGGTCCGACACCCCCGCCGGCACCACCCACGGCGCCCCGGTCGGAGGACCAACGGGCGGCAGACGCCCTGAGACTTCGAGGTATCACTGGGAAGTTCTCAGGGGACCCCGAGCAGCTGCCGCACTTTCTGACGCACGTCAGGGGGTTCATGCAGAGGGGTGGTCACCTATTCGCTAGAGACGAGGACAGGGTATCCTACGTGGCCGAGCTGCTAGATGGCCAAGCCGCCAGCTGGGTGATCGGGCTGTACGATGCCAACGCGGCGGAACTACGGAGTTTCCCGGACTTCATGCAGGCGCTCCGGGACAGATTCGAGGACACATTGAGCGCCAAGCGGGCGGAGGACGACATCCTACAATTCAGACAGCGGGGCAAATCGGTATCGGAATATGCCCTGGAGTTCCGGAGGTTGGCCGAGAAGCTCGCGGACTGGCCGGAGTCCCTGAAGGTGAAGTATTTTAAGAGGGGACTCAACCCAGAGATCCTGGAACGGGCACTGGGGCGGGACGACCCGTCCACAGTGAAGGATTGGATCTGGCTGGCCGGGACGGCGGAATCGGCGTGGCGGCAGATCCAACAGAGCACAAGACGACGGGACCAGACGAGGGACCGGCCGAGGGAGAGGACCCCCGAGGAGAGACGGAGCGGTCGACGGCAGTCCACCGGGAGGCGAGAGGCGACCAGAGCCCCGAATCTGTGCTTCCGATGCGGAGGCAGAGGCCACCGAGCGGCGCAGTGCCCGACGGAGCGGGAAGGCGCCCCACCACGGCCCGAAGTCAAACCCCCGCGTGCGAACGGGAAAAGGACCGGTGACCGACCGCGGAAGGGGGCAGTGGCGGCGGTGACCGAGAAAGGACGCGGGGGGTGGTCGACCCCGGAGACAGCATCCTCCGGAGAGGACTCGGAGCCGGCGGGAAACGAGGCGCGCTCGCACTGAACGGCGTCCCAGTGCGAGCAGGGGAGTCGAGGCGCGCGGACCCAATAGGAGACGAGGACTGCCCACCGTTCCGGGTGAGGATACACGTCCGGGGGTGAGATCCGGAGGGGAGGCGCAGCTACGGGCGCTACTGGACTCGGGCTGCACCCACTGCTTGATGCACCCAGCGGTGGTCTCGGGGCTCGGGCTACAGCTGAGGCGCCTCCGGGAGCCCATTTCATTCAGCCAGTTAGATGGCACGCTGGCAGGGGGGGGGCCAGCTCAGTATTACACCGAGCTGGTCCAGATGACGATCGGGAGTCACCGGGAAGAACTGAGGTTCGTGGTGGTCCCGGTGGCCGACTACGCGGTGGTACTCGGCTTGGCGTGGCTGCGGCGGCGGAACCCACGAGTCGACTGGACGGTGGAGGCAGTGCGGTTCGGGGTCGACAGACCGGCGAGGGGCGAGAGCAGAGGGGACCGAGCCGTGGAGACGGAGGCAGCCGCAACCACCGGCGGACAAGCGGAGGGTCCGGGACACCGGGAGACGGGGCGAGAGCAGATGGGGCCCGAGACCCGGGCGGCAACAGCAACAGCAGCAGCAGCAGCGCCGGGACCCCGGAGACCCGCCACGATCCCGAGGCGAGCGGAGGCAGCGGCGACTGGCGAGGCGACCGCAAAGCGAGGGGCCGGACCCAGGGAACCCCCGACGGGCGGCGGAATCCCGAGGCAGTACCGAGACCTGGCGGCAGCGTTCGGGGAGAAGGAGTCTGACCAGCTCCCACCACACCGGCCCAGTGATTGCGCCATCGAGCTAGAGCCAGGAGCGACCCTGCCTAAGCCAAAAATGTACTCCCTGTCGAGGAGGGAGATGGGAGCCCTGCGCGAGTTCATAGACAAGAACCTAGCACGGGGATTCATCCAACCCGCGAAGTCACCATTAGCGGCCCCGGTGTTATTCCGGGAGAAGAAGGACGGCTCGCTCCGTATGTGCGTAGACTACCGGGGGCTGAACGCAATCAGCACGGAGTACAAATACCCCCTCCCCCTGATGAAGGACTTGATGTCGCATCTGTCGAAGGGGAGGGTGTTCACAAAACTGGACTTGCGCGAAGCCTACTTCAGAGTTAGGATTCGCGCAAAGATGAGTGGAAGACGGCGTTCAACACCCCGCTCGGAAGCTACCAGTTTTCCGTGATGCCGTTCGGATTAAAAGGGGCCCCGGGGGTATTTATGCAGCTAATTAATGAGGTGCTGCACGACCTACTCTACCGGGGTGTCCTGGTCTACCTGGACGACATCCTCATCTACACCGAGACCCTGGCGGAGCACGTGAGCCTGGTGCGCACGGTGCTCCAGAGACTGCTGAAGGCACAGCTGTACGCAAAGCTCTCGAAATGCGAGTTCCATCGAGAGCAACTAGACTACCTCGGCTACCGAATATCCAGCCGGGGAATTGAGATGGACCCGGCGAAAGTAAGGGATGTCCTGGGCTGGGAAGCGCCGCGAACCCGGAGGCAACTCCAAAGCTTCCTAGGGTTTGCGAACTTCTATCGTCAGTTCATCCCGAACTTCGCCCAAATCGCCCTTCCCCTAACCGACCTGCTAAAAACCAAGGGCACTGGGAAACCCCCCAAGCCCAGCATGGCACTCGCGTGGACTGCAGAATGCCAGGGGGCGTTTCAGGAACTAAAACAGCGGTTCACCGCGGAGCCGATCCTGCGCCATCCCGACCCAGACCGGCGGTTTATAATCCAAGTGGATGCATCAGACGTGGCAACGGGAGCAGTCCTGCTCCAACCCAGCCCGGAGGGGCCATCCACCCGTGCGCCTACGCCTCCCGCAAATTCACCGAGACGGAGAGGAGGTGGATGGTGTGGGAGAAAGAGGCGTACGCGGTCAAGTGGGCGCTGGCCACGTGGAGGCATCTACTGGAGGGGTCAACTGAACCGTTCGAGGTGTGGACGGACCATAAGAACCTCGAGGCCCTGAAGACCCCGCGTAAGCTATCCCCCAAACAGGCACGGTGGTCCCAATACTTCGGGAGGTTCAGGTTCACACTGAAACACATCCCCGGGAAGCGCAACTTCTTAGCGGATGGACTGTCTCGCATGCCCCAACACACCAGCCTACGGGAGGAGATCGTGGACTCCGTCATCCCCGCCAGCAGGCTGGCTGCAAAGGCGGTGACCCGAAGCCAGACCAAGGGGGAGCGACGGGACGCGGCGTCTGAAGTAAGGCAAGGGTTCGCGGAGGCAGCGGAGCGGGACGGTTGGCTCAAGCAGAACCGAGAGGCGCTAACCGGCCAAGAGGGGTTGTGGTGGCACGAAGGAAAGCTGTACGTGCCCGAGGGTTGCCGACGGGAGGTCATGGAGAGAGCCCACGACAGCCGGAGCGCGGGGCATTACGGCTTCGTAAAGACACTCCACTTAATCCGGCGGCAGTTTTGGTGGCCCACGCTCCGGAAGGACGTGGAGGAGTACTCGGGGGGTTGCCCGGTGTGCGCAACAGCGAAAGGAGCCAAAGGCAAACCTAGAGGCCTACTCCAGCCGGTAGCGGAACCCGACGGCCCTTGGCAAGAGGTCGCCATGGACTTCATAGTGGAGCTCCCGGAGAGTAAGGGGAAGACCGCCATTTGGGTGGTCACGGACTTATTCTCCAAACAAGCGCACTTTGTAGCGTGCCGGCGAGTCCCCACGGCCGAGGGGCTGGCGAAACTGTTCGTGCAACATGTCTACCGACTCCACGGCGCACCTCGACGTATCGTCAGCGATCGGGGCGGCAACTTCATCGCGCGGTTCTGGCGGGAGTTCCTGAAGCGGGTGGGGACGAAACAAGCCCTATCCTCCGCGGCGCACCCGCAGACGGACGGAGCCACGGAACGCCTGAACGGGGGGCTCGAACAGTACCTGCGCTGCTACGTGGGGCACCAACAGGACGATTGGGCGGAGCTACTACCATTCGCGGAGGTGGCATACAACAACGCCGTCCACAAGAGCACCGGGTTCTCTCCGTTCAAAGTAGCCACCGGGAGAGATTTCGTCCCCATGCCGGAGCTGCCTCAGCCGGAATCCCAGATCAACTCCCTGGACGCCTGGTTCGCCCAAATCGACGAAACCCAGCGAGCGGCGCACGCGGCATTGCAAAGAGCCAAAGCCGACTACAAGAAGCACGCGGACCGCAAGAGGCTCCCCGAGGAAAAGTGGAAAGTGGGGGACCAGGTGTATCTGTCAACCAAAAACCTAAAGACGCACCAGGCATCGAAAAAACTCAGCCCGAGGTTTGTGGGGCCGTTCCCCATTTCGGAGGTCATCAATCCGGTGACCGTCAGGCTGACGCTCCCGAAAAGCCTCGGGAAGATCCACCCGGTGTTCCATTGCAGCCTGCTAAAGTTGCACCAGCCGGGGAACGCCTGGCACAAGGCGGAGGGAGTACCACCACCCATCATGGTCGGGGGGGAGCAGCATTTCGAAATCAACCGGATACTGGACGCCCGGAGGCACAAGGGGCAGACCCAGCTCCTAGTGCAATGGAAACATTTCCCCAAGTCCCACAGCGAATGGGTGAGTAAAACCCACATAAGGGCGCCGGACCTAGTGCGGGACTTTTACAGTAAATACCCCGGGAAGCCGAAATAGGACCGAGGGGGGGGAGTTGTCGTCAGGGGGGCGGCATGTCAGGTTCGGTCAGCACGAGGTTTCAGGGAAGCACGGGGCTGCAGGGAAGCTCGCAACCAGACCACGCGGAATCCACCGGCGGTAGCTAGCGGGGAAAAGAGGAACCGAAAGCGCCGCTAATTAACGAGCCACCTGCGGCCAGCTAAACAGGAAAACCGCAGCGGAAGCTTTTAATTATGAACTGATAACGGCGCGAGCAAGCAAGGAACGGGGCCGCAGGGCAGCGAAACAAGATCGCAACGCAGCACAGAACCCGCGGGTCTGCACGTAGCAGGGAGGAGCCAACCCAGCCGGAGGGGGACTGGCAATCAAGGACAATGGACTCTGACCGACCCTGCCATCATGAACGATCAGGGGGGACATTGGGGGGCCTAATAGCCCACAGCCGCAACGCGATCACGAGGCGGGAAAAAGCGCGGGAAGGGGGGAATATAACAAGTGATGCAATTGTACCAAGCCAGTCCTGGCTTTGCTTGTGACTACTACGTTACGCATGAGTAAACCTTCTTTGTGAACCACACGTGTCACGAGAGTTTCTCTGTCGAACGGGGCAAATCTCACATGGGAAACTTCTGTGAAATTTACTGACACCATGGAAACATCTGTTACTCCTTATGGTCAACTCTTCCATAATTTAACACAAAATATTATAACCGGCTTCACTATTGTTAGTTGTATTTTGGGCCTGGTGGGAAATGGAAGGATGATTTATCTACTGGCCTATTCTGTTAAGAGGAATTCTTTCACCACATACATCCTGAATCTCTCCATCGCTGATTTTGGGGTCCTCATATCCCTCATTGTGTCGTTTATATTTGTGGCTTTCTCAATTCTGTTTGCAAGAGCTTACCTTCTCGATACCTTTTTCTTTTTCTTTTTCGAGCTCTTTTTCTTCACCTATTCTTCTAGCCAGTTTCTCCTGATGGCCATCAGCCTGGACAGGTGCGTGGCTGTCCTCTTCCCACTGTGGCATCACTGTCATCGTCCGCCATATTTGTCTGCCATTGTTTGTGGCATCATATGGACCCTCTCCTTCCTGCTCACTGCAGTGCACTTCATTCTCCACCAGACCAGGAGCTTTGGAAGTTCACCTTTAGTTTACCAGCTGATTGTGAATGGTTTACTTTGCATGCCGCTCATGGTTGTGTCCACTGTGACCCTCTTGTTCCACGTGGGCTCAAAAGCACAATGCAAGCAAAGGAAGCTGCTGACCGCCATCTTGCTGGCTCTCCTTTTCTTCCTCCTTTTTTCTGTCCCAATGAATGTCGTTTATGTCTTAGAATATTTGGATCCCCCTCATTACATTCTCATGACAATTGGCATAGGATGTGCTGCTCTCAACAGCAGCATCAACCCCCTCCTCTATTTCTTAGTCGGGAGGAAACAGACAGGAAAGGATCAGCCCAGAGCATCTTTGAGGGTTGCTCTGCAAAGAGTCTTCAGGGATGAGCAGGACAAGCCAGAAAAGCAGAAGACCATGGAGGAAGACCAGTTGTGAAGAGTCACTATAACTGTATATTCATTTTTTAAGCCATAGGTATATATCATTCAATATGAACATTCAAAGTTGATACAATTTACCAAACAAAACTGCTAAACATAAAACAATATAAACAAGAAATATTGCTGTATACATAATTTTCAAAGTGACAAAGTTTATACAGAAAATTCCTTGCTTTTTATCATTCCTTTTTATTTCATAATATCTGCTGTTAGAAATAATTATTACATCTTAGTATATGAAACTTTAAATATGTGTGGCCTCTATGCTTGCAAATGTTTTTCCTTGTTACATATTTTCCAAGGTCTTTTCACCAAATTACAGACTTTCAAAAATTTACTTAAGCAGCATAATCTACATTTTGGTTTTTTCTTTTCCGAATAAAGTTGCCAATATATTTGTTATCTTTGTCTGATTTATTTCCAAGGCTGGAAAAGCTCCAAACTTTGACGTAGATTAATCCCTGTTTATATTTTTAATCAAGATTATTAGAGCTTACATCCACTTATAGATTATGTATAAGTGAAGTCTCCTTCAAGTCAGTCTTTATTCTTCAACACCATATGGTTGCTCCTGCCTCACCAGCAGCATCAGCCAATGATTTATTTCTTAGTTGAAGACGAGATCAAAACGGACCAGGCCAGCCTTGCAGAGAATTTTCATCAATTAGCCAGGGAGAACAGAAAACTATGAAGGAAGACCAGTCATGATGACCCCTTACAGGAGTAAAAGAGCAAATGCTATATCTCATTTTTAATGTTTCAACTCACTGTTTTATTTGACAGAAGAATATATGGCTTCATTTAAAACATGTCAAACTGATCTAAGTAATGATAGAAAGTAGCAAAAGGAAAAATGAAAAGAGGAAACCTTGCTGTAAATAGTTTCACAAAATAAAATATTGCATTTATGATCCTGAAAATTTCAGACTTTATATTTTATTACAGTCTATTTTACAATAACAGCTTTATTATTTTTGAAAAGTTTGCTTCCTGCTCTTCTTTCTTTTCTTTTCTTTTCTTTTCTTTTCTTTTCTTTTCTTTCTTTCTTTCTTTCTTTCTTTCTTTCTTTCTTTCTTTCTTTCTTTCTTTCTTTCTTTTTGACTCTACTTGAAAAATATGTAGTTTCTATCATTCTGAATCTTTCTTCTTGCTACATGCCTTCCAAGCTTGGATTAAGAACAAACTTTACTGACATTTCAAGTCCTTATTTCTAAAAGGCCATGGCCTCACCTGGTAACATGCCAGGATGATGGGACCTTAGTAGACCTTGCCTCCCATCCATCACACTCATCTTGGTTTGTATTCTCTATGGCTGCCTTTGAGACAGAGTTTCTAATTATGCCCAGTTAAACAGCTGGCTGAGAACTGGAGGATGAAACCTTTCCTGTAAGGAATACTATATAAACTGAGATGTTGGGAAGCCCCTGGTTGAATCTCAATGTAGACCTAGGACAGGAACCTCCTGTCCAAGTCTGCTGTGAAGATTGTCTCCTTCTTCCCGCCAGAAGTTCCTGGTATCTGACCAGGGTGTGCATTGGCTCTTTTGATGAGGTGTCCTTTTCTGTATATGTATTCAGTAAAACATGAACTGTTTCCCAGTGACAAAGGAATACAGTGCACAGTGATTTCCTAGGATCCATTAAGGAACTATGTGGTGCCTGTTTACTGCACTCAGATCAATCAGATTGATCTTCATGCTGCTGTCACTATTGGACACTTTGGAGGAAGAGAATCTGCGCTGTTGAAGATGTAACTGAACTACGCCATGATCAGCATGGCTAACGAAGCTGAGAGGCCCACAAGTTGCCTGTGCCAGCTCCAGATGAATCATAGGTGATTCTAATCCAGCATTTAGTTTGCATAAATGGATACAGTACCTCTAGGGTGGTCAGAAGGTACAAAGGTAACAGTCCCCTCAATCCCTCATATTTAGAGGTTACAATGCCATCCATGTTAGTGTCCATCATGAAACTGGGGTATAAAATTTCAGAATTATGGACTATGTGAGGAATACCTTTTATCTGTCTTAAATCAATTCAATGTCATTGGATAATCACAGGTTGTAGGGAAACTAACTAACTAACTACCTAACTAACTAACTAACATCTCCCTTCTCTTAACGTATAGCGATTCTTGGAAGTAATGTCAGGGTTGCAGAAGTGGGTGGGGTTCAGTTTTCATGACATAAGGAAGAAGTGTTCATGTCACCTCCATATGAACTCTTAAAGTGAAAAGCTAACAGAGGTCAGACCTGCTTCTACTGTTTCCCATGGAAATTCCATTGCTACAGGCTAGACTGGGAAGCTGAAGAATCATTCTGAAAATGGCAATGGAAAACCAATTCCATATTATTGCAAAAAAGCAAAACTTGTTTGTGTCTGGGTAGTCATCAGGACCTGAGCTGACTCAGAAGACACTTTGTGCTTTTACAGACATTTTAAATATTATGGAGCAATGCTGGCTTCTGCCCTCCACATAAAGGGATCCAGTTTGGCTCCAAGGTACCCTTTTATCAGTAATCAGAAATATCTCTACCAAACTTGGTCCCAACTTTTCCTAGGAATCGCTCTATCAAGATTGGCCCCAAAATATTTTAAGAACATTGCTTACTTTATCAGATGCTCCATTCGATTAGGCACGGTCATGTCCCAAGCATTCAGATTGTACTCCTTAGGTAGGACATTTATCTCTAGCCTATTAAACCTTCAGGATTAGAAAGTTCTTTTTTAAGAAATTAGAAACAGAAATGGTTGAACATTGGAATTTTGCAAGCAGATTTGTTGAAACCTGTCAAACTTCCATATTAAGTATTTTGATCCAAAGCAATGTTTGTATAAGAAAAACATTGTTCATGTAGATGGAAGAATAGTGACCAAATTGGAATAAACACATTCTATAGAAAAACTTTTTATTATCTTACGTTTTCAGCTAAAAACTTTTTATTATCTTATGTTTTCAGCTAAAAATTTCCTAGTAGTTCAGTGTATTGTGATAAGAAGCCTAGCAGTTAACAAAAGGAACTGAATTAGCATCTCGTACTGCATCAGTTTTTATGTATCAGGAAAAATGGACAGTAAACTAATAGCAAGACTCAGTGTTAATTTAAGATGATTTTCCCCGTTCTTTAAAAATTTTTGACCCTTCATCACTAATTGGCCATTGTCCCTGAGATGATAATATCACAATTTTACTTACAATCCCACCAATACAGTCTAGATATGTTATAATTCATGTAATATAATTTTGTGAAAGGTAAATGTACCTATGGATTATCATCATGGAAATTCTTGAAGAAGTCCTGATGGGGATATAAAAACAAATTGTATCCCAACGAAACTCATTGGGATCCCAAATTTCTAGTTAAATTGGCCACACGGAGGAGATACCCTTGATTTTAAATAAAGCAGATATACATCATTCTTCAAGTATAGTTATGAATAGTAATGAAGAATCTAATAAGCATATGAGCTATACAAGACGGTAAGCTACCTCAGTCACAAAGGAAACAAAAGCTTACAAAAGTTAATTAGAATTTAAAAAAAGAGAATTCCCCCTCCCCCCAAACCACAATATATTAATAATACAATGAATAAGAGTTTCCAATATGACATCAGCAAAGAACCAACACATCCAATAATGGGTGTTATACCCCAGAGAGAAGCAGTCTTGGGCTGCATCAACAGAAAGCTAGTATCAAGCTCAACAGAAGTGATAGTACCGCTCTACACCACACTGGTGAGCCAACGTTTGGAATACTGCATCCAGTTCTGGTCCCCACAACACAAGAAAGATGCTGAGACCCTAGAAAGAGTACAGAGAAGAGCAACAAAGATGATTAAGGGTCTGGAGGGCAAATCCTATGAATAACGGCTAAAGGAACTAGGTGTGTTTAGCTTAACGAAGAGAAGATTGAGGGGAGATGTGATAGCAGTCCTCCAATACTTGAAGGGCTCCCCCAAGGAAGAGGGCATTGATTTATTCTCCATAGCATCTGAGGGTAGGACAAGAAGCAGTGGGTGGAAGCTCGTCAGAGGGAGATCCATCCTGGAAATAAGGAGGAATTTCCTGACAGTGAGCACTATTAAACAGTCGAACAGCTCACCTCCAGGAGTTGGGGGTGCTCCATTGCTGGAGGTTTTCAAGAAAAGATTGGACAACCTTTTGTCTGAGTCAGTATGAGGACTCCTCCTTGGGCAGGGGGTTGGTCTAGAAGATCTCCAAGGTCCCTTCCAACCCTATGATTCTGTGATTGTGATCTTATGAATATATGCTATAAGCAGAAAACAAGGCCAGGCAATGAAGGCAGGAAGCAGAAAAACACAATGGGATTGGGTGAGGGTTCAGCCAGGTTTTCCATTGATGAAGGTAACCACAGCAAAAGAGTGTGATAACCACAACAGTTGGCAGGAGGAAATGACTAATTTCTCCAGTACCAAAGTTCCTTAGCAACAGAAAATATGACATTTGTTTCTGAATCTGCCCAGTGATAACATTAGGTGAAGCAAAGAAAGGAAGGAAGGTTGTTCGGTGTCCAGTCCAAGGCACTCATTTCTCTCCAGGGCAGCAAAGGGAGCAGATTCTATCAGGATCTAGATTTCTGTAACACAGGTAAGACAAATTTTCAAGTTAATTTCAGGGAGTTGATTGTAAACCATCCTTTTCTAGGGCCTGTTGGAAGAGCCTTTAAAGAGATCTTGAAAGATTTGCAAAAGTGCAGAAGGCTTGGAGCCATACCAATTTCGGAAGGAATGTAGCTCCATAGGGTAGACACGGTCACAGAGAAGACCTATAACTTAGGTCCTGCAAAAGACATTCTTGATAAATGGGACCTGGAGTGAACCAAGTGGGCCAGATCTTACTGGCCAGGCAGAAACAAATTTTAAAAAGTGGTCCCATAGGTGTCCAAGTCTTATGCCATTAGAAGCCTTTATGGGTGACAACCAATGCTTTGAATTACACCTGGAAGCCTGCTGGTAACCAGTGCAACTCACAAAGTAGAGCTGTCACATGAGCAAAATGAAAAATGCCCACCACTACTCAGGCTGCTGTGTTCTGGACCAACTGTAGTTCTTAGTGCTCTTCAAGCAAAGCTCCATATGAGATGCCTTCTGCATCCTGAAAAGCACCACAGGGTTCCAACTTTTTTTTACCTGCATGGCCCCAACTAACCCTTTTCAACCCAATATATGTTCTCAACAACATATGCTGACATGTATAATCTGTTAAGTCTTCTAATGAACCTCACATTTACTAGAAAGCTAGAAAAAGGATTTATTTCTCCATTCCATTTAGTGTAAATTTTCATGCAAACATTTCAAAAATCACTAATATTTGCAGATAAAGGATGAAACAGACTTTGAGTTCAATTTCAGTTGCTTCCTCATTCTCACAGAAGTTGTAAACAGGGATGAGATTAGATTATCTTTAAATGTTTCTTTTGCATAAAATTTGTATAAACTCTTTCCAAGTTTATAGCAAAATATTAAGCAAGTTTTTCTTTAACTTGGAAATCTACTCTTGTTGCTGAACAAATTCTGCTTTCTTACCACATGTACTTCAAATACAGACCAAACTGCATTCATCAAAGAACTCCAGGTTTCTGGACTTCCTTGGATTCTTGAAGAGACCTGCTGGTTCTCACCAGGGATTCTTCCCAATCATCACCAGGTATGTCCACAGTAAAGGTAGAACTTCCATCATGGTAACTGTTATATGAAAGAACTCTTTCTCTTGAACTCTTTCTTGAACTCTTTCTGAGTTTAGGATGAGTCTCAGGAACTGCAAGGATGAGATTACTTGACAATATGATTTCTTACAAAAAGGTATCCATCTCAGATCACCAGTTATTAAAAAAAAAAAAAAAAAAATCAGTTTAACAGTTGGGTGGAGGAGACAACAATTTCTTCCTCAGCTCTGTAAGTCTTAGCCAACATAACCAACGGCTTGCCATAAAAGCACCAGTGGCCCCAACTGACTTCTCGCATCTCCTTGGAGCCTGTGTGGGTGTTTCTGAAACATCCACTATTGTGTGTGCGTGGAATCAAAATGCAGGACTCAAATGCAAAATGATCAAGGCTTCACTGCAGGATTTATTAGACAGTGCACACTGGAGGGAACCCATCAAGGGTTAGTGGGAGACATTCCCCTACAGGCAGAATGGATGCTCTGTTATTTATACACTTCTACAAGAAGGGGAAGAGAAAAAGAATGCATACACATATATATTCATGCGATGATGCAGGCATACATTAGCAAGCAATAGATCTCAAGTTACTTTCTGCCCCCCTTCTTATCTCATCCTCTTTCGAGACAGATGTCTTGTGTATTTGCCCCTCTTCCTCTCTGCTATCTTCAAGGAAAACAGTAGCCTTAATACGAGGAAGTAACAAGTGAGTTCAAGGTGCCAAATGCCAGGAAGAACTGTGAGATAAGATGCCTTGTGCAAAGGGATGTTTGTGAGAAGGCTTTGAGGTCAGGCTTTTTACAATCAACGCAGTTCACGCCAGTTGGATAAATTCTTGCCAGCCAGCCAGCTTCAAGGGTGCCGCACATTCCTTTATATTTCAATTTATTAAGGTGATCCCATTCATCTGACGCCTCTAAACACTTCCTTCCTTCACCCAAAGATGTATTTTCCTCACATGTGCCTTATAGCGTTCCATCTTGTGCCACTGTGAATTATTAGCACGGGGCCAGTCCTCCTTTAGTGAGGGCTCAGGCCTGACCATTGGTCCCACAGCCCTTATCAAGTTCTAATCTGCAGTGACTCATAAATCTGCTTCCATCATGGTAACTGTTATATGAAAGAACTCTTTCTCTTGAACTCTTTCTTGAACTCTTTCTGAGTTTAGGATGAGTCTCTGAGTTTAGGATGAGTCAGGATGTTCTGGACAGATGTGGTTACTTCTCAAGAACATCCTTTCCTTTCCAATGATTGTCAGAAGGTGGCTGGTGTGGGTCTTCCGGGCTGTGTGGCCGTGTTCTTGAAGTTTTGTTTCCTAACGTTTCGCCAGCACCTGGCGCCACGCCAGGTGCTGGCGAAACGTTAGGAAACAAAACTTCAAGAACACGGCCACACAGCCCGGAAGACCCACACCAGCCATCGTATGCCGGCCGTGAAAGCCTTCGACAATAGATTGTCAGAAGGTTTGTGAAGATGCCCTTTTCTGGCCTACTTCTTCTCCTGCTGACATTTTCCCCACCCATGACCCAATTCTAAGCTCCTCATTTTCATTCTAGAGCATCTTCTCTGGATGTATCTTGTGTGGGGCAACTGCACTCCTTAACTACATTTTTCAGGTCATAGACAGCAGAGTTATTTCAGTAATTGTCTCCTATCCTACCAAATGTTTTTGTGTTTTTGTTTTGTTTATTCCTTTTTTCCCCCTTTTCCCCTGCACTTTCTCCTCCCTATTCATTCCTTTCTCAACTCAAGGAATTACTCATTTTATATCATTGAAAAAATATTTCCTTACTTTTGAGCCCTTCTATGAGAGAGATTGGCCTGGGGCAGAAGGTGATTTTCAGGTGGCTTCTCTGGTGATGTATATGGCTATTATTTCATTGTATACTTTATTTTATTTTACTCTTTTATGTTATTATTTTGTCTTATCATTTAGCTTAGCTTAACTTAGTGAGAGGTTAGCTACCTAGCACCTTGGGATGACAGGATATTGGAAGATATTATTATTTATGTAAATATCACTTTTGCATTGATATTTCTTAATTAATAAGCTGCTAGGGGTATATTTACTCAAAATCATAGTTTTTAGTTTTTAAACATATTGTTACTCTGGTAATAAATGTATTAATATGGTTATAGAGGAATGAATGTAATATTACTCTGTGATCTGTCTTTTACGACATTATTTTATCAATGTTTTACTCTGTCATTGTTCTCTTAAATTTGCTGGCCATTGACTAAATAAAGAAATGTTCTGTTCTGTTCTGTTCTGCTCTGCTCTGCTCTGTTCTGTTCTCTCTGTCCTTGTTTTGAGCCCTTCTATTGTATGGGAGAGATTGGACTGGGGCAGAAGGTTTTCAGGTGGCTTATATGATGTTGTATATGGCTATTGTTTCATGTATACTTCATTTTATTTTACTCTTTTATTTTATTATTTTGTCTTACAGTTTAGCTTAGCTTACTTTTGTGAGAGGTTAGCTACCTAGAACTTTGGGATGACAGAATATATGGTAGAGGAACACACAGATAATCTTGGAGCAGATCTCCAGAGACCATTAGGCTGTCTTTGAGGTATGACGGAGGGCAGGGGAAATGCTGCCAGACTTACAAGATTTTCTTATTATAGTGATATTGCTACAGTTCCAGTATTTGTTTGAGTTTTCTGACCTGCCCTACCTCAAAGGGCTGACACCTACTTATAGGTCTATCAATAAATAAATATAAATAAAACAAAATAAATCTCCAAGTACATCAAGGATGGAAGAATATACTAAATGTTATCACAAAGAATGTTCTGCATAGAATTCTGATCCAGATCAGAGGCCTTTACATTCACCCATGGATACATAGAGCCATTTCAATGTTGAATCCCCAAATTTTCTACCCTGGGCTATTATTTGCCATTTCCTTTTGGTCAGGCAAAAATGTTTGATACCCTTACAGGAAAGTTCCCTTTTCTCTTCCTTCTCCTGATTATTTGTATTTCCATTCAGAGGAGCCCAGATTGGAGCAGAAGAGGAAATACTTCCTTTTCCAGCTTCCCATCATCTCAATTTCTCTCACTACCATAAAAGGCAATAATCCCATTCATCTCTTGTTGTGACTGGGCCACAAAGCTTCCATCTGACCCTTCCCCGTTCCTAGAGAAGCCAACCCACCAACCCTGCCAAGGAGTTTTCAGACCTCTTTCATTCCACAGCAGTGAGTGGAAGTGGCTGGTAAATAACAAGAGGACATTCGAAACATGCACTTCCCACTCCCCAGTGGCCCACCCCATCTCAGGAAAGTAAAATCCCCCTTAAAGTCTTGCTGCTGTTATCATACATAAAAACAAAGAATCCATTAGTGATTCCAATGGATATTTTCTTCTCCTGTGATGTTCAGCTGTCACCAAATATATCCCAACCAGAATATCATGAAATGTTCTGTTGTTTTTACATGGTCCAAAAGAGATTATTTTAGAAGGATAAGAATTATGATTAATAATTTGTATGGCAGTTCTGATTACACTTTAAAATAGAAATGGAGAGATCCATATTGTTTGCCATTAGATTGATCACATGACCATTGTTTGTTTTCTTTTCACTTTTCATATTACACAGTTCTTGTGAAGGAGCAGAAGAAAACTTACTTCCTATCAAACCGACAAGGATTTCCTCTTTTATCTGGCAAAGAGATAGAACAACCTGACCTGCATGAGTTATTTCTGCTTTGCTTCTATGGAAAGGGATTGAGGTGAAAAAGTCTTTTACTTTGTGGGAGTCAAGTTCTTAATTAGTTCTGAAAAGCTATCCACATCAGATGATGAATGGACCCCTAGGGCTGAAAACTGATGGAAGAGAAGAATAATCTCCTGACACTGATGTCTCAACTTTTGCCTTCCTGAGCAAGCAACCGAAAGCAAGACTACCCAAAAGTATAACCCAGATGACTTCTGCTGAAGATATTCTGTGAAATTTCCCACACAAATTCCACCATACCTGTTGGAAAAACTAAAACAGAGGCAAATGACCTTTGATCTCTGTTGACTAAAAAAAGGGTGAGTGGCTTGGTCTTTAGTTGTCTAGGTATATAGTCAACTTTCAACAAGAAGCAGAAACAAACAAAAAATAAAATCAAAATATGATTCATTTAAACTGAAAATGACAACCAGCATGACAATCATCTTTTCTGGAATAATGGGTGCTAAAATGGGAAAATTGACATTTGATTCTATTGAACACAATGATACTCATTCAATATACTCAAAAGGCATCATTTATCACCATGGATATGTGAAAACACTCCTTTATTCTTTAATAATTTTTATCTGTATTCCAGGGGTTATTGGAAATGGAACTGTCATGCGACTTTTGGGTTCCCAGATGAAGAGGAACTCTTTCACCATCTATATCCTCAATTTGGCTGTGGCTGACAGTGGGACCCTCATAACCCTGTTTGTGCATGCAATTCTGGTCATAATGACTGGGGATTCCCTCATAGAAATAATAGAATGTTCAGTATGCACTTACTGCATTGGTCAATTTCTTCTGACAATCATCAGCATTGACCAGTGTTTCTCTATCTTCTTCCCAATTTGGTATCGCTGCCATCGGCCTCCATACTTGTCCACCATCCTCTGTGCCATTACATGGATTGTCTCTTTCCTCCTCTGTGCAATTCATTACACTCTGATTTTGCTTAAAGGCCTTCCAAACTTCTACCTATTCTATCAAATTTTCATATATGCCACCGTTTGCTTCCCACTCATGCTGGTCTCTAGTCTGGCCCTCTTCATCAAAGCCTACCTTAAAACACAGAGGCAGAGGAGAGGGAAGCTTCTCACAGCCATCTTGCTTGCCCTGTTTTTCTTCCTCATCATTTCTTTTCCACCGATCATCATTTATTTCATCAATGTTATTTCCAATCAGAAATATTTCTATTTACGGACATATGGCTACTTAATTGCCTGTATGAACAGCAGTATTAACCCACCAATCTATTTCCTACTGGGGAGAAAGAAGGAACTTCATTCTATGTCCAACCTAAAAATTATTCTCCAGAGGGTTTTCAAGGAGGAAGAAGAGAATGAAGAGCAACCAGGGGTCCAAGTTGAAATCCATTTCAAACAGATCCTATTGAGATGATGTGAGGAGATAACACATGGGTTGAATGGGTTAAACTTTTCTTGGATCTTAGTCATTAGCTGGGAGCAGCTGAATGGAATGGTGTCCTAATCTTCAAATTTCTGCACTCACCCTTTGCTCATTTGCAAGCACAAATTAAAATGCTCCAAACACTGTGTAAAATGCTTTGATGTTCCTAGCTATTTTATCCTCACAGTCAGTTACCCAGCAAACTTCATTTACCAGTGAGAATTGATCAGTGACTCTGAAAACCTAAGTCTATGTTATCACCCATGCTTCGATATATATCTTTCATTAATTTCCCATGTGTGTTTAAATACTTTACGCAATGGATTTCAATTGTAATAATATTGAATTTGAAATAATTTTGCCTTAATTTAAATTGCAATCATTTATTTTTGCAGATTATACTTTCTCTTTTTATGTGTTGTTAGCCACCTTGAGTGTTGAATAAACAGAACGGAAAGATAGAAATTTAGCACATAAATGAATAACAAATAACTGTGTCTGAAGAAGTCACGTGTTTGCCTATGGCCACCAAGATGCACAGCTTTCTGAAACTACCTTTCCCAAAGATTAATATAATGCTGGATTGTTTTCCTTTTCCCTGATCTCAGTCATGCTTTTTACTCTCTGCCTACCAAGATTGATCTTCCACTCCTTTGAAATTACCCTTCCATTGCTCCGAATTCATGGGCAGAGAGATCATATTCTACCTCCTCCACTGTCCTCAATTCTATCTTGGTCACACATGCTCAGACCCAAGCAGGAAGAGCTGAGGAAAATTCTCACCAATAAGTTCCTTTTAAATGGAAAATCAACCAAAGCAGATTGCCTAGGCTTAGAATAGTACATGCAAAGGGATTTTAGGTGAGAGGCAATGTCAGCAAAGCGTCTGTGGTGTTTGACTTCAACGGTGGAGATTCAGCCTCAAAAGCCCAGTGGTCCATTGCGCTCCTTCAGTAATAAGGACATAAGAGCATAGGCAGTGCCCTCCTGGATTTCTCCCCTGGCTCGTCTACTCCAGCAATCTGTTCTCAGAGTGACCAACAAACTGCACAAGGAAGCCCATTTCTCCCCCAGCAGATGGCCTTCAGAAGAAGTCCCACTGCCATCAAGGCGAATAGCCACTGATCTTCTGGATTTCCATTTCTTGCTGTCATGTCATGTCATGCAATGTGGTGCCTGTTCACACTTCCTTGTCCTGGTGCTGCTAGGCCTCATGCCCCCCTCTACCCTTTACCCTTTTATTAAAAGCATCCTGCAAAAACAAACTCCAGCATCATTTTTTACTTTCAAAACAGCCTCAGATCCAGCAAAAACATTTAGATTTTCTCAGAATGTCGCCTAAATCAAAATTGGGTCCAGTGGTCCCAAAACAAGAATGGGTTGGGTCATCCTGGGTTGCAATGAGATTCTAAGGTAGTGTTTCTCAACCTTTGCTACTTTCATATAAGTGGACTTCAACTCCCAGAATTCCCCAGCCAGCATGCAGTCTGGGGAATTCTGGGAATTAAAGTCCAGCCATCTTAAAGTTGCCAAGGTTGAGAAACACTGCTCTAAGGGGCTAGAAAGTAGGTCCATCAAAGGCATGTCACAGGCACCTTGGCACAGAGTTTGGCGCAAACAACGTCCCCACTGTGAAAAGGCAAGACACAGAAAAGGCCTCTTGGGACATTTGGCGTAGCTGCTTGGAAAGCTTGCCCAAGTTGTCTAGATTTTGGTGTGCATATACAGAGCTTTGTGTCCTTCCACTGGGCATTGCTAGCTGCAATGAGGGAGTTTTGGTTGTAGCAACATCCTCTCTGAACCTTCCCTTTGCATGCTTGGCAAGCTCTGATGGACAAAAGACCAGGGCCAATCTCACAGATTTATCTCACGACTAATGGGCATTTGGTAATTGATCACACCCCTTGTGGCTGCCGTGTTGTGAATGGGGAAGGCTTTTATAGCAGGAGCACCAAATGACTCCAAAAGTTGGGGATTCTGGCCTGAAAAAACTTGATCCCACATGCAGTTGTCTTTAAAAAAGGCTTATGTTCTGGATGCTCTTAAGAAAGCTTCCCACAGCAAGAAAAGGATCTTCCTCCAAATGTCAAACCATTGGTGAATTTTTACTTTGAAGGGCAAGAGATTTGCCTCTAAGGCTTTGCACGTCAGCATTCTCAAAAAAGGCAGACTTGCAAGGTATGAAACAGAGGAAAGAACTCATTTCAGCTGATATGGAGGAAGAAACTCATGATTTACTAAATTGTTCAAAGGAATGGCTTTCACTGAATCATTCCAACTTTCATGGGGTTTATTGCTTAGACTTGAATTGGTGAGATTGAACTGAAAGGACTAGTATCGTTTGTATGCTAGGTTTTGAATGGTGAGATCCTCCGCTTGAATGGGGAGATTTTGAAGACAGTTTTCAACAGTCAACTCAACCTTACTACTGAGGCCCTTCAGCTCCTTTCATCTTGAATCCTCACAGTTCTCAGCCAGTAAGGTCATACACGGCATGGAGAAGATGGACAGGTCTCTCGGGGGTCATTATTCATGAAATGAAATGCCAGCATACCTCTCACCATCAGTGGCAGCAGGAGAAGGCTATACTGCCATTTCCTGCTTCCTAGAGCCATAGATGGACCAATGATGGAAGCAAAATCCTAAACTAAGACCAGAGTTCGTCTGATCCAGGTGGGCTGATCTTACACTTTCGTGAGAGTGCCAAGCTTTTTTTTTTTTTTTAAATATTTTTTTATTTTTACAACAAACACAAAACATACATGAACAAACAAAAACATAGAAAGGCATAAAAAAAGCATCTTCCATTTTATACCGTGTGTCAACCAGTTACCAACTCATTGGTGCCCCTTTCATAATCTTAAATTCTCATATCATCTATTCAAAATATACTTGTATACTTATCAATTAACAATTATTAATCATTCATAGCTAATCTATAGAATCATTTATTACAAGAAATTTTAACTTTCAATAGGATTAGTAATACATTTTCATCTATCGATTATATGTGTATATATATAATAATTAATATCAAATTTCTATTATAAAATTTCCTAATCCATTACATTACTATATTTTCTCAGTGTCATATAAAATTACTTATCTTCTTACTCTAATTTCAAATCTCAATTTAACTCATCTCTGCACATTCCATAATTTTCAATAACTTCCTCCTGCATAAGTGCTTTTTAATTTTTCCAATTCTTAAAAGTTACAGTTCTAACCAATATCAGTTACAATATCAGTTACAGTTCTAACCGGGTTACAGTTCTAACCAGATTCTTCACTACATGTTTCAACAAAAATGTCTCTAGTTTAAAATCTATATGTTACTATATTCAACCATGTATAAATTTTAGTCTAATCTCTTGAAACATTTACAATCAAATACAATTTTTAACTATATATCTCAGATTTATACTTTATTCCAGCGCTTGCATAATTTTGAGTTCACCCTTTTCATTCAATATCCCAAAATATCTAGCTGTTTATTCCTTTTTCTATATTATTGGATAAGAGAAAGCAGTAATAAATGTCCTTTCAAACATTCTGCTTTTTGAAGCTTCTGTCAGTTCCATCATTATTGTATTCCCCTCATTTTTTCTTTAAACATCTGAAGTAGTTTCTTTCAATATTGTTTTACTTCTTCTTTTTGTGCATTCTCTTAGTACGATTTTCCATTATAATCTTGTATAATCTTTTTCTCACCCTCAGTGCCAAGGACAAGTCTGTCCCTCTTCATTTATCAGTTGATTAACCCTTTTAATTCTCAGTTTATAAGCCTCACAGTAATTCTGTTTAATGTTTCTGATTTCTTGTACTATTTCTTCCTTTTCCATTGATCCCGTTTTATGTTTAATTAAGTCCATTTTAGCTTTAATAACTTTTTTTCTTTTTTTTTGCGGGAATTTCTGCAGCTCTTCTTCCAGTTTTTTATAGTCATCCTCAATAGTTTAAAGATCTTTTTCTGCATTGTGTTTCTCGTATAGTTTATTATCTTGATAAACCTTCATTGAGTCAAAGGATTCTTTATCTTTGTTCTTGCCAAAAATAAGAAAAAAAAAAAAAAAAAGGAGAGGAAGGGAAAGACTAAGTCTCTTTAAAAAAATCCAACTGAGGGGGGGATGGAGAGCAAAGCAGAGCTTCTAGCAGAAAGAAGAGCTACTGCCACTAATCAGGGCTCTTGTGACTAGCTCAAACTTTCCATCTTGATATTTTCAAAATCGCTTTCAACTCCACTTTCTTGTTTATAGTTACGGATGGCACCTGTATAAACATGCACATCCCACTATCTTTTTAAAAAGCACAGGGTCCTTCAGCATGCGTCACAATAGAAGAAAAAAAGCACTATGTCGAGCCTCTAGATGGCAGTGCAACTTTCTTTCATTTACTTTCTCTTAACTCCACTTTCCCCATTTCAAAATCAAAAAGTATAAATTTCTTATAACAATAAAGAAATCTTAGTCAAAAAAAAGGCTTAAGAAAAAGAGTTATTGAGTATTAAAAAGAAAAAGCCAATCCAGTTAAAAATATATTTTTTTAAGAGAAAAACATCTTGCCAGTTCCACTAAAAAGGGAAAGTTGAAAAGAAAAAAAAAATTTCCCCCCTTTTTTTATAAGGCTCAATCTCGCCGCTTAATCCACTTTTCTTCACTTTTAAAAATCTCTTTAAGTTACTTAAGGTGTTCTCTAAGAATAGTTAAATAGTAAAAGTCCATCTCACCCAGCTGACACCCTTCTCTTCCTTCTTCCTTTGGAGCTTCCCCGGCTTTCGCAGCCATTTTGGCTGCCTCTCCTCCGCCGGCTTCAAAAGCTTCTCCCCGGATCAATCTGGGACCTGCGGCGTCCCTGAGATCCACGGGACGCGCCCTTTGCGATCGCCATCTCTACGGGACGGCTTAGGTCCATCGGGACCGTCCGGGGGAGGAGATATCGGCTGCGATCCTGGGAGCCCAAGATCGCCTGCCGTATCGCCGCGACGCCAGCTCCGTCCTCCCGAGAGTGCCAAGCTTATTTATGACTGTTTTATCTATCCCAAAAGCACCGCTGTCTCTTTGGGTTCATTTGACTCCCGTGGAGTTGCTTTGGGGGATTTGTGG
The DNA here is from genome assembly GCF_059951505.1 of Python bivittatus. Lineage (NCBI taxonomy): Eukaryota > Metazoa > Chordata > Lepidosauria > Squamata > Pythonidae > Python > Python bivittatus. The sequence continues at coordinate 6,221,521 of NW_028277086.1, read as the reverse complement.
ATGTCAGTATAGTCTCGATATTGCTAACAATGCTGATGAAAATGTAGTTCAGTTGCATTGTCAAGAGCAGAGATTGCTTCCCCTAAAATGCCCTAGAGTGAAACCACATGCAAACAAATCTGACTGATGTGCACACTGATCACTGTTGGGTCCCAGATAATGACTGGATTGCAGCCTTCTCTCAAATACAGGCAGTTTACATTTTCCTGAATACATACACTGACAAAGAAACCAGAGTAAAAAGAGCCACTTTGTGTCTCCATCGGCCACCAGACACTCCCAGCAGGATCAGGGAGATTAACTTCATGAGAAGGATGGGCAGAACTCTCCTGGGCTTGTTCTACATTAAGATTCAACCAGGGGCTTCCAACATGATACATTTTTCATCACAAACGTATTTCATCCCCCACCTCAGAGCCAGCTTCTGGCATAATTGGTCTCAAAATCAGCCATGCAGAACACAAACCATGATGAGTTTAATGGATGGTGGGGATGGTCTGCTAAAGTCCCACCACTCAAGCACTCTACAAGGTGAAGCTGGTGCCACTAGAAATAGGACTTGAAATGTCAATAAAGACTGGTTTGAACCAAGACTTGTAAAAACGTTGCAATAAAAAAGGCTCACTTAGAAGATACATATTTTAAAGTATAATCCAAAAAGGAAAGGAAAGGCAAGAAATAATCATTATTTATGATACCTCTTTATTATGAAATAAAATGGAACGATACATTGTCTGAAATTTTCAAGTTTATGAATTTCACATTATACTTAAGAAAACTAGGTATACAGCAAGCTTTATTTCTTTATTTCTTTATTTGATTTTTATGGCCACCCATCTCAAACAACTGACTCTTGCATTGCTCTTCTCTTTGTTCTTCCTATTTCCTTTCATTATTTAAATCAATGTGCATTTTTTCTGTAGCCGTATATTCTTGTACTAAATAAAATTATGAGTTGAAACATTACCAATGTAATGCTAGCTATTGTATTTTATCTGCTTAAGGAGCCATTACAAATGGGTTTCCTTCATATTTTTCTGTTCTTCTTGACAGCCTAGCCCATCCTAGACAGCCCCCTGTAAGACCAGTTTGATCCTTATTTGTCTCTTTCCATCAGCTGATAAAGAAATCAATGGGCTGGGGCTGCGAAGGCTGTTTTGAAGGAGGCGTTACTTATCCTTCATCTATAACTGCATATAGGATCTAATAAGCTTGATTAAACAGAGAAATATGTACAGCAAAGCTCAGAACCTCTCCAATTGGCAAATAACTTTCTAATTTGATATTAAATGTATGGACATTTTAATTTGGAAAACAAAAGTCCAAATTCTGATCATATGGATTACATCTATTTTCAACAAAGGGTTGAAAAAATGGAATGAAGACAAATATTTATCATCATAAAAATTAGACATATTTAAAGTTTCATACAGTAATAATTAATTGTTACTGCTACTGTGAAATAGAATGGAATTATATAAAGTAAGAATATTTGATACAAATGCCTCTTCTTCACTTATGGAAGCTACATACACAGGAATGTTTTCAGCTTTCATTGTTTTGAGTTTTGCAATTTTGTTTGGGAACTTACATCAATTTTGAACCATATATTCATTATGGCTTAAAAAAAAAAAGAATATAAATGCTAGTGACTCTTCACAACTGGGCTTCCTCCATGGTTTTCTGATTTTCTGGGCTGTCCTGCTCATCCCTGAAGACTCTTTGCAGAGCAACCCTCAAAGATGCTCTGGGCTGATCCTTTCCGGTCTGTTTCCTCCCGACTAAGAAATAGAGGAGTGGGTTGATGCTGCTGTTGAGAGCGGCAAACCCTAAGCCAATTGTCATGAGAATGTAATGAGGGGGATCCAAATATTCTATGACATAAACAACATTCATTGGGAAAGAAAAAAGGAGGAAGAAAAGGAGAGCCAACAAGATGGCGGTCAGCAGCTTCCTTTGCTTGCGTTGTGCTTTCGAGCCCATGTGGAACAAGAGAGTCACAGTGGACACAACCATGAGAGGCGTGCAAAGTAAACCATTCACAATCAGCTGGTAAACTAAAGGTGAACGTCCAGAGCGCCTGGTCTGGTGGAGAATGAAGTGCACTGCAGCGAGCAGGAAGGAGAGGGTCCATATGATGCCACAAACTAGGGTGGACAAATAGGGCGGGCGATGGCAGCGATGCCAGAGTGGGAAGAGGACAGCCACACACCTGTCCAGGCTGATGGCTGTCAGCAGAAACTGGCTAGCAGAATAGGTGAAGAAAAACAGCTCAAGAAACAGGAAGAAAAAGGTATGGAGTATGTAAATTTCTTTACGCAGAGTTAAAACAGCAACAAATATAGCCGCAATAATGAGGGATACGAGGACCCCAAAATCAGCGATGGAGAGACTCAGGATGTAAGTGGTGAAAGAATTCCTCTTAACGGAATAAGTCAGAAGATAAATTGTCCTCCCATTTCCTAGCAGACCCAAAATACAAATAATGGCAATGTAGGCATTGATAAGATTTCGTGTTAAATCATCAAACAGGTGATCATACAGAGAAGGAGGGATTTTGAGTATTTCAGAAAAATTCTGATGATTGTCTCCAGTTTCAAGAATTCTGTTAGACACTTCAACAAATTTTACACCCACTCGAGTACTCCTGTTAACAGAAAGTGACCAAAACAGAATCAATTGTTATTACAGAATTAGACGGATCACATGCTTCCCTTTTGATTTCTAGATATCAATGTATAACTTTGCTGTTTACCATGAGACAGAAAAAGGAAAGAGAACAGGAATAATGATGTGACTCTGTCTCCCCCTTTCTCTAACATCCGTGCTTTTAGGAGAAAATCTGCAAGAGCTGCTATTGTGGCCTGAACTCAGGTACCCCTCTTAATGTGATCTAGAGATTGGCTTTATTCAGGTTCCAGATCATGTGGGGAGAAGGAGTACCTCCTTTGATCTGCCACATGTTCCAGAAAATGTCTGAATAGAGGAACTACTCTGTTCTCCGTGTGACTTGTAAAACAACAGGAGCAAGGATGTCTTGGGTTTAAATGTTATATTGTAATGCGTGTTTTGTCCCTTGTCTTGGGCAGGGATTCTAACGGACTCCTACGAAACCCATCTCTTCCACTTTATGTTCAGTGTCTCTTCCATGTCCTCCCATCTTCTCTTCCTAACTCTTTTTATAACACACTTGAAGACCCTATAGCAGTGCAACACTTTGGATTTGATTCCAAAAAAGTCCTTTGGAGCACACTGAAGGGCAGATGATGCACCCTCAGCAACCCTTGACAACAAATCTGCCTTTTAGTGAGACTGGGCAGCAGGTGAAAGTTGTACCTATTTTGCCAGGTTGTACACAGGTAAAATGTAGGCAGTTTCTCATGCTCCGAAAGAATGTTTGCAAATCAGATCTTAATTGTTGCAAAGCCATAGTACACACAAACACACACACACAGAGAAACACTGAGGCTACGCTTACACAATAGACAAAACCAAGTCCAATACAACCATAACAATTTCATCCACACAATCCTTATTTATTTATGCAAGTCCTGTCCCACCTTTCCTTCAGAAGATAAATGTCTTCCAAAGGAGATTGCCTGGTAATTCTCAACTGGGGATGATCTGCTCCTAGGGGAACTCTGTCCCTTGTCTGCCGCCCACACTGAATCCAAAAATCCTCATTGGCTCTCTTGGGAATTTTTGCTTGTGGAATATTATGGAACAGTTGGACGGCTGCCTTCCTTCCTCTAAGGAAAATATTTTGTACCATAGCATACTTACACCTCAGAGCCAGGAGGCAAAGCATCATTGGGGTCAGAATATTTTTCAGAGATCTTTGCATTACCTAAGGAAGCAATTACAGTAAGGTCATGATGACGGTCAATAACACCAGGCAGCAAAAATGCAAATGTGTTTTCAGAAATGTGTCTGGGTTTCCAATAACATAACTTTGGTGAAAGTTCTCTTAAAGGACATGGAGGTTCTTCTCTTCTGTCCCTCCAAGGACCATTCTGGGATGATGTTGCCCAGAGGAAGCAGCAGGTATCAGAGCGTTGGTATTCTTACATTCTCCAGGAGAGCTGTTTTTTGAATGAGTAATTCCCTCAACAGCCATTTTATGATTGTACTCACTGAATATTTTAAAAATACCCTTTTTCCCATCATCCCCCACCCCACCTTCAGAGAAAAAAACAAAGGGAATGCATGTCCTGGTGCTAGAGGTTGAACTCTGGAATGATCTAATTACGCATCTTTGAACAATTAAGGTCTTCTTTATTAGTAGTAGCCACAGAGGCTACTATTCATAAAGAAAAGGAATGGAAAATAATATATCATATAGTTTACATGCTGTTCCTACCTTTTGAAAAAATAAATTGTTGTGCCATTGTGCAAAAGCTGTTTCCTTGTTTAGGAGATGTTGAGATCAGTGGTTTAGGAGGACAATCCAGGACACTGCAATTTAAGGGGAAATACAAATATCAACAGAAATAAATTTTAACTGTTCTTCTGATTATCAAAACTGTTCCTAGGAAGAATGTTGTTGAGGAATTTTATGTCATTGTTGGTCTCCCATTCATCACTAAACCATACAAGGCCAACTAGAATTGATGAATAAAACAGGCTTTAAGATTGAAAAAAAGGTAAAATATTTGGGGATTAATCTGACCAATATAAACAATATGTTGTCCCAGAATAATTATGTTAAGACATGGAATGAAATTAAGAAAGATATGTTAAGATGGGAGAAATTACAACTATCATTGTTGGGAAGAATTTCTGTGATAAAAATGAATGTCTTCCCTAGGATACTCCTTTTGTTTCAGACAATAGCAATTGTGACTACTGACTTACCATTTAAGCAATGGCAGAAGGATATAACTAGACTTATCTGGCAAGGCAAAAAACAGCGAGTTAAATATAAGGTGTTGCAAGATGCTAAAGAAAGAGGAGATTTAGCCTTGGCTGATTTCAGATTGTAATTGGCCACTTATTATTTGGTTTGGTTGAGAGAATGGGTGTTGCTGAGAAATAACAAATTATTGGATTTGGAAGGACACAAATTGAGATTTGGGTGGCACGGCTATTGATGGTATTATAAAGTTAAAGTTAATGTGGATTTTAAGAATCACTTTATTAGACGTGCCATTTTGAGAATATGGAACAGATATAAACTTAGGCTGTGTCCAAGAATACACCTATGGTCATCTCCACAAGAAGCATTTTATAGGAAAGAAATGGTAACGAAGCAGAAATGGTTAATCTGTGTTGATATCCTTGATATTCATCAAGGAGAAATTAAAGTAAAAGCAAGGGAGGATTTGACATCTCAGGGACATTTATGCCACTGGTTTTCATATGTAGAACTTGGAGAAAGATATAAAGTTAATAAAAAGATACAGTGTTTTGAACAAAACAAAGCTGTTTTTGAAACTGAATTGTGTACCAATGATGAACACTGTATCGCTAAAATGTATAAGCTTTTGCTGAGATTTGAAACAGAAGATGAACAAGTTAGAGACTGTATGATCAAATGGTCTAAAATTTTTGGGCACAATATACAAATGGAACAAAGGGAAAATATGTGGATGAAAGGGTTAAAATTTACACTGTATCTTAATTTGACGGAGAATTTCTATCAAATGATGTATAGATGTTATTTGTCACCAGAAAGATTATCCAAAATGTACAAAGGGGTTTCAAAGATAGGTTGGAAATGTGAACCACAAGAAGGGACTTTTTATCATCTTTGGTGGACATGTAATAAGGCTAAAAAATTTTAGATCCAAATTCATATATTAATTCAAAAGATCTTGAAGGTTAATATACACTTAAAACAAGAGACTTTCCTTTTGGGACTGATGGACAAACAATTGGTAAAATATGAGGATGGAAGAACAAAAAGAATTGATAGAATAAACCTGGTTTAAGATTAAGAAAAAGGTGAAATACTTGGTATCACTCGGACTAATATGAATCGTACGTTGTTTCAGAACGATTATGTTAAGACATGGAAGGCAAGATGGTGAGTTAGTCATTTATCTAAACACTCCCTGGTGTTTAGTGGGTATCTCTATTGAATTATCAACAATAGTCCCACCAGGCGAAGGTGATTTAATTTACTTTAATGTATTTGATTAGGGCACTACCTGCCTCCAAATGACTCTGGGCACCTCAGAAGGCAACTAAGAAAATGTAATACGACATAACTGGGGGGGGGGGGAGTAAATAAAAGCTGTTAAAAAAACAAGATGACATTTGCAGGCAACAGAACTCAAAGGGGCTCTTACAGTTTAAAACCAAATTTTTACAAAATGATGTACCATGGGTATATGACCCCAGAGAAGTTATCTAAGTTGTATAAAGGCACTTCTAATTACTGTTGGAAATGTGAAAAACAGGAAGCAACATTTTATCATGCATGGTGGACTTGTGAAAAAAACAAAAAACTGTTGGACACAAATACAAATGGTGATGCAGAGAGTTTTAAAAATTAATATTCAGAAGAAACCACAATTTTTCTTAGTACGACTTATGGACAATCAACTAGAAAAGGCTCATGGATTATTGTTGTTATCAAAGGTAACTGCAGTGAGGCTGTTATACACACAAAAAAGGGAAAATATAGAAATACCCATCCTGGAGGAATGGGTCGTAAAGATAGGAGAACTTGCCAAAATGGCTAAATTGACTTCTTTGATCAAGAAGGAAACAACAATTACTTTTATGAAAGACTGGAAACCCTTTATGGACCTTTTGCTGAAAATGGATAAAAATGAATTGGGGATTTGGGGATTCCTAGATTAAAAAGGTTTGTTCATGAGAGGAAGGGAACCGTGATATGAAATCTGGTAGGTTGGAAATGGGAATTATGTTTGCAACTGCTGCAAAGAAGGTCGGAAGTCACTTCTTTAGATATCTTTCATATCCTCTCTTTCTTTTCTAATCTTTCACTTTTTCTTTTAGTCTTTTTTTTCTACTTTTTTATGTTTCCACAGGTTTTTCACCTGATGTAATTTTTTCTTTTAATAAAAATTATATTATAAGCCTAAAGAAAGAGGAAGCTTTTTGACTTCAGTTCCAAGAAACTGAGCAGCAGAAACAGTATCATCTTGAGGTTTCACCATCAAGATTAATTGTTCCATAGAGGAGGGGCTGGAAATCTTCTCCTTGGCTTTTTTCACCTTCACCATTTCATTTCATGAGACACAATGAACTCTTCTTCCCAAAAAGTACAAAAGGACACTTTGCAAAATGAAAACAAACGGACAAACAAACAAAAAGGTCTGTAAAACAGGCTCACCCAATTTCATTCCAAATAAAGGACTTTAAAGGAGGGAGAGAAGAAGCATAAAAGAGAATGCTGTTTTTGACAGGAACCCCATTGATGAATTTTCATGACATTATTACAAATGGAAAACACACTTTGAGTTGATTGTATGCTATATTGTGAATTTATTGAGGTTGTCTCAACCTGAGGGTCGAGAGAAATTCTTTGGTCTGATAAGAGCCTTTTGAGGAATATCTTCATAAGCATAGTAGGGAGTCATGTTTTTCACAGATGATGTGTGAGTTTTGAAATATCAAAGAAACAGTATCTGCAATAATTGATTTGACTAAACGTTCTCAGCTGGCAGAGAAAAGGTTGCATTGTTATATTTTATTTGCTCTGTTAGCTGTTCTGGCAGGGGAGATTCCTGTAGTAAGCGGGACACTGACATGCCTTCCTTGCTCACAGCATCTGCCTCTGCGACTAGAAATGTCTCCATTCATGAGTCAGCCAAGGGGTTGAACCAATTACTTATAGTAAATAAATCAGTGGCCCTTACTGGCCTCATCAATTCTTAGATGCTTCAAGGATTTTCTCAGGTTTAAGTGCCCAGATCTTGAGTGACTCCTGTTCGTCTTCCTCACCATTAAGAAAAAATACTCAGATAAAAGAAATCCAAACAGAGTCACACATACACCAGTCAACAAGATAAAAGCTGTGATTTAAAAATTAAAAGTTAAAAGAAGCAAGTTAAAAGACAAGGAAAAAAAAACATGTTAAGACTTGTTGGAGTCAGAGATGAGAAGACTGGTATCACATCATGCTGGAAAAAGTGCTGCAAAATTGAGTTAGCCACAGAATCCTGAAATATTAGCTGATCCCAACCTAATGGTACCCAAGTCCTATCCTAAACTCAAAAAGGAGTACTTTGCAAATAACGATTAACACAATAGAAGCTCTACCTTTACGGCTGACATACCTGCTGATGATAGGAAGAATCTCCAGAGGGGACAATCTGATCTCTTTCAGGATCTAAGGATGAGATTTTTTTCAATGAATCCAGTTGCCCAGCACTTGATCCAGTTGCTCTCGGAAAGGAGAATTGAGGTGGACCAAGCTGCAAACGTTCTGAGAAAGAAAGAAGAGAACTTGCGAAATATCCTTCTCTGAATTTGGAACTTAAATGTGTTAACACACCCAATTTGAAAAGGAAGTGCTTAAAGATACGATCATATCTTGAGAAGCAGTCAGATCTGGAGATCAAATTCCTGGACTTAAGGCCCATGAAAGGAAGATCATCTTTTGGCAGCAGGTGTTAATTGTGACAGTAATTTCTTTGCTTACCAAATGACTCCAGGAAGCAAGTAGCAAGTCTGTTTCACATCCTCTGAAAAAAGTGTGGTAGGTCCATGATCATCTTCCTGAATTTCCTTCCAAACATTTCTCATGTAATCTGAAGAAGAAAAATGCTTTCAACATTTTTGTCCAAAGAGAGGAGAATTTCAGAGAACTTGTCATGGGTGGAACATGGAGGTCCTCCACTTACTTGCTTAGCAGGGGGTAAAGGCCTGGATAGGACAGTCATGACTCTCTCTGCACAATCACCTTCAAGGGATCTGCTGCCTCTCTGCCTTCTCGCAGTCCAATTCAATCCCAAAGCAAGGCAGGAGAGGACACTTGTCCAATTAAGCTTTCTCATGCTAGGAAAGACGGGAGCTCCAGAGACTGCACTGGGACCGAAAGAGTTGTAATGGAAGAGAACCTGTCCACCACCTCCAACATTAAACAATGCTCAAAAACACCATCATGAGAAAGCAAAAACAAATTCTTAGCAAGAGGCAGAAAAGCAAAATCTTCTTTTACAGGACAAATAAACTTTAAAGACTGTAAGGCAGATTTCAGTAGGGTCTTTGTTTTCAGAAATGAGGGCCTCAGAAGCTTTTCTGATGTTTGACTCCTGGGTGCAGTCCAGAAATCAGAAGCTCAGTGAATAAAAGGGACTTGGCCAGTCAAGCCTCTGTAGTATGGTTGAACATTGTGAAAGATGCCTCAAGGGTTCATGCAGACCTTTTGGGGGCCACCTGAAGCCTCCTTTGCAAACAAACAAACATATCACGTTCCATCTAGGTTGTTCTACCCAAATCTAGAACACTCTTCAGCATGCTATTCTCATTCTCTGCCTTTTCCCCAGCTGAGTTTCTACATTACACTAAGCCAGAGTGTGACTGTGTTTTCTATATAAACCATGTTTAATGGCTTAGCATATTGGGTGAACCCAGCCAACTGAGATTTATGCCATCAACTCTGGTTTAGCAGTGAATGTGAACTCTCCCAAGGTTGTTTTTGATAGAGCAAGATCTGTGGTTACTGTTGTTGTCCCAAAATGTGATGTTCATTGCCTGGTGTGCTATAGCCCAATAAATCACACCAAAGGTGGAGATAAAATCAATTTTATTCTGAGCAGAATAGGTCACTTGGGTATTATATCACTCCCAAATCAAGTGACCAGCAACAAATGTCAAAGCGTTTTCTGTCATTTTGCAAGTTCCAAGAGCTGATCAAAGACAAGAGGATTTTTTTTTCCTTTCCCCTTTCTGTCTGGAATCATTAGTCTCCTCTAGGTTCAGTTTCTCAAATCATAAAGTCTCAAGTTGTTGTTTTGACTTACAATAACCTAAGCAAGTTGGATAGACAGATGTTGTTTGATGGTGTTAAAGGTATCATCGCAAGGTGTGAGCTGTTCCAAGTAAAGCTGCCTTTTGCAATGGTCTGGTGGTGATTTTGTCAATGCTGATGGTGCTCCAGTGGTGCTCCAGATGTTCTCGGATTGCACCCAAGACACCTATTACACTTGGTAGAATCTTGGCTTTCTTTTGCCAGAGTCGTTCTACCTCTATTTGCAGGTCTTTATATCTTGTGATTTTCTCCAGCTCTTTCTCTTCTCTTCTACTCTCTCCAGCTATGACAACATCCACTATCCAGACTTTTTTGCCTTTCTTGTCAACAATTGTTAAGTCTGGGGTGTTGTGTGGCAGACACTTGTCAGTTTTAATTCTAATGTCCCAGAGCACTTCAGCTTCTTCATTTTCTATTACTTTTTCTGTTTTGTAGTCGCACCAGTTCTTGCTTGCAGGCAAATGGTATTTCTTTCTTTTTATATATAAATGTTATTGGTTTTTAATTAACAAAAAAAGGGGAAAAAACAGAAAAATAATAATAATACACGAATAAAAGGAAGAAAATATTAAAAGTGGTACTACAAAAAAGTGACAAAAATGCAACAACAGCAAAAATAAATTTTAAAAAACTTAGTCTGGTATACCATTATACAGTAAAGGTTACAAATCTATATATATTTATCTAATGCAAATATTATTCAAATGCATATATATTTCCAATGCATTTATATTGCTATCATTTTTTTAACCTACTGTATTTGGTCTAAATGAGTTGCATATTTCATTATACTTGTCTGTAGACAAGTCTACTGTATGTTTATAGGCCATCTGCTCATAAGAGGCAAGTGCAATCAGGTCTTCAATCCTTTGAGTGAAGGGCCCCATACATTTATCTTTCCAATGCTGCAATATCAGGCCATAGTAAGGGCACGGAGAATCCATTTATGTTGTCCAGATGTCAAGTTCTAAGGACCAGGTATACAGTTCAAAAGAATATTATCCTCTGAAGATTTTAGTTTTTGGTGCCCAATCATGTTTATATCCTGTAGTCCACTACTTTCTCCCAAAACTTAGTAATTATAGGACATGGTAAAAACATATGTTTTAAAGAGGCATTGTCTTATTACATCTCTAACAAAATGATGTTTTTGACAATCCTTTTCTATACAAACGTAATGGAAGACAGTAAATTGTAAATATTATTCTTGTTGTATAAGTCATAGTCTATGTAGTCTCCTCTGTATCTGGGACGTTGTCATCGTTGGTCTTGGATGGGGTAGCACTGCCCCAGACAGACCCAGTGCATAATTTGGGGGTCGTCCTGGACTCACGGCTCCTGCTCAAAGAGCAGGTGGCAGCTGTGGCCAGGAGGGCTTTTGCATAACTTCGGGTTGTGTACCAGTTACGCCCTTTCCTGGATCAGGATACCTTGCGAACAGTCACTCATGCCCTCGTTATCTCCCAGATAGACTACTGCAATGCGCTCTACATGGGGCTACCCTTGAAGAATATCCGGAAGCTTCAGCTGGTCCAGAATGTGGCCGCACGAGCAATTTTTGGGGCCCGAAGAAGGACCCATATAACACCTCTGCTCCGTGAGCTGCATTGGGTGCCAGTTTGCTTCCGGGTCCAATTCAAGGTATTGGTTATCACCTTTAAAGCCCTACATGGCATGGGGCCAGGTTACCTGAAGGACCGCCTCGACCCCATGATCTCAACCCGTCCCACCCGATCTCACAGAGAGGGCATGCTTCGGGTCCCCGTGGTAAAAGAACTTCAACTAGCGGGGTCCAGAAGGCGGGCCTTCTCTGCTGTGGCCCCCGCCCTTTGGAACATCTTGCCCCCGGAGGTGAGACAGGCCCCCTCACTCCAGGCCTTTCTGAGGGATTTGAAGACCTGGCTCTGCCATCTGGCCTGGGGTGGGGAGGGAGGATATCAGAAATGGGGTTGGCTGGCCCCTTAGCGGCCTGGTGTGGCCCCTATCGGCCTCTTGGATTTTTTAGCTTTTTTATTTTTATAATGTTTGGTTTTTATAATTTTTAATTGTATTTCCGATTTTACTTTGTTGTAAGCCGCCCAGAGTCCCCCGTTGTGGGGAGATGGGCGGGGACAAATCAAATAAATAATAAATAATGATAATAAGGCAATATAGAAACTTCTCATTCTTTTTTCCACTCATCCCTTAACATCTGCATATCAAATTGATTTATTGATAACAAATATCTATAAAAGCTACCCATAGGTTTTTTTAGTTCTAAAGAATTTAACAAGTTATTCTCAGGTGTCTCGGAAGCTGAAAATGCTGCTGGTCCAAACAATGTTGTTAACAAATGTTGTGGCTGTAAATATTGCCATTGGGTTACATCTGATAGATGATATTTATCTCTTAACACGGCATATGTTAAAAATTCGTCTTCATCATCTATCAGTTGGTCCAAAGTGCGTATTCCCACTTCCATCCAATTTTTCCATATCACCATCTTTTTCCCATTTTTTAAAGTTGGGTTTCCCCATAAAGTCATTTAGGCATGGGAGGAAGGGTCACATCTTTTTTAGACATTCCATTCCATAGCTTTCTAATTGACAAAATTGTTTCCAGAGATATTAGACTGCTGCGTTCTGGACCAGTTGTAGTTCTGAGTGCTCTTCAAGCAAAGCCCCATGTGTGATGCCTTCTGCATCCTGAAAACCACCACAGGGTTCCAACTGCTTTTTGCTTCCATGGCTCCAAATAATCCTTTTCCACCCAATATATGTCCTCAACAACAGTTTAGATCCTAATACTGTCCATCCAACCAAAGTTGCTATATAGTAGATTCCAATGTTGCCCAAATCAGAAAATTAACACCACTTGTTGGCTTCCAGTATTTAACACTTGACAGTAGGTAAGCTTCATGATCTAGCTCCAGATTTGGAAAACCGAATCCTCCCTCATTGACTGGTAATTGCATTTTCTGTAAAAATAGTCTCAGAATCAAAGAAACCTATAAATATTTTCTAAACAAAGAGTTTATTTTTTGAAATTATCTGAAATATTAAATTCTGAAAGTATTTTCCAGATACAGTATTTGAACAGGAATTCCTCTCAGAATATGAATTAATCTTGGAATCATATTCATTTTGAAAACATTCACCTTTCCCCAAAGGTGGAGGGTTAATGACTCCCATCTATCCATATCTAGAGATACCTCTTTCCATATTTTATTTATATTAGATGTTACTGAGTTACAGTATATCTTCTGGTATGCACATACCTAAATATTTAATAAATTTGTTACAAATCCTTTCCCAGGATCTGGTGGAAGAGCCTTTAAAAAGACCTTGTAAGATTTGCAAAAGTGCAGAAGGCTTGGAGCCATACCAATTTCAGAAGGAATGTAGCTCCATAGGCTAGACACAGTCACAGAGAAGACCTATAACTTAGGTCCTGCAAAAGACATTCTTGATAAATGGGACCTGGAGTGAACCAAGTGGGCCAGATCTTACTGGCCAGGCAGAAACAAATTTTAAAAAGTGGTCCCATAGGTGTCCAAGTCTTAAGCCATTAGAAGCCTTTATGGGTGACAACCAATGCTTTGAATTACACCTGGAAGCCTGCTGGTAACCAGTGCAACTCACAAAGTAGAGCTGTCACATGAGCAAAATGAAAAATGCCTACCACTACTCAGGCTGCTGTGTTCTGGACCAGCTGTAGTTCTGAGTGCTCTTCAAGCAAAGCTCCATATGAGATGCCTTCTGCATCCTGAAAAGCACCACAGGGTTCCAACTGCTTTTTACCTCCATGGCCCCAACTAACCCTTTTCAACCCAATATATGTCCTCAACAACATATGCTGACATGTATAATCTGTTAAGTCTTCTAATGAACCTCACCTTTACTAGAAAGCCACACAAAAGATTGATTGATTGATTTATCTATTCCATTTACTGTAAGTTTTCATGCAAACATTTCAAAAATCACTAATGTTTGCAGACACAGGATGAAAATGACTTTGGGCTAATTTTTTAAAATAATATTTTAATTAAAGTTTATATATATAAAAACTAATGCAAAACCAAGAGACCCACACACAAAAAGAAAAAAAGAGAGAAAGAAAAAAAGAGAAAAGAGAAAGAAAGAAAGAAAGAAAGAAAGAAAGAAAGAAAGAAAGAAAGAAAGAAAGAAAGAAAGAAGGAAAGAAATATAAAAGGTGACTTCCCCCTCCCTCCAAACAAGTATACGCATTAACAGTAACTTAAAACCTTCTCTAAGATTACTTTAAAAAGCCCTCTTCATCCCCTTTCTCAGCCCTACACAATAACCGAATTATGAAGAATATTCAACAATCAATCTTATCAGCAAAAGCATTAAGAGTGCCAGAGATTATAAACTATATATTTTAAGCTTCAACAGATAGGTCTATTTCACATTTTAACTTCTAAATTTTCCTAAAAAGTAAAACCTAGAAGATTTCTCCCCTTAACCATACAAAGTTCCAGTATTTCTTCTACTGTCTGTTTCCTGACCTGCCCTGCCTCAAAGGGCTGACACCTACCTATAAGTCTATCAATAAATAAATATAAATAAAACAAAATAAAACTCCAAGTACAACAAGGATGGAAGAATATACTAAATGGCATCACGAAGAATGTTCTGCCTATAATTCGGGTCCAGATCAGAGGCCTTTACATTCACCCATGGATACACAGAGCCGTTTCAATGTTGAATCCCCAAATTCTTGAAACCTCCAAAAACAACTACCCCAGGCCTATTCTTTCCCATTTCCTTTTGGTCAGACAAAAATGCTTGACAGCCTTACAGGAAAATTCCCTTTTCTCTTCCTTCTCCTAATTACTTGAATTTCCATTCAAAGGAGCCCAGATTGGAGCAGAAGAGGAAATACTTCCCTTTCCCACTTCCCATCATCTCAATTTCTCTCACTAGCATAAAAAGCAATAATTTCATTCATCCCTTGTTGTGACTGGGCCACAAAGCTTCCATCTGACCCTTCTCTGTACCTTGAGAAGCCAACCGCCCAACCCTGCCAAGGAGTTTTTAGACCTCTTTCGTTCCACAGCAGTGAGTGGAAGCGGCTTGTAAATAACGAGAGGACATGCTAAACATGCACCTCCCACTCCCCAGTGCCCCACCCCATCTCAGGGAATAGAATCCCCCTTCAAGTTGGAAGAATGTTCTTCCTTTGCTGGGAAGATTTGCTCTGTTCTTCATGAGGATGCCAGCTCCAGCTAATGTTTACACTGATTAAAAAAAAAAAAATACAGAAATTTCTGAAACTCAAATTCAATAGCCAGTTAAACCCCTTGTTAAATTATCACCAACCATGTGAGATTCCACAATACTACAAATATTTAGTAGGGAAGAAGTTAACCAGGTAGTGATTCTTTTTTTTTCAAATAACTTTATTAGATTTCAAGATAAAAAGGTAAAAACTAACAAGAACTAATAATTAAGATAGAAAGTAGAAAAGAGAAAAAGGTAAAGAATGAAAAAAAAAATATCAAAAGTGCAAAACAAAAAAGAAGTAGAAAATAAAAATGACTTCCAACTTTCTTTTCCAACAGTTGTAAGTATAAATTTGTTTTAAGGTCTTACTCCAAGTTTATAACGTAACTTTAATTTTTTTCTATTGCTACTATTATTTCTAATCAACAAATCCATATGTCATGATTTCATTTTTTTCTGTTTCACACAAAAGTCCAAAAGGGGTTTCCAATCAGCATTAAAATCAATCAATGTCTCTTCTCTCCTCAAAGCTGCCAATTTCACCATCTCAGCCAACTCCATCAATCGCACCATCCCTTCGTCCACTGTAGGGAATGGCAAATCTTCCACCTTTGTGCACGCAAAAGTCTTGCTGCTGTTATCACGTATAAAAACAAAGAATCCGTTAGTGATTCCAATGGACATTTTCTTCTCCTGTGAGGTTCGGCTCTGACCAAATATAAACCAACCAGAATGTCATGAAATGTTCTCTTGTTTATGTGTGGCTGACAGTGGGACCCTCATAACCCTGTTTCTGCATGCAATTCTGTACATAACAACTGGACATTCCCACATAGAAATAACAGAATGTTTAGCATGCACTTACTGTAGTGGTCAATTTCTTCTGATAATCATCAGCATTGACTGGTGTTTGTCTAACTTCTTCCCAATTTGGTATCAGTGCCATCAGCCCCAATACTTCTCCACCATGCTCTGTGCCATTACAAGAATAGTCTTTTTCCTTGCCTGTGCAATTCATTACACTCTGATTTTAGTTAAAATCTTACGAAAATTCCACCCTCTCTACCACAATTTCATGTATACCACCATTTGCTTCCCACTCATGGTGGTCTCCAGTCTGGCCCTCTTCATCAAAGGCTACCTTAAATCACAGAGGCAGAGGCGAGGGAAACTTCTCACAGATATCTTGCTTGGGCTGTTTTTCTCCCTCATCTTTTCTTTTCCACCATTTATCTCATCTACGTTACTTTCAATCAGAAATATTTCAATTTACGTACATATGGCTAATTATGTGCCTGTCTGAACAGCAATGTTAACCCACTGATTAATTTCCCATGTGTGTTTAAATACTTTGCGCAATGGATTTCAATTTTAATAATATTGATTGTAATTTCGCCTTAATTTAAATTGCAGCCATTTATTCTTGCGGTTTATACTTTCTCTTTTTATGTGTTGTTAGCCACCTGAGTGTTGAATAAACAGAACGGAAAGATAGAAATTTAGCACATAAACGAATAACAAATAACTATGTCTGAAGAAGTCACGTGTTTGCCTATGGCCACCAAGATGCACAGCTTTCTGAAACTACCTTTCCCAAAGATTAATATAATGCTGGATTGTTTTCCTTTTCCCTGATCTCAGTCATGCTTTTTACTCTCTGCCTGCCAAGAGTGATCTTCCACTCCTTTGAAATTACCCTTCCATTGCTCCGAATTCATGGGCAGAGAGATCATATTCTACCTCCTCCACTGTCCTCAATTCTATCTTGGTCACACATGCTCAGACCCAAGCAGGAAGAGCTGAGGAAAATTCTCACCAATAAGTTCCTTTTAAATGGAAAATCAACCAAAGCAGATTGCCTAGGCTTAGAATAGTACATGCAAAGGGATTTTAGGTGAGAGGCAATGTCAGCAAAGCGTCTGTGGTGTTTGACTTCAACGGTGGAGATTCAGCCTCAAAAGCCCAGTGGTCCATTGCGCTCCTTCAGTAATAAGGACATAAGAGCATAGGCAGTGCCCTCCTGGATTTCTCCCCTGGCTCGTCTACTCCAGCAATCTGTTCTCAGAGTGGCCAACCAACTGCACAAGGAAGCCCATTTCTCCCCCAGCAGATGGCCTTCAGAAGAAGTCCCACTGCCATCAAGGCGAATAGCCACTGATCTTCTGGATTTCCATTTCTTGCTGTCATGTCATGTCATGCAATGTGGTGCCTGTTCACACTTCCTTGTCCTGGTGCTGCTAGGCCTCATGCCCCCCTCTACCCTTTACCCTTTTATTAAAAGCATCCTGCAAAAACAAACTCCAGCATCATTTTTTACTTTCAAAACAGCCTCAGATCCAGCAAAAACATTTAGATTTTCTCAGAATGTCACCTAAATCAAAATTGCCCTTTAGGTTATGTAAACAAGGGTCCAGTGGTCCCAAAACAAGAATGGGTTGGGTCATCCTGGGTTGTAATGAGTCTCTAAGGTAGTGTTTCTCAACCTTGGCTACTTTCATACAAGTGGACTTCAACTCCCAGAATTCCCCAGCCAGCATGCAGTCTGGGGAATTCTGGGAATTAAAGTCCAGCCATCTTAAAGTTGCCAAGGTTGAGAAACACCGCTCTAAGCTAGAAAGTAGGTCCATCAAAGGCATGTCACAGGCACCTTGGCACAGAGTTTGGCGCAAACAACGTCCCCACTGTGGAAAGGCAAGACACAGAAAAGGCCTCTTGGGACGCTTGGCATAGCTCTTTGGAAAGCTTGCCCTAGTTGTCTAGATTTTGGTGTGCATATACAGAGCTTTGTGTCCTTCCACTGGGCATTGCTAGCTGCAATGAGGGAGTTTTGGTTGTAGCAACATCCTCTCTGAACCTTCCCTTTGCATGCTTGGCAAGCTCTGATGGACAAAAGACCAGGGCCAATCTCACAGATTTATCTCACGACTAATGGGCATTTGGTAATTGATCACACCCCTTGTGGCTGCCGTGTTGTGAATGGGGAAGGCTTTTATAACAAGAGCACCAACTGGGTCCAAAAGTTGGAGATTCTGGCCTGAAACAACCTGATCCCACATGCAGTTGTCTAAAACAAGGCTTATGTTCTGGATGCTTTCAAAATCAGCCATGCATAACACCAACCAAGATGAATTTGATGGATGTGAAGGATGGTCTGCTAAGGTCCCACCATTCCAGCACTTTACAAGGTGAAGCTGGTGCCACCAGAAATAGGACTTGAAATGTCAATAAAGACTGGTTTGAACCAAGACTTGTAAAAACGTTGCAATAAAAAAGGCTCACTTAGAAGATACATATTTTAAAGTATAATCCAAAAAGGAAAGGCAACAAATAATCATTATTTATGATATCTCTTTATTATGAAATAAAATGGAATGATACATTGTCTGAAATTTTCAAGATTATGAATTTCACATTATACTTAAGAAAACTAGGTATACAGCAAGCTTTATTTCTTTATTTCTTGATTCGATTTTTATGGCCGCCCATCTCAAACAACTGACTCTTGCATTGCTCTTCTCTTTGTTCTTCCTATTTCCTTTCATTATTTAAATCAATGTGCATTTTTTCTGTAGCCGTATATTCTTGTACTAAATAAAATTATGAGTTGAAACATTACCAATGTAATGCTAGCTACTGTATTTTATCTGCTTAAGGAGCCTTTACAAATGGGTTTCCTTCATATTTTTCTGTTCTTCTTGACAGCCTAGCCCATCCTAGACAGCCCCCTGTAAGACCAGTTTGATCCTTATTTGTCTCTTTCCATCAGCTGATAAAGAAATCAATGGGCTGGGGCTGCGAAGGCTGTTTTGAAGGAGGCGTTACTTACCCTTCATCTATAACTGAACATAGGATCTAATAAGCTTGATTAAACAGAGAAATATGTACAGCAAAGCTCAGAACCTCTCCAATTTGCAAATAGGTTTCTGATTTGATATTAAAAGTATGGACATTTTAATTTAGAAAACAAAAGTCCAAATTTTGATTATTTTGATTGGATTACATCTATTTTCAACAAAGGGTTGAAAAAATGGAATGAAGACAAATATTTATCATCATAAAAATCAGACATATTTAAAGTTTCATACAGTAATAATTAATTGTTACTGCTATTGTGAAATAGAATGGAATTACAGTATATAAAGTAAAAATGTTTGATATAAATCTCTCTTCTTCACTTATGGAAGCTACATATAGAGGAATGTTTTCAGCTTTCATTGTTTTGAGTTTTGCAATTTTGTTTGGGAACTTACATCAATTTTGAACCATATATTCATTATGGCTAAAAAAAAAAAGAATATAAATGCTAGTGACTCTTCACAACTGGGCTTCCTCCATGGTTTTCTCATTTTCTGGGCTGTCCTGCTCATCCCTGAAGACTCTTTGCAGAGCAACCCTCAAAGATGCTCTGGGCTGATCCTTTCCGGTCTGTTTCCTCCCGACTAAGAAATAGAGGAGGGGGTTGATGCTGCTGTTGAGAGCAGCACATCCTATGCCAATTGTCATGAGAATGTAATGAGGGGGATCCAAATATTCTATGACATAAACAACATTCATTGGGAAAGAAAAAAAGAGGAAGAAAAGGAGAGCCAACAAGATGGCGGTCAGCAGCTTCCTTTGCTTGCGTTGTGCTTTCGAGCCCACATGGATCCAAAGGGTCACAGTGGACACAACCATGAGAGGCGTACAAAGTAAACCATTCACAATCAGCTGGTAAACTAAAGGTGAACGTCCAGAGCGCCTGGTCTGGTGGAGAATGAAGTGCACTGCAGCGAGCAGGAAGGAGAGGGTCCATATGATGCCACAAACTAGGGTGGACAAATAGGGCGGGCGATGGCAGCGATGCCAGAGTGGGAAGAGGACAGCCACACACCTGTCCAGGCTGATGGCTGTCAGCAGAAACTGACTAGCAGAATAGGTGAAGAAAAACAGCTCAAAAAATAGGAAGAAAAAGGTATAGAGTAAGTAAGTTTCTTTACGCAGAGTTAAAACAGCAACAAATATAGCCGCAATAATGAGGGATACGAGGACCCCAAAATCAGCGATGGAGAGACTCAGGATGTAAGTGGTGAAAGAATTCCTCTTAACGGAATAAGTCAGAAGATAAATTGTCCTCCCATTTCCTAGCAGGCCCAAAATACAAATAGTAGCAATGAAGCCATTGATCAGATTTCGTATTAAATCATCAAACAGGTGATCATATGGAGATGGATCGAGTATTTCAGAAAAATTCTGATGAATGTCTCCAATTTCAAGAATCCTGTTAGATGCTTCAACAAATGCTACAGCCAATGGAATACTCCTGTTAACAGAAAGTGAGCAAATCAGAGAAAATTGTTATTACAGAATTAGACGGATCACATGCTTCCCTTTTGATTTCTAGATATCAGTGTATAACTTTGCTGTTTACCATGAGACAGAAAAAGGAAAGAGAACAGGAATAATGATGTGACTCTGTCTCCCCCTTTCTCTAACATCCGTGCTTTTAGGAGAAAATCTGCAAGAGCTGCTATTGTGGCCTGAACTCAGGTACCCCTCTTAATGTGATCTAGAGATTGGCTTTATTCAGGTTCCAGATCATGTGGGGAGAAGGAGTACCTCCTTTGATCTGCCACATGTTCCAGAAAATGTCTGAATAGAGGAACTACTCTGTTCTCCGTGTGACTTGTAAAACAACAGGAGCAAGGATGTCTTGGGTTTAAATGTTATATTGTAATGCGTGTTTTGTCCCTTGTCTTGGGCAGGGATTCTAACGGACTCCTACGAAACCCATCTCTTCCACTTTATGTTCAGTGTCTCTTCCATGTCCTCCCATCTTCTCTTCCTAACTCTTTTTATAACACACTTGAAGACCCTATAGCAGTGCAACACTTTGGATTTGATTACAAAAAAGTCCTTTGGAGCACACTGAAGGGCAGATGATGCACCCTCAGCAACCCTTGACAACAAATCTGCCTTTTAGTGAGACTGGGCAGCAGGTGAAAGTTGTACCTATTTTGCCAGGTTGTACACAGGTAAAATGTAGGCAGTTTCTCATGCTCCGAAAGAATGTTTGCAAATCAGATCTTAATTGTTGCAAAGCCATAGTACACACAAACACACACACACAGAGAAACACTAAGGCTACGCTTAAACAATAGACAAAACCAAGTCCAATACAATTATAACAATGCCAACAATTCCAACAATTGGAATCCTTATCCACAAATAAGTATTCCAATTCAATCCTTATTTATTCGTGCAAGTCCTATTCCACCTTTCCTTCAGAAGATCAATATCTGCCAAAGGAGGTTGCCTGGTAATTCTCAAGTGGAAATGATCTACTCTCAGGGAAACTCTGTCCCTTGCCTGCACCCGCACTGAATCCAGAAATCCTCATTGGCTCTCTTGGGAACCTGGTATCTCAGGACATTCACCCAAAGTGGGTTAAAAGCAAACTGAGTTAGGTAACCTCCAACCTCAACAAGGGGTTCCCATTCCAGCAGCATCTGTGTGCAGAGCAGGGGAGGAATTTTTGCTTCTGGAACATTATGAAACAGTAGAACGGCTGCCTTCCTTCCTCTAAGGAAAATATTTTGAACCATAGCATACTTACTCCCTAGAGTTGGGAGGCAAAGTATCATTGCGGTGGGAATATTCTTCAGAGATCGATGCATCACCTAAGGAAGCAGTTAAGGTAACGTCATGATGACAGTCAATAAAACCAGGCAGCAAAAATGCAAACGTGTTGGGAAACTTCTTTCATACTTAGATTTGTGTGTTTCTGTCCATGGGTCTCTGTATATAAAAATAAAAGAACTCCCAATAAGGTTTTCCTCTGTTTGCCCCAGACCCTAGTTAGCCAATAATCAGCCCTGATGGTGCTCTCTAAGCTGTCTGCCCAGAATTTTAGGACCTGGTAATTAATTTAAAACTAACCATTTTGAAATGGAAATGATACTTCCCACTATTACTTTTTCTTAATTTTCAGAAATGCATTTGGGTTTCCAATAACATAACTTTGGTGAAAGTTCTCTTAAAGGACATGGAGGTTGCCTTCATCCCTTCTGTCCCACCAAGGACCATTCTGGGACCACGTTGCCCAGAGGAAGCGGCAGGTATCAGAGCGTTGGCATTTTTACAATCTCCAGGAGGGCTGTTTTTTGCATGAGTAATTCCCTCAGCAGACATTTTGTGAATGCACCCACTGAATGTTTTCAAAATGCCATTTCTCCCATCGTCCCCCACCCCACCATCAGGGAAAAAAACAAAGGGAACGCATGACCTGCTGCTAGAGTTTGAACTCTGGAATGATCTAATTACGCATCTTTGAACAATTAAGGTCTTCTTTATGAGTAGTAGCAACAGAGGGTACTACTCATAAAGAAAAGGAATGGAAAATAATATATCATATAGTTTACATGCTGTTCCTACCTTTTGAAAAAATAAAATGTTGTGCCATTGTGCAAAAACTGTTTCCTTGTTTAGGAGATGTTGAGATCAGTGGTTTAGGAGGACAATCCAGGACACTGCAATTTAAGGGGAAATATAAATATCAACAGAAATAAAATTTAACTGTTCTTCTGATTATCAAAACTGTTCCTAGGAAGAAAGTTGTTGAGGAATTTTATGTCAACATTGGTCTCCCATTCATACTCTAAACAGGTGTAACCATTCTTTGCTTTCCAAGATCATAGCTTATGTGGAAGTGACATTAATCTATGCTATGAAAATTGCACCCTTCCCACATTTTCCCACAGGGAAATATCCAAGAACCATTATGGATGAAGCATTCTTTAAGCTCTAAGCAGCAGACTCTTCCTTGATTCACTTGAGTATAAGAGGGAGGGGAGGTAAATGACAATCAGTCTGGTAAGTTTCTGCTAAAAAGGTCCGTCTTTAAAAAAGCCATTTTAGACTTCCATGGAGTCTGTTTCTTGGTCTGGCCTACTTCATGGGGCTGACACTCGGAGGTGAAGAGAGCTCTGGGAAAGCCAAAGGAAAAAGTAGACTATGCTCCGGGCATAACTACCTCTTTGTTCTTTTAAAACCCCATGGTCTTTCTGTCTCTTATCACAGTTGCCTCCTTATCTTGCAAAGTCCACCAGCTGTCTTTTCCCTTTCATGTCAAACAATCAACATCCCCATGAACGTCTGGTCTGTTTGTCTAATTAGTTCCAAACAACATCAGAAGCACTTTTGCCAAAATATTAGCCTGTCACATTTATACATTCCCCTTTATCCTTTTATAATTTTCTTAAATCAAAGTCTTGTTAAGCTATTTGCTGTGAATTTAAAGCCTTTAAAAATATTATTTTCCTCTTTTTCCTCTGTAGTTTGGAAGGAAGGCTGACTCACCAAGTGGTGGTTTTCTTTTCCCACTGTTCCAAAGACCTCTCTTTAACTGTAAATTGCTTATATATGGAAGTGTTTAAGAAAGTAAGGGTTTGAGCGAACCTAATGTCCTTAAAAAGGCTGTGCTGTGGGTGCAAGCCTGCAGTCTCTTCCTTGTCGCACCCCCTCTACTCATGAGGAGATTGCAAGGCTTCGATTCTCATGGTCTCCTCATCAGGAGCAGCTGTCCAGGGTCCAGGTGGGTGATCTCTCAGTCTCTCCTTTATCCAGAGAGTTAGCCAGACAGAAATCCCAGCTGGCTGCTGTTCACCACCACAGCAGTATCTCTGCTCTTTTTTTAAAAAAAATGTTAACTGATTTATGTGTCACAGAAAGCACAAATTATTGTCAATGAAGAGTTAACAAAACCATGTGAGATACAAAAAGGTACAAGAAAAGGATGTCCACTCTCCCCACTTTTGTCTATTTTGGTCTTGGAAGTTTTAAAGAGAAATATAAGAGAAGATGAGGGGATAATGGGAGTTAAACTCAAGAAAGAGATAAATAAATTGAGAGCCTTTGCAGATAATCTGGTGTTGGTGCTAGAAGATCCTCTGAAAGGGATAGAAATACTAATGAGAAAATTAAAGGAATTTGGTGCGCTTGCTGGATTTCAGAATAATAAACAAAAGACAAATATGCTAAAAAAAAATTCAAAGATACAAGGCCAACTAGAATTGATGAATAAAACAGGTTTTAGGATTGAAAATAAGGTAAAATATTAGGGTATTAATCTGACAAATATGAACAGTATGTTGTCCCAGAATAATTATGTTAAGACATGGAATGAAATTAAGAAAGATATGTTAAGATGGGAGAAATTACAACTATCATTGTTGGGAAGAATTTCTGTGATAAAAATGAATGTCTTACCTAGGATACTCTTTTTATTGCAGACAATACAAATTGTGACTACTGACTTACCATTTAAGCAATGGCAGAAGAATATAACTAGACTTATCTGGCAAGGCAAAAAACCACGAGTTAAATATAAGGTGTTGCAAGATGCTAAAGAAAGAGGAGATTTAGCCTTGGCTGATTTCAGATTGTAATTGGCCACTTATTATTTGGTTTGGTTGAGAGAATGGGTGTTGCTGAGAAATAACAAATTATTCGATTTGGAAGGACACAAAGTTAAGGTTAATGTGGATTTTAAAAAATCACTTTATTAGACGTGCCATTTTGAGAATTTGGAACAGATATAAACCTAGACTGTATCCAAGAATACACCTATGATCATCTCCACAAGAAGCATTTTATAGGAAAGAAATGGTTAACTTGTGTTGATATCCTTGATATTCCTCAAGGAGAAATTAATTTCCAGATCGAAAAACTATAGTAACAGACAGTGTAAATATATATATATACATATAAAAAAAATCATCAGTATTATTCTAAAATGTATGAAGGAGAAAAAATCTCCCTGGCAAAAGTTACTGAATATTTAAGGAAACAAAACATACTGATCATTATGATAAAGAGAAAGAACTAACAAATAATAACAAATAAATTAAATAAACATAAAATAAATAAATAAATAAATAAAAATATGGGAAATTTGTGAAGCTTTAAAAAAGGCTAAAATAGGGAAAGCACCTGGACCAGATGGCTTACCAGCCTCTTTTTATAAACCTTTTGAGGATAAATTACTACAACCTTTGCAAAAATGATGAACTCTAATTTACAGAGTGGAAAGATACTGGACAGTTGGATAGAAGCCAATATAACATTAAATAAAGAAGGTCAAGATTTCACTTTAGCAAAAAATTACCACCCAATATCATTACCGAATAATGATTATAAGTTATTTACCACAATTTTAGCTGAAAGGATGAAAATGATTTTACAGGACTTTATTTATGAAGATCTATGTGGTTTCTTCCCAAAAGACAGTTGAAAGTTAATATGAGAAGTCTACTGGACATTTTGGAATATTTAGAACAACATGATGAAAAACAAACTGCATTGATCTTTTAGACACAGAAAAAGCCTTTGACAATCAGAACTGAACTTTCTTGTTTAAAAGTTTAGAAGATATGGACTTTGGTGAGAATTTATTAAATAGGTAAAATCGATTTATACTTCACAAAAGGCACAGATAATTGTAAATGGAGAATTAATAAAACCTTGTGAGATACAGAAAGGGACAAGACAAGGGTGCCC
Organism: Python bivittatus; assembly: GCF_059951505.1. Classification (NCBI taxonomy): domain Eukaryota; kingdom Metazoa; phylum Chordata; class Lepidosauria; order Squamata; family Pythonidae; genus Python; species Python bivittatus. The sequence goes on along the minus strand of NW_028277086.1, from coordinate 6,195,817 downwards.
CCTGTCACCATATTTATCCATCTTAGCTCTGGAAGTAGTGAATAGAGACAAAAGACAAGATGAAAGCATTGTTGGAGTGAGGATTAAAAGGGAAACATATAAATTACGGGCGTTTGCCAATGATTGGATGATAATTTTGGAAAATACTTTGGAAGGAATAGAAATAGTAATGGAAAAAATAAAGGATTTGGGTGGGTTAGCTGGGTTTACAATTAATAAAGAGAAAACAAAGATGTTAACCAAAAACATGAGGATGGAAGAACAAAAAGAATTGACAGAATAAACCTGGTTTAAGATTAAGAAAAATGTGAAATACTTGGTATCACTAGGACTACTATGAATCATGCATTGTTTCAGAACAATTATGTTAAGACATGGAAGACAAGATGGTGGGTTAGTCATTTATCTAAACACTCCCTGGTGTTTAGCGGGTATCTGTCTTGAATGATCAACAATGGTCCCACTGGGCAAAGGTGACTTAATTTACTTTAATTTATTTGATTAGGGCACTACCTTCTCAGAGTATAACTGAGAAAATGAAATAGAACATAACTAGCACACACACACACAAAAAGTAAATAAAAGCTGTTACAAGACAAGATGGCATTTGCAGGCAACAACAGAACTCAAAGGGGCTCTTACAGTTTAAAACCAAACTTTTACAAAATGATATACCATGGGTATATAACCCCAGAGAAGTTGTCTAAGATGTATAAAGACACTTCTAATTACCGTTTGAAATGTGAAAAACAGGAAGCAACATTTTATCATGCATGGTGTACTTGTGAAAAAAACAAAAAACTGTTGGACACAAATACAAATGGTGATGCAGAGAGTTTTGAAAATTAATATTCAGATGAAACCACCATTTTTCTTACTGCGACTTATAGATAGTCAACTAGAAAAGGCTCATGGATGATTGTTGTTATATATAGTAACTCCAGTGAGGCTGTTATACACATGAAGATGGAAAAATACAGAAATACCCATCATGGAGGAATAGGTTGTAAAGATAGGAGAACTTGCCAAAATGGCTAAATTGACTTCTTTGATCAAGGAGGAAACAACAATTACTTTTATAAAAGACTGGAAACCCTTTATGGACCTTTTGCTGAAAATGGATAAAAATGAATTGGGGATTTGGGGATTCCTTGATTAAAAAGGTTTGTTCATGGGAGGAAGGGAACCATGATATGAAATCTGGTAGGGTGGAAATGGGAATTATGTTTGCAACTGCTGCAAAGAAGGTCGGAAGTCACTTCTTTAGATATCTTTCTTTTTCTCTCTTTCTTTTCTAATCTTTCACTTTGTCTTTTAGTCTTTCATATTTCATAATTCTTTTTCTACTCTTTTATGTTTCCATAGTTTTTTCATCTGATGTAAAATTTTCTTTTAATAAAAATTATATTATAAGCATAAAGAAACAGGAAGCATTGTGACTTTAGTTCCAAGAAACTCAGCAACAAGGATAGTATCATCTTGAGGTTTCACCATCAAGATTAATTGTTCTATGGAGGAGGGCCTGGGAATCTTCTCCTTGGCTTTTTTCACCTTCACCATTTCATTTCATGAGGCACAATGAGCTCTTCTTCCCAAAAGTACAAAAGGACACTTTGCAAAATGAAACAAACAAACAAGCAAAAGAGACTTGTAAAACAGGCTCACCTGTTATTTCACTCCAAATAAAGGACTCTGAAGGAGGGAGAGAAGAGGAGAGGATCAAACATGCAGCTGATTAGATCTGCATGCCACCAGAAGACTTAAAAAATGCTTCAGCCCCTTTTGCCTAAGTAACACTTCCTGCATATCTCCATCAAGATCATCTTCCTTACTCTCTGCACACTGCAGTGGGACTTTGACAGCCTGGGGTTGAAAGATATAATTGGATAACATCAGCATACTCATGATACCAAACTTCAAACCAATATTCTGACCTCATCCAGAGCTTTCAGGTAGATTTTCAGTTGAACGAAGGAGACCCCTGTGCCCTGAGGCATTTCACAAAGAAGGGGATAGGGAGTCACCTCTCCTTTACAACCAAAACTCAGTAAAGGGAGATCTGAAAGGTGGCTATATGATTCCTCATCTTAATCAGCATTGATGGAATTATGCAAGTGTTAAAGGTCAGCAAGAGCCTACTGGCACTTCAATCACTTGGCAGTTGTTCTACTATCCCAGGTCCACCTGGGAAATTTGGATATGTAGCAACAAATGCAAAGAGAATTCTATTTTTGACAGGAACCCCATTTATGAATTTTCATGACGTTATTACAACTGGAAACCATACTTAGAGCTGATTGTATGATATATTGTGAAGTTTTAGAGGTTGTCTCAACCTGAGGGTCGAGAGAAATTCTTTGGTCTGATAAGAGCCTTTTGAGGAATATCTTCATAAGCATAGTAGGGAGTCATGTTTTTCACAGATGATGTGTGAGTTTGGAGTTATCAAAGAAACAGTATCTGCAATAATTAATTTGACTAAACGTTCTCAGCTGCCAGAGAAAAGGTTGCATTGTTATATTTTACTTGCTGTGTTAGCTGTTCTGGCAACAGAGATTCCTGTAGTAGGCAGGACACTGACATGCTCACAGCATCTGGCTCTGCGACTAGAACTGTTTCCGTTCATGAATCAGCCAAGGGGTTGAACCAATTACTTATAGTAAATAAATCAGTGGCCCTTACTGGCCTCATCAATTCTTAGATGCTTCAAGGATTTTCTCTGGTTTAAGTGCCCAGATCCTGAGTGACTCCTCTTTGTTTTCCTCACCATTAAATACTCAGATAAAAGAAATCCAAACGAAGCTGATCCCAACCTAATGGTACCCAAGTCCTATCCTAAACTCAAAAAGGAGTACTTTGCAAATAACGATTAACACAATAGAAGCTCTACCTTTATGGCTGACATACCTGCTGATGATAGGAAGAATCTCCAGAGGGGACAATCTGATCTCTTTCAGAATCTAAGGATGAGAATTTTTTCAATGAATCCAGTTGCCTGGCATTTGATCCAGTTATTCTCGGAAAGGAGAATTGAGGTGGACCAAGCTGCAAATGTTCTGAGAAAGAAAGAAGAGAACTTGCAAAATATCCTTCTCTGAATTTGGAACTTAAATGTGTTAACACGCCCAATATGTAAAGGAAGTGCTTAAAGATACGATCATATCTTGAGAAGCAGCCAGATCCGGAGCTCAAATTCCTAGACATAAGGCCCATGAAAGGAAGACCATCTTTTGGCACCAGTTGTTAATTGTGACAGCAATTTCCTTGCTAACCAAATGACTCCAGGAAACAAGTAGGGGATGTGGATCAGGCTGATTGTGTTCTGCTGGTTAGTCTATATTTTCCAACAGATGCAGTTTTTGTTCTGATTGCTTCAACCAAACACTGAAAATCTTGAAGGACTTTTTTTATGGCTGGAAGGAGATGATTCCTGAAAGGAGCAGTAAGTCTCCATGCCTTATGATGGAGATTCTGGGGGTCTCTTTTTAAATTTCTCTTTCACACCCTCTGAAAAAAGTGTGGTGGGTCCATGATCATCTCCCTGAATTTCCTTCCAAACATTTCTCATGTAATCTGAAGAAGAAAAATGTTTTCAACATTTTTGTCCAAAGAGAGGAGAATTTCAGAGAACTTGTCATGGGTGGAACATGGAGGTCCTCCACTTACTTGGTGAGCAGGGGGTGAAGGCCTGGATTGGACTGTCCCGACTCTCTCTGCATGATCACCTTCAAGAGGTCTGCTGCCTCTCTGCCTTCTCGCAGTCCAATTTGGTCCCAAAGCAAGGCAGGAGAGGACACTTGTCCAATTAAGCTTTCTCAGGCTAGGAAACATGGGAGCTCTGGAGACTGCACTGGGACTGAAAGAATTGTAATGGAAAAGAATCCGTCCACCACCTCCAACATTAAACGATGCTCAAAAACACCACCACGAGAAAGCAAAAAGAAATTTTTAGCATGAGGCAGAAAAGCAAAATCTTCTTTTACAGAGCAAAGAAACTTTAGAGACTGTAAGGCAGATTTCAGTAGGGTCTTTGTTTTCAGAAATGAGAGGCTCAAAAGATTTTCTGATGTTTGATTCCTGGTGCAGTCCAAAAATCGGAAGCTCGGTGAATAAAAGGGACTTGGCCAGTCAAGCCTCTGTAGTATGGTTGAACATTGTGAAAGATGCCTCAAGGGTTCACACAGACCATTTGGGAGCCACCTGAAGCCTCCTTTGCAAACAAACAAACATATCATGCTCCATCTAGGTTGTTCTACCCAAGTTCTAGAACACTGTACAGCATGCTATGTGGCCCATTCTCTGCCTTTTCCCCAGCTGAGTTTATACATTACACTAAGCCAGAGTGTGGCTGTGCTTTCTATATAAACCATGTTTAATGGCTTAGCATATTGGGTGAACCCAGCCAACTGAGATTTATGCCATCAACTCTGGTTTAGCAGTGAATGTGAACTCTCCCAAGGTTGTTTTTGATAGAGCAAGATCTGTGGTTACTGTTGTTGTTCCAAAAAGCGGTGTTCATTGCCTGGTGTGCTATAGCCCAATAAATCACACCAAAGGTGGAGATAAAATCAATTTTATTCTGAGCAGAATAGGTCACTTGAGGATTATATCACTCCCACATCAAACAACCAGGAACAAATGTCAAAGCGTTTTCTGTCATTTTGCAAGTTCCAAGAGCTGATCAAAAACAAGAGGATTTTTTTTTTCCTTTTCCCTTTCTGCCTGGAATCATTAGTCTCCTCTAGGTTCAGTTTCTCAAATCATAAAGTCTCAAGTTGCTGTTTGAGTTACAATAAAGTAAGCAAGTTGGATAGGCAGATGTTGTTGTTTGATGGTGTTAAGCGTATCATCACAAGGTGGGAGCTCTTCCAAGTAAAGCTGCCATTTGCAATTGATGGATGGTGATTTTATCAATGCCGATGGTGCTCCAGTGGTGCTCCAGATGTCCTCGGATTGCACCCAAGACACCTATTACACTTGGTACAATCTTGGCTTTCTTTTGCCAGAGTCGTTCTACCTCTATTTGCAGGTCTTTATATTTTGTGATTTTCTCCAGCTCTTCCTCTTCTCTTCTGCTATCTCCAGGTATTGCAATGTCCACTATCCAGACTTGTTTGCCTTTCTTATCAACAATTGTTACGTCTTTTGATAATATGATTTCTTACAGAAAGGTATCCATCACGGATGACCAGTTATAAAAAAAATCAGTTGGGTGGAGGAGACAACCGTTTCTAGAAGTACTTCCTCAGCACTGTAAATCTTAGCCAACATAACCACCTGTATCTTCCTGCCAACCTGTTTGCCATAAATGCACCAGTGGCCCCAACTGATTCTCGCATCTGTCTGGAGCCTGTGTGGGTGTTTCTGAAGAATCCACTATCATGTGCCTCATAGCGCTTCCTTCTTGTACCACTGTGAGTTGTAAGCACAGGGCCAATCCTCCTTTAGTGAGGGCTCAGGCCTGACCATTGATCCTGCAGGTTCAGCCGGCACGGCGCTTCAGGGAAGCTTGCAGCCGCACTGCACGAACTCCGCCGGCGGTGGCTAGCTGAGGGAAAGAGGAACGCTAATTAATGGGCCACCTGCACCCAGCCAAACAGGAAAACCTCAGCGGAAGTTTTAACTCCACACTGATAACGGCGCGAGCCAACAAACAACGGGGCCGCAGGCAGCGAAACAAGATCACCACGCAACTCAGAACCCTCGGGCTTGCACGTAACGGGGGGGAACCAACCCACCCCGGAGGGGACTGACAATCAAGGACAATGGACCCTGGCCGAACCTGCCGTCATGGACAATTAAGGGGGATTATTGGGGGGCCGATAATCCGCAGCGGTAACGCGATCACGGGGCGAAAAAAGCGCGGGAAGGGGGGAATATAACGAGTGATGCAAATGTACCAAGCCAATCCTGGCTTTGCTTGTAACCACTACGTTATGCATGAGTAAACCTCTTTTGTGAACCACACATGTCACGGGAGTTTCTCTGTCGAACGGGGCAAACCTTACATAAAGCCAGTACTCACCGTTAACGCTACCCGGTGCCACCGAGGAGCGTTTCCTTTTTCTAACACAGGCATGACCAGTGATGAGGAATCCGTGGGTCAGCTGGAGCACGAGAAACCCGTACTCGAGGAGGGACGGACGGAGCCACCCGGGAGCAACGGGGCGGCGGCCAGGGCCGGGGACCCTCCACCAGAGCGGTGGTCGATATGCATGAACCAGGGGCCAGACATCTCGGGGGTCATGATGACCCAGGGCTCGGGGCACCGGAATCGCAAGTGGGACGAAAAGTTCGCTCGGCTGGAGGAGAGGATCGAGCGGTGCCTAGACTCCGTGGAGGCGATGCTCCAGACCTTGCTGCGGGGAGCGGGGCCGTCGGCGGCAAGCGATGGCGCAAGCAACAGGGGTGGCAGCCCGGTACCCCAGCTGGTACCGCCCCCGGTGCCCCGGTCGATGGACCAACGGGCGGCTGACGCCCTGAGACTTCAAGGCATCACCGGGAAGTTCTCGGGGGATCCTGAATAGCTGCCGCACTTCCTGACGCACGTCAGGGGTTTCATGGAGAGGGGTGGTCACCTATTCGCTAGGGATGAAGATAGAGTATCCTACGTGGCCGAGCTGTTAGACAGCCAAGTGGCTAGCTGGGTGATCGGACTGTACGACGCCAACGCGGCGGAACTGAGGAGTTTCCCGGACTTCATGCAGGCGCTCCGGGACAGGTCCGAGGACACATTGAGTGCCAAGCGGGCCGAGGACGACATCCTGCACTTTAGGCAGCGGGACAAGTCGGTGTCCGAGTACGCCTTGGAGTTCCGGAGGTTGGTAGAGAAGCTCACAGACTGGCCGGAGTCCCTGAGGGTAAAGTATTTTAAGAGGGGGCTCAATCCGGAGATCCTGGAGCAGGGGCTGGGATGGGATGACCCATCCACAGTGAAAGATTGGATCTGGCTGGCCGGAACGGCGGAGTCGGCGTGGCGGCAGATTCAACAGAGCGCGAGGTGGCGGGATCAGACGAGGGACTGGCCGAGGGAGAGACCCTCAGAGGAGAGGCAGAGCAGTCGGCGGCCATCCACCGGGGGGCGAGAGGCAACCCAAACCCCGAACCTGTGCTTCCGGTGCAGGGGCAGAGGCCACCGGGTGGCGCAGTGCCCGACAGAGCGGGAAGGAGCCCCACCACGCTCCGAAGTCAAGCCCCCGCATCCTACTGGAAAAAGGGCAGGCGACCGACTGTGGAAGAGTACAGTGGCAGCGGTGACCGAAAGAGGCCGAATGGGGTGGTCGACCCCGGAGACGGTGTCCTCTGGGGAGGATTCGCAGCTGGCGGGAAACGAGGTGTACTCGCACTGAACGGCGTCCCAGTGCGAGCAGGGGAACCGAGGCACGCGAACCCAATCGGGGATGAGGACTGCCCTCCGTTCCGGGTGAGGATACGCATCCAGGGGGTGAGATCCGGAGGGGAGGCACAGCTGCGGGCGCTGCTGGATTCAAGCTGTACCCACTGCTTGATGCACCCAGCTGTGGTCTCGGGACTCGGCCTACAGCTGCGGCGCCTCCGGGAACCCATCGCATTCAGCCAGTTAGACGGCTCGCTGGCGGGGGGGGTGGCTCAGTATTACACTGAGCCGGTCCAGATGACAATCGGGAATCACCGGGAAGAACTAAGGTTCGTGGTGGTCCCGGTCGCCGACTACGCGGTGGTAATCGGCTTGGCATGGCTGCGGCGACAGAACCCACGTGTCGACTGGGCGGCAGAGGCGGTACGATTCGGGGTCGAGGAGCCGGTGGAGTGCGAGAGCAGATGGGACCGGCCAGCGGCGACGGGCATGGCCGCGGCCACAGACAGGCAAGTGGAGGATCCGAGGCATGGGGAGACGAGGCAGGAGCAGACGGAGGTCAGGACCCGGGCGGCGACTGCAGCAACGGCAGCGCTGGAGACCCGGAGGCTCGCGGCGATCCCGAGGCATAGGCAGGTAGCAGCGACCAGCGGGACGACTGAGGGACAAGGGCCAGAGTCCGGGGAAACCACGGCGAGCGGCGGCATCCCGAGACAATACCGGGACCTGACGGCGGCGTTCGGGGAGAAGGAGTCCAACCAGCTCCCTCCACACCAACCCAGTGACTGCGCCATTGAGCTAGAGCCAGGGGCAAAGCTGCCCAAGCCGAAAATGTACTCCGTCAATGAAGGAGATGGGTGCCCTTTGGGAGTTCATAGACAAGAACCTGGCACGGGGATACATCCAACCTGTGAAGTCACCATTAGCGGCCCCGGTACTATTCCGGGAGAAGAAGGATGGCCTGCTCCGGATATGCGTGGACTACCGGGGGCTAAATGCAATCAGCACCGAGTACAAATACCCCCTCCCCCTGATGAAGGACCTAATGTTGCACCTATCCAAGGGGAGGGTGTTCACAAAGCTGGACTTGTGCGAAGCATACTTTAGGGTTAGGATCCGCGCAGAAGATGAGTGGAAGACGGCATTCAACACGCTGCTCGGAAGCTACCAGTTTTCTGTGATGCTGTTCGGATTAAAAGGGGCCCTGGGGGTGTTTATGCAGCTAATAAATGAGGTGCTGCACGACCTACTCTACCGGGGCGTCCTGGTCTACCTGGACGACATCCTCATCTACACCGAAACCCTGACGGAGCACGTGAGCCTGGTGCGCACGGTGCTCCAGAGACTGCTGAAGGCGCAGCTGTACGCGAAGCTATCAAAATGCGAGTTTCATCGGGAGCAGCTGGATTACCTCAGCTACCGTATATCCAGTCGGGGGATTGAGATGGACCTGGCGAAAGTGAAAGATGTCCTGGGCTGGGAAGCGCCGCGAACCCAGAGGCAACTTCAAAGCTTCTTGGGATTTGCGAACTTCTACAGGCAGTTCATCCCGAACTTCACCCAAATCGCTCTTCCCCTGACGGACTTACTAAAAACCAAGGGCAGCGGGAAGCCCCCCAAACCCAGCATGGCACTTGCGTGGACAGCGGAATGCCAGGGGGCGTTTGAGGAGCTAAAATGGCAGTTCACAGCGGAGCCGATCCTGCGCCATCCCAACCCAGATCAGCAGTTTATCATCCAAGTAGACGCATCAGATGTGGCAACGGGGGCGGTCCTGCTCCAACCCAGCCCGGAGGGGGCCATCCACCTGTGCGCCTACGCCTCCCGCAAATTCACAGAGACAGAGAGAAGGTGGATGGTGTGGGAGAAAGAGGCGTACGCGGTCAAGTGGGCGCTAACCACGTGGAGACATCTATTGGAGGGGGCAGCCGAACCATTCGAGGTGTGGACGGACCACAAGAACCTCGAGGCCCTGAAGACCCCGCATAAGCTATCCCCCAAACAAGCGCATTGGTCCCAATACTTCGGGAGATTCAGTTTCACCCTAAAACACATCCCCGGGAAGCGTAACTTCCTGGCAGATGGGTTGTCTCGCATGCCCCAGCATGCCAGCCTGCAAGAGGAAATCGTGGACTCCATCATCCCCGCCAGCAGGCTGGCTGCAAAGGCGGTAACCTGGAGTCAGACCAAGGGGGAGCGGCGGGACGCAGTGCCTGAGCTAAAGCAAGAGTTTGTGGAAGCGGCGGAGCGGGACGCTTGGCTCAAGCAAAACCAAGACGTGCTAACCAGCCAGGGGGGGTTGTGGCGGAACGAAGGGAAGCTGTACGTGCCCGAAAAGTGCCGACGGGGGGGTCATGGAAAGAGCCCACGACAGCCAGAATGCGGGGCATTACGGCTTCGTGAAGGCGCTCCACTTAATTCGGCGGCAGTTCTGGTGGCCAACGCTCCAGAAGGACGTGGAGGTATACTCGGGGGGTTGCCCGGTGTGCGCGACGGCGAAAGGGGCTAAAAGCAAGCCTAGGGGGCTACTCCAATTGGTAGCGGACCCCGACGGCCCATGACAAGAGATCGCCATGGATTTCATAGTAGAGCTCCCGGAGAGTAAGGGGAAGACCGCCATTTGGGTGGTCACGGACTTATTCTCCAAACAAGCACACTTTGTAGCATGCCGGCGAGTCCCCACGGCAGAGAGGCTGGCGAGGCTGTTCGTGCAGCATGTTTACCGGCTGCACGGTGCGCCCCGACGGGTCATCAGCGATTGGGGCAGCAACTTCATCGCGTGGTTCTGGAGGGAGTTCCTGAAGCGGGTGGGGACGAAGCAAGCCCTTTCCTCCGTGGCGCACCCGCAGACGGACAGAGCCACGGAACGCCTGAATGGGGGGCTCGAGCAGTACCTGCGCTGCTACGTGGGACACCAACAGGACGATTGGGCAGAGCTACTGCCATTCGCGGAAGTAGCCTACAATAACGCCGTCCACAAAAGTTATGGCTTTTCCCCGTTCAAAGTAGCCACCGGGAGAGACTTTATCCCCATGCCAGAGTTGCCTCAGCCGGCATCCCAAATCAACTCCCTGGATGCCTGGTTCGCCCAAATCGACGCCATCCGGCGGGCGGCACACGCGGCATTGCAAAGAGCCAAAGCCGACTACAAAAAACACATGGACCGCAAGAGACTCCCCGAGGGGCAGTGGAAAGTGGGGGACCAGGTGTATTTGTCAACCAAAAACCTAAAGACACACCAGACATCGAAGAAACTCATCCCGAGATTCGTGGGGCCATTCCCCATCGCAGAGGTCATCAATCCGGTAACCGTCAGGCTGACGTTCCCGAAAAGCCTCGGGAAGATCCACCCAGTGTTCCACTGCAGCCTGCTAAAGCTGCACCAGCCGGGGAACGCCTGGCACAAGGCAGAGGTGGTGCCACCACCCATCATGGTCGGTGGGGAGCAGCACTTCGAGATCAACCAGATACTGGACGCCAGGAGGCACAAGGGGCAGGTCCAGCTCCTGGTGCAATGGAAACATTTTCCCAAGTCCCACAGCAAATGGGTAAGCAAAGCCCACATAAAAGTGCTGGACCTAGTGCGGGACTTTTACAACAAATACCCTGGGAAACCGAAATAAAGTTGGGGGGGATTTGTTTTCAGGGGGGCGGTATGTCAGGTTTGGCTGGCACGGTGCTTCGGGGAAGCTTGCAGCCACACTGCACGAACTCCGCCGGCGGTGGCTAGCTGAGGGAAAGAGGAACTGAAAGCGCCGCTAATTAATGGGCCACCTGCGCCCAGCCAAACAGGAAAACTGCAGCGGAAGCTTTAACTATACACTGATAACGGCGCGAGCCAACAATGAACGGGGCCGCAGGCAGCGAAACAAGATCACCACGCAACTCAGAACCCTTGGGCTTGCACGTAACGGGGGGGAACCAACCCATGCTGGAGGGGACTGCCAATCTAGGACAATGGACCCTGGCCGAACCTGCCATCATGGACAATTAAGGGGGATTATTGGGGGGCCGATAATCCGCAGCGGTAACGCGATCGCGGGGCGAAAAAAGCCCGGGAAGGGGGGAATATAACGAGTGATGCAAATGTACCAAGCCAATCCTGGCTTTGCTTGTAACCACTACGTTACGCATGAGTAAACCTCTTCTGTGAACCACACGTGTCATGGGGTTTCTCTGTCGAACGGGGCAAACCTTACAGATCCCACAGCCCTTATCAAGTCCTGATCTGCAGTGACCCATAAATCTGCTTTTGCTAAGAGGAAGTAACAAGGGAGTTCAAGTCAGTCCAAATGCCAGGAAGAACTGTGAGATAGATCCCTTGTATATTGGGAGGTTTGTGATAGGGCTTTTAGATGAGGCTTTTTGCAATCACCCCAGTTCACACCAGTTAGATGAATTCTTTCCAACCAGCCAGCTTCAAGGGTGCCGCACATTCCTTTATATTTCAATTTATTAAGGCGATCCCATTCATCTGACACCTCTAAAAACTTACTTCTTTCACCCAAAGATGCATTTTCCTCACATGTGCTTATGGCATTTCCAACTTGTACCACCATGAATTATTAGCACAGGGCCAATCCTCCTTTAGTGGGGACTTAGGCCTGATCATTGGTCCCACAGCCCTTATCAAGTCCTAATCTGCAGTGACTCACAAATCTGCTCCTGATGTTCTAGACAGAAGTGGTTACTTCTCAAGAACATCCTTTCCCTTACAATATTTGTCAGAAGGTTTGTGAAGGTACCCTTTTTTGGTCCTCCTCTTCTCCTACTAACTTTTTCCCCACCCATGACCCAATTCTAAGCTCCTCATTTTCATTCTGGAGCAACGTCTCTGGATATTTCTGATGTTGGGCAACTGCACTCCCTGATTACATTTTTTCAGGTCATAGACAGCAGAGTTATTTCAATAATTGTCTCCTATCCTACCAAATGTTTTTGCCTTTTCGCTTTGTTTATTCCTTTTTTTTCCCCTTGTCCCTGCTCTTTCTCCCCCATATTCATTACTTTCTCAACTCAAGTAATTACTCATTTTACATAACTGCAAAAATATGTCCTTACATTTTAAGGTGGCTTATATACTGTTGTATATGGCTATTGTTTCATTGTATGGCTGTGAGAGCTGGACCATAAAGAAGGCTGACCGCCGAAGAATTGATACCTTTGAACTGTGGTGCTGGAGAAGACTCTTAAGAGTCCCCTGGACTGCTAGGAGGTCAACCAGTCAATCTTAAAGGAAATCAACCCTGATTGCTCATTGGAAGGATTGATAATGAAGCTCAAGCTCAGATACTTTGGTCACCTAATGCAAAGAGAGGACTCTTTGGAGAAGACCCTGATGCTGGGAAAGATTGAAGGCAAAAGGAGAAGAGGACGGCAGAGGATGAGATGGTTAGATAGCATCACTGAAGCAATGAGCATGAAACTGAGCAAACTCAGGGAGGCAGTGAAGGACAGGAAGGCCTGGCGCAATATGGTTCATGGGGTCACGAAGAGTCGGACATGACTTAATGACTGAACAACATACTTTATTTTATTTTACTATTTTATTTTATTATTTTGTCTTATACTGTAGCGTAGCTTAGCTTAGCTTAGCTTAGCTTAGTGAGAAGATAGCTACCTAGAACCTTGGCCTGACAGGATATACAGTAGAAGAACACCAAGATTTTGGAGAACATCTTTGGTATAAGAGGGAGGGGAGGGGAAATGCTGTCAGACTTTCAAGATGTTCTTATTATAGCCAATATTACTCCAGTTCCAGTATTTCTTCCAGTGTCTGTTTCCTGTCCTGCCCTGCCTCAAAGGGCTGACACCTTCCTATAGGTCTATCAATCAATCAATATAAATAAAATAAAATAAAACTCCAAGTACATCAAGGATGGAAGAATATAATAAATGGTATCACAAATAATGTTCTGCCTAGAATTCAGATCAAGATCAGAGGCCTTTACATTCACCCATGGATACATAGAGCCATTTCAATGTTGAATCCCCAAATTCTCGAAGCCTCCTGAAACAACTACCCCAGGGTGATTTTTTGCCACTTCTTTTTGCTCATGCAGAAATGTTGGACAGCCTTACAGGAAAGTTCCCTTTTCTCTTCTTTTTCCTGATTATTTGTATTTCCATTCAGAGGAGCCCAGATTGGAGCAGAAGAGGAAATACTTCCCTTTCCCACTTCCCATCGTCTCAATTTCTCTCCCTAGCACAGAAACCAACAATCCCATTCATCCCTTGTTGTGACTGGGCCACAAAGCTTCCATCTGACCCTTCCCCGTTCCTAGAGAAACCAACCCACCAACCCTGCCAAGGAGTTTTTAGACCTCTTTCCTTCCACAGCAGTGAGTGGAAGCAGCTGGTAAATAACGAGAGGACTTTCTAAACATGCACCTCCCACTCCCCAATGCCCCACCCCATCTCAGGAAATAAAATCCCCCTCCCAGTTGGAAGAATGTTCTTCCTTTGCTGGGAAGATTTGCTCTGTTCTTCATGAGGATGCCAGCTCCAGCTAATGTTTACACTGATTAAAAAAAAAAAAAAATGTGAAACTCAAATTCAGTGGCCTGTTAAACCCCTTGTTAAACTGTCACCAACCATGTGAGATTTCACATAAGTAGAAATATTTAGTAGGGCAGAAGTAAATCAGGTAGTGATTCCTTTTTCTTTTTTTTCAAATAACTTTATTAGATTTTTAAGACCAAAATAAAAACTAACCAGAACTAATAATTAAGATAGAAAGTAGAAAAAAGAAAAAGTTAAAGAATGAAAAAGAAAACAAAAGTGTAGAAAGAAACAGAAATACAAAAGAAAGATGGCTTCCAACTTTCTTTTACAACAGATAAATTTGCTTTAAGCTCTTACTCCAAGTGTAGAACATAACTTCCATTTTTTTCTATTGTCTACTATTATTTCTAAATGTCAAATCCATATATCATGATTTCATTTTTTCTTTTTCACACAAAAGTCCAAAAGGGGTTTCCAATCAGCATTAAAATCAATCAATGTCTCTTCTCTCATCAAAGCTGCCAATTTCACCATCTCAGCCAGCTCCATCAATCGCACCATCCCTTCTTCTATTGTAGGGAATGGCACATCTTTCCACTTATGTGTACATAAAAGTCTTGCTGCTGTTATCACGTATAAAAACAAAGAATCCGTTAGTGATTCCAATGGACATTTTCTTCTCCTGTGAGGTTCAGCTCTGACCCAATATAAACCAACCAGAATATCATGAAACATTCTGTTGTTTATATGTGGTCCCAAAGTGATCATTTGAGAAGAATAAGAATTATTATTAATAATTTGTACAGCAGTTCTGATTACACTTTAAAATAGAAATGGAGAGATCCATATGGTTTGCCATTAGAGTGATTGTATGAACATTGTTTGTTTTCTTTTCATTTTTCATATTATACAGTTCTTGTGAAGAAGCAGAAGAAAAACAAACTTCCTATCAAACCAAAAGGGATTTCCTCTTTTATCTGGCAAAGTGACAAAACAAGCTGACCTCCGTGAGTTATTTCTGCTTTTCATGTATGGAACTGCGGTGAAACAAGTCTTTTACTTTGTGAGAGTCAAGTTCTTAATTCTGAAAAGTTATACGTGTCAGATGATGAATGGAGCCCTAGGGCTGAAAACTGATGGAAGAGAATAATAATCTACTGGCATTGTTGTCTCAACATTTGCCTTTTTGAGCAAGAACCAAAGCAGGAGTACCCTAAACCATAACCCAGATGACTTCTGCTGAAGATATTCTGTGAAATTTCCCACACATCTTCCACCATACCTGTTGGAAAAACCAAAACAGGCAAATGACATTTGATGACTTTTGGGAAATTTGGCATTCAGTTATATTGAACACAATGACACTCATGCCATATACTCAAAAGGCATCATTCATGAGCATGGATATCTGAGAATACTCCTTTATTCTTTAATAATTTTAATCTGTATTCCAGGGGTTATTGGAAATGGAATTGTCATCCGGGTTTTGGGTTCCCAGATTAAGAGGAACCCTTTCACCGTCTATATCCTCAATTTATCTGTGGCTGACAGTGGGACCCTCATATCCCTATTTCTGCATGCAATTCTGGTCATAACAACTGGGCATTCCACCACAGAAATTGCAGAATGCTTCATATGCACTTACTACACTGTTCAATTTCTTCTGACAATCATCAGCATTGACCGGTGTTTGTCTATCTTCTTCCCAATTTGGTATCAATGCCATCGGCCTCCATACTTGTCTACCATGCTGTGTGCTGTTACATGGCTAGTCTCTTTCCTCCACTGCACAATTCATTACACCCTGATTTTGGTTAAATCTGATTGAAACTTATGCCTAATCGACAACATTTTCATAAGTACCACCATTTGCTTCCAACTCATGCTGGTCTCCAGTCTGGCCCTCTTCATCAAAGGCTACCTTAAATCATGGAGGAAGAGGCGAGAGAAGCTTCTCATCGCCATCTTGCTTGCCCTGTTTTTCTTCCTCATCTTTTCCAACAATCATCATTTTTCTCATTGAGATTATTTCCATTCAGAAATCTTTCAATTTATTTACATATGTCTGCTTATGTGCCTGTCTAAATAGCAATGTTAAATCACTGATCTATTTTCTGCTGGGGAGAAAGAAGGAACTTCATTCTACGTCCAACCTAAAAAACATCCTCCAGAGAGTTTTCAAGGAAGAAGAAGAGAATGAAGAGCAACCAGAGGTCCAGGTTGACATCTAGTTATGAAGTTCTCACACAATTGAAAATCTTTTGTCTTTCTATAGCTCTCTGGTTAATATCCAGGACTTGATGTTTCATTCAGACAAACCTGTTGTGGCAAATACAGGATTACCAGACATTTAATGCCAAGGAAGTTTGGAAATTAGTCTGTCACTTCCTCAACCATCATAGTCAGGTCTCTCCAAGACATTTCAAACAGATCCTATTGAGATGACGTGAGGAGATAACACATGGATTAAATGTGTTAAACTCGTCTTCGATCTTAGTCATTAGCTGGGAGCAGCTGAATGGAATGATGTCCTAATCTTCAAATTTCTGCACTCGCCCTTTGCTCCTTTGCAAGCACAAATTAAAATGCTCCAAACACTGTTTAAAATGCCTTGATCTTCCTAGCTATTATATCCTCACAGTCAGTTACCCAGCAAAGTCCATGTACCAGTCAGAATTGATCTGTTCTCTAGGCTTTCTGCCCCAGAATTTTATAACCTGATAATTAATTTAAAACCAACCATTTTGAAAGGGAAACTATACTTCCCACTCTTGCTTTTTCTTAATTTTCAGAAATGCATTTGGGTTTGCAATAACATAACTTTGGTGAAAGTTCTCTTAAAGGACATGGAGGTTGAATTCATCCCTTCTGTCCCCCCAAAAGACCATTCTGGGATGATGTTACCCAGAGGAAGTGGCAGGTATCAGAGCGCTGGTGTTCTTACATTCTCCAGGAGAGCTGTTTTTTGAATGACTAATTCCCTCAGCAGACATTTTGTGAATGCACCCACTGAATGTTTTCAAAATGCCATTTCTCCCATCATCCCCCACACCACCCTCAGGGGAAAAAACAATGGGGACTCGTGATCTGGTGCTAGAGTTTGAACTCTGGAATAAACTAATTATGCATCTTGAACACTTGAGGTCTTCTTTATTAGTAGGAGCCACAAAGGAAAGGAAAATATTGTATAATATAGTTTACATGCTGTTCCTACCTTCTGAAAAATTAAACTGTTGTTCCATTGTGCAAGAACTGTTTGTTTGTTTAGGAGACGTTGAGATCAGTGGTTTAGGAGGACAATCCAGGACACTGCAATTTAAGGGGAAAAACCATTATCAACAGAAATAAAACTCAACCGTTCTTCTGATTATGAAAACTGTTCATAGGAAAAATGTTGTTGGAGAATTCAATGACAGTGTTGGTCTCCCATTCATACACTAAACAGGTGTAACCCTTCTTAGCTTTCCAAGGTCATAGGTTATGTGGAAGTGACATTAATCTATACTATGAAAATTGCACCTTTCCTACATATTTCCACAGGGAAATATCCAAGAATGATTATGGATGAAGCATTCTTTAAGCTCTGAGAAGAAGACTCCTTGATTCACTGGTGTATAAGAGGAAGGGGAGATAAGCACAATCAGGCTGGCAAGATTCTGTCACCCAGGTCCATCTTTAAAGAAACATATAATACCCCATTGTGTTTCTGTTTCATTTTACAGTCCTTATTTTGCAAACTCCACCAATTAACTTTTCTCTTTGATATCAAACTATCAACATCCCCATGAAGGTCTTGTCTGTTTATCTAATTACTTAACAAAAAGATGGATAACTTATGGGTTGTAGATATTTGGGGTTACAAAAATGGTGATTCAAAAGAATATACTTATTTTTCCAAAAGACACAGGACTTTTTCAAGAATAAGTATGTTCTGGATTGCTATGAATCTGGCTACTAGTGTATATAGGAAAATAGTATAAGGAAAAGGAAAAAGAGAGAGAGATGGACTGGGAGAAGAAGAACTGGAAATGTTGCTGTTACTCCTAAACCGGGGAACCGCCTTCTCCCCCCTTAAAGAGTTCATAAGAACTATGGGAGAGGTTATTAACCTCTGGAAGAGGGAGGAAGTTTCTTCGTGTGGGTATGGGGGGGGGAGAAGAGAGACTGGGGAATAAGATGTTAGTTAAGAGTTTCACCTTAAAGGACCAGTTAAGAACGATTTCACAAACTTTATGGATAATTGGTTAAGGTTTACAACTTTAAATGTTAAAGGGCTAGGATCAAAAGGAAGAGGGTGGAAGCATTACTGCACAGAGATAAAGCAGATGCAATATTTTTACAAGAGACATGTCAGGTGAAAGAGGGCATAAGTGAACTTAAGTTAAGATGGTCAGCTGTTTATGAAAAGGCCTATGGGACCTCCAAAGCAAGAGGAATGTCGATTATAATATCAAAGAAATGCGGTTTCAATGTAATAAAGACAAAAAAGGATTCTATGGGCAGATATATAATGATACAGGGTGAATTGGGGGGAGAGGAATATACTTTGGTAAATATTTATGCCTCGAATGTGAAACAGAGGCAGTTTTATGAGAAGGTGTTTAAAGATATGGAGGATTTCCAGAAGGGTTATATTGTAATGGCAGAGGTTTTAATATGGTGATGGATAAACAGGAAGACCTCTGTAGATGAGTGCCATAATAAAATTACTGATTTAACTTGGATTATGAATAGAAATGAGCTGAAGGATGTTTGGAGAATAGTACGAGCAGAAGAAAATAAATTTACTTTTTATTCGTTGGTGTCTAAGATTTATTCAAGAATAGATTATATTTTTATATCTAAAAAATTAATTCCTAAAGTAATAAATACTGAAATAGAGGTTATTAAGGTTACAGACCATGCATTGGTTAATATGGATATTAAAATCAAGAAAGATTATAAGGAAGCTAAGTGGTGGAGGTTAGATATGAAGATTTTAAATTATAAGCATATTGTGGATAAAATTGGAAAAGAATGGTAAGGAATGTGGGAAATTAATGATACAGGACAATGTACACGAGCGGTATTATGGGATACAATGAAAGCAGTAATAAGAGGAATTTGTATTAGAGAATCATGTATATTGAAAAGGCAACAGGAAGGGGATGAGAAGAGATTGGAGGAAGAAATTAAAGAGAGTGGAAATATATAAAAGACAGAGATAAAAGGATATTTGTGCGATTACAAGCAAAGAGGAAGGAGTTGGAGAATAAAGATATGGAGAAGGCGCAGAGAAATTTGATATATTTGAAAAGGGAATTTTTTGAGTATAGTAATAAAAATTCTAAAATGCTGGCTAGGTCTGCACAATGAAAAAAGGAGAGGAACCCAGTTGGAAGAAATAAAGATAAAATGGGGAAAAGCCATAATTGGATGAAGGATAGAATAAGAGTCTTTCCAGACTTTTATCAGGAATTATATTCCTCAAGGGGTAAACCCATGGGGATTAGAGAATATATAAGGAAATGCTGGATAATAAAATTGCAGGAGGATGATGGGGGTGATGGAACAACCAGTATCGGATAAAGAAATTGAAGAAGCTATCAACAAACTAAAAGGGGGAAATCCCCAGGAGTAGATGGATTGGGACCGGAAT
Organism: Python bivittatus; assembly: GCF_059951505.1. NCBI lineage: Eukaryota > Metazoa > Chordata > Lepidosauria > Squamata > Pythonidae > Python > Python bivittatus. The sequence goes on along the minus strand of NW_028277086.1, from coordinate 6,176,339 downwards.
ATTACAAAATATTTAAACATTTATTGATACCTAAACTAAAGGTACCATATAATAGAGTAATAGAAGGAGACAAGATCCTATTATCATGGGAACAATCGTTAACTGTATTAATTCCAAAGACGGATAAAGATTTAACAGATCCAGGATCATATAGACCAATTTCGTTAATAAATCAGGATGCTAAAATATCGACGGCAATAATCGTGAAAAGAATGAATACTTTTCTATTTAGATATATTAATAAGGATGAATGTGGTTTTATAGCAGGAAGGCAGATGTCAACTGGATGAGTTGAACTTAATAAATACAATAAATAAAAACAGACTGAAAGCAGGTCTAATAGCTTTGGACATATTTAAGGCCTTTGATTGTGTGGAATGGCCAGCTCTAAAAATAACAATAGAAACCTGTGGATTTGGGGAAAGATTTCAACAATTGATAAATCAATTATAACGACAAAATACTACAACAGTTGTAGTGAACGATGGAAGGACAGATCACATTTCACTAGCCCGAGGTATGAGGCAAGGTTGTCCCCTTTCCCCGATTCTATTTACTTTAGATATAGAAATTTTAGCCAATGTCATTAGAGAGGTTGAAAGCATTAAAGGGATTGGGAATGAAAGGAAAATTAAAGTAAGCTTGTTTGCAGATGATACTTTATTAACTATTGAAAACCCCTTGGAGTCATCGGAGGGAATACAAGGACACTTGAAAGAATTTGGGGAAATGATGGGGCTGCAAATAAATTGGTTCAAATCAGAAATGATGCCATTTAATTACAGTAAGAGGAAATGGTTTATGAGTAATAACAAAATAAATATTAAGTTAAAGAATTCAATAAAATATCTAGGAATAAATATAACAAGAGAGCTAGATAATTTAGAAATGGAACTTGTTTATAAATTAAAGAAAGAGATTAAAAAGAAGTTGGAGGATTGTAGGAAAATTAAATTATCATCATTTGGCAGAATAGCAATGATTAAAATGAAGATTTTACCTAGAATATTTTTTTTTTATTTATTTAGGATGTTACCAATTAAGGTAACAAGGGGGACGTGGTGGTGCAGTGGCTTAATGACGCTGAAAGTTGCTGGCCAGAAATGGTCGACACTTCAGCGGTTTGAGTCCAGCCTTCGCGTTAGCAGGGTGAGCTCCTGTTTCCTCCCCAGTTCCTGTAAACCCAACAGTTCGAAAACTCACGTGAGTAGATAAATGGGTACTCTCACTCCGGTGGGAGGAAAAATGCTGGCGGCGCCTTGCAAAGGAGTCGGGAGCAGTTGCCGGTAAAACGCGAAACCGCGCTCGCCCAAAAAGGGCACGAAGCAACGGAAACCACGCCTCCTGTGCTTGCCAGCTGGGCTCTGCTCTAGGAAGGAGGCTCTGGCAAACCACTTCCAAAACACCTTGCCTTGAAAACTGCAAAAGGACTCGTCCAAGCAGTCACTGCAGAGTTGGTAACGACTGAGCGCAGATTAAAAAAAAAAAAATTAAGGTAACAGAGATAGAGATGAAGAGTTGGCAAACCACGTTTAATAATTTTTGTAATGGGGACAAGAAAGCAAGGGTGAATAAAAATAGATGGTGAAAGTCTCAAAAAACTGGAGGACTGGGGCTTCCGAATTTAAGACTTTATTATACAGCTAATCAAATAAGATATATTATAGATGGTATGGTAGGACAAGGAGAGTTGAACTGGTTAGAGATGGAAACACAAGAAGTGGAATGGAAATTGGAAAATGTATTTTTTGACAAACTAAGAAACTGCTGGATGGGGTTGAGAACTATTAAAACTATTTTAAGGATTTGGGCAAAATATAAGGAGAAATTAAAGCCAGTTGTCTCCCCATTGACCCCAGTGGTGATGATGGAAAAATTCCCTACAAATTTAAAGAAGGAATTGGAAAAGGAATTAAGGGAGAAGAAAATATTTCGAATAAAGGATTGGATGAAAGAAATGAATAGTAAAGATAGAATAAGAGAGGTATTAAGGGGAAGAAAGATATTGTGGTTTAACTACTGTATATACAATTAGAGAAGTGGACTAGGGAGTGGATAAATGAAAATATAGAGGCTACACAAGATTTGAGAAGATGATTTTAGAGAGAGAAGATAAAGAAGACAATATAGTCATTAAAGGTGAAACAAGTGAAATTTGTAAGATATTATTAGAAATTGAAGATCAACTAGATTGTCTCAAATCAGTATGGGATTATGATTTAACATAACAAATAAGTAATCAGAGTTGGGGTAAGATATGGGATATGCATATTTTAAAAATTATGTCGGTAAGGATAAAGGAAAGTGGGGACGCGGTGGCGCAGCGGCTTAATGACGCTGAAAGTTGCCAGCCAGAAAGTTGCAGAGTCGGTAATGACTGAACACAGATTTTAAAAAAAGGATAAAGGAAAATTACTTTAAATTGGTTTGGAGATGGTATCTGACACATGTAAGATTAAACCAAATTGATAGGAAATACTCAGGAACATGTTGGAGGGGATGTCAGGAGTCAGGTACTTATCTCCATATGTGCTGGAGTTGTAAACAGGTACAGAAGTTCTGGCAACAGGTATTTAAAGAGATAAATGAGATAATTGGGATAAATTTGGAACTATGTCCAAATATAGCACTGTTATCAATACACTGTATGATAAGGTTAGATGCACTCAAGCTACTAAAGATTTAATTACAAATTTAATGACGGCGGCAAGACTAATGATAGCCAGAAAATGGAAAACACAAGGCGATTATCAGATAGAGGAATGGTATAAAGAAGTGTGGGATATTGCAATTAATGATAAGTTAACGTGTAATATTAAAGTCAGAAGGGGGTTGCAAAGGCGAAATGACTTTGCAGAGATATGGAATATATTTATAGATTTTGTTTTATTGAAAGGGAAAGGATCTACACCTGCACAAGAATTACTATACTTTTGAAAAGAGGTATGATTAAGAAAAATATTGGTCCTGGGGGTGGGATACACATCTAATATTTCATTCTATAATTGTAATTACTAAATTTATATGCAAAAGTAATAGAAGTTGGAAATAAGTTATAATTCTATGTATGCGTATGTGCTTATTGAATTAAAAAAAAAGATTGAGGAAAAAAGTGAAATATTTGGTTATCACTAGGACTATTATGAAATGTATGTTATTTCAGAACAATTATGTTAAGACATGGAAGACAAGATGGTGGGTTAGTCATTTATCTAAACACTCCCTGTTATTAGTGAGTATCTGTATTAAATTATCAACAACGGTCCCACTGGCGAGGGTTATTTAATTTACTTTAATGTATCTGATTTGGGCACTACCTGCCTCCAGGTGACTCTGGGCACCTCAGAAGGTAACTAAGAAAATGAAATACAACATAACTAGGACCAAAAAAAAAAAAAGTAAATAAAAGCTGTTAAAAAAACAAGATGACGTTTGCAGGCAACAACAGAACTCAAAGGGGCTCTTACAGTTTAAAACCGAATTTTTACAAAATGATGCACCATGGGTATATGACCCCAGAGAAGTTGTCTAAGATGTATAAAGACACTTCTAATTACCGTTTGAAATGTGAAAAACAGGAAGCGACATTTTATCATGCATGGTGGACTTGTGAAAAAAAAAAAACTGTTGGACACAAATACAAATGGTGATGCAGAGAGTTTTGAAAATTAATATTCAGATGAAACCACCATTTTTCTTACTGCGACTTATAGATAGTCAACTAGAAAAGGCTCATGGATGATTGTTGTTATATATAGTAACTCCAGTGAGGCTGTTATACACATGAAGATGGAAAAATACAGAAATACCCATCATGGAGGAATAGGTTGTAAAGATAGGAGAACTTGCCAAAATGGCTAAATTGACTTCTTTGATCAAGGAGGAAACAACAATTACTTTTATAAAAGACTGGAAACCCTTTATGGACCTTTTGCTGAAAATGGATAAAAATGAATTGGGGATTTGGGGATTCCTTGATTAAAAAGGTTTGTTCATGGGAGGAAGGGAACCATGATATGAAATCTGGTAGGGTGGAAATGGGAATTATGTTTGCAACTGCTGCAAAGAAGGTCGGAAGTCACTTCTTTAGATATCTTTCTTTTTCTCTCTTTCTTTTCTAATCTTTCACTTTGTCTTTTAGTCTTTCATATTTCATAATTCTTTTTCTACTCTTTTATGTTTCCATAGTTTTTTCATCTGATGTAAAATTTTCTTTTAATAAAAATTATATTACAAGCCTAAAGAAACAGGAAGCATTTTAACATCAGTTCCAAGAAACTCAGCAACAAGAATAGTATCATCTTGAGGTTTCACCATCAAAATTAATTGTTCTATGGAGGAGGGGCTGGGAATCTTCTCCTTGGCTTTTTTCGCCTTCATTTCATTTCATGAGGCACAATGAGCTCTTCTTCCCAAAAGTACAAAAGGACACTTTGCAAAATGAAACAAACAAACAAGCAAAAGAGACTTGTAAAACAGGCTCACCCAATTTCACTCCAGATAAAGGACTCTGAAGGTGGGAGAGAAGAGGAGAGGATCAAACAGGCAGCTGATTAGATCTGCATGCTAGCAGAAGACTTAAAAAATGCTTCAGCCCCTTTTGCCTAAGTAACAGCCAGAATATGTGTGTATGTGTGTATGTGTGTATGTGTGTACACACATATTCTGACACCAAAACAAGCAGCCACTTGTTAACCCAAACCCCACACCCCCCTGAACCCCCCACACACCCTAACCCCCCACCACACACCACCAATCCCCCCCTTCAGATCTCCCACAAAAGGGTCACATCACCCTGGGCACAGAGAGAACTGCTCCTGTCTGTGCTCCTGCACTCTGAAGATGCCGGTCCCAGGTGCTGGCGAAACGTTAGGAGACAAAACTTTCAGAACACGGCCACACAGCCCAGAAGACCCACACCAGCCAATTCTTAGATGCTTCAAGGATTTTCTCGGGTTTAAGTGCCCAGATCTTGAGTGACTCCTCTTCGTCTTCCTCACCATTAAGAAAAAATACTCAGATAAAAAAAATCCAAAGTCAGACACACACCAGTCAACAAGATAACAACTGTATAATCTGTCAAGTGTTCTAATGAACCTCACAATTACTAGAAAACTACAAAAAAGATTTATTTATCCATTCCATTTACTGCAAATTTTCATGCAAACATTTCAAGAATCACTATTGTTTCCAGGCAAAGGATGAAACAGAGTTTGGGTTCAATTTCAGCTGCTTCCTGATTTTCATTGAAGTTGTAAACAGGGATAAGATAAGACTGATTTTCAGTCTGATACTTCTTGTTTCTCCTTCCAAGTTATTAGTAAGTCTTTCAATGTTTCCTTTTTGTAAAATTTGTAGAAACACTTTCTAAGTATATAGCAAAATATGAAGCAAGTTCCTCTTCTTTTAACCCAGAAATCTGTTCCTGGCACTGAATAAATTCTGCTTTCTCACCACATGTACTTCAAATACAGACCAAACTGCATTCATCAAAGAACTTCAGCTTTCTGGACTTCCTTCGATTCTTGAAGAGACTTGCTGGTTCTCAAAAGGGATTCTTCACAATCATCATCAGGTATGTCGAGAGTAAAGGTAGAACTTCCATCTGTTATATGAAAAGAAATCTTTCTCAGTTCAGAATTAGTCTTCAGAACTGCTAGGATGAGATTATTTGATAGTATGATTTCTTAGAGAAAGGCATCCATCATGGATGACCAGTTATTAAAAGAAAAAGAAAATCAATTGGGTGGAGGAGCAACCATTTTTTAGGTGTCCTTCCTCAGCACTGTAAATCTTAGCCAACATAACCACCTGTATCTTCATGCCAGCCTGCTTGCCATAAAAGCACCAGTGGCCCCAACTGACTTCTTGCATCTGTTTGGAGCAAGTGTGGGTGTTTCTGAAGAATCCACTATAATGTGTCTTATAGCACTTCAATCTTGCACCACTGTGGATTATCAGCACGAGGCCAATCCTCCTTTAGTGAGGGCTCAGGCCTGACCATGTCCTGATCTGCAGTAACTCACAAATCTCCTCCTGCTGTTCTGGCCAGATGTGGTTATTTGTTGAGAACATCCTTTCCTTTCCAATATTCGTCAGGTTTGTGAAGATGCCCTTTTCTTGTCCTCCTCTTCTCCTACTGACTTTTTCCCCACCCATGACCCAGTTCTAAGCTCCTCATTTTCATTCAGGAGCACCTTCTCTGGATATTCCTGATGTTGGGCAACTGCACTCCCTGATTACATTTTTCAGGTCATAGAGAGCAGAGTTATTTCAATAATTGTCTCCTGTCCGACCAAATGTTTTTGATTTTGTTTGGTTTATTCCTTTTGTTTCCCTTTTCCCTGCTCTTTCTCCCCCATATTCATTCCTTTCTCAACTCAAGTAATTATTCATTTTATATCACTGCAAAAATATGTCCTTACTTTTTAAGCTGGCTTTTAAGCTGGTGTTGTATATGGCTATTGTTTCATTGTATACTTTATTTTATTTTACTATTTTATTTTATTATTTTGTCTTATACTGTAGCGTAGCTTAGCTTAGCTTAGCTTAGTGAGAAGATAGCTACCTAGAACCTTGGGATGACAGGCTATACATTAGAAGAACACCAAGATTTTGGAGAAGATCTTTGGTATAAGAGGGAGGGGAGGAGAAATGCTGTCAGACTTTCAATATTACTCCAGTTCCAGTACTTCTTTTTCTATCTGCTTCCTGACCTGCCCTACCTCAAAGGGCTGACACCTTCCTATAGGTCTATCAATCAATCAATATAAATTAAATAAAATAAAACTCCAAGTACATCAAGGATGGAAGAATATAATAAATGGTATCACAAATAATGTTCTGCCTAGAATTCAGATCAAGATCAGAGGCCTTTACATTCACCCATGGATACATAGAGCCATTTCAATGTTGAATCCCCAAATTCTCGAAGCCTCCTGAAACAACTACCCCAGGGTGATTTTTTGCCACTTCTTTTTGCTCATGCAGAAATGTTGGACAGCCTTACAGGAAAGTTCCCTTTTCTCTTCTTTTTCCTGATTATTTGTATTTCCATTCAGAGGAGCCCAGATTGGAGCAGAAGAGGAAATGCTTCCCTTTCCCACTTCCCATCGACTCAATTTCTCTCCCTAGCACAGAAACCAACAATCCCATTCATCCCTTGTTGTGACTGGGCCACAAAGCTTCCATCTGACCCTTCCCCGTTCCTAGAGAAACCAACCCACCAACCCTGCCAAGGAGTTTTTAGACCTCTTTCCTTCCACAGCAGTGAGTGGAAGCAGCTGGTAAATAACGAGAGGACTTTCTAAACATGCACCTCCCACTCCCCAATGCTCCACCCCATCTCAGGAAATAAAATCCCCCTCCCATTTGGAAGAATGTTCTTCCTTTGCTGGGAAGATTTGCTCTGTTCTTCATGAGGATGCCAGCTCCAGCTAATGTTTACACTGATGAAAAAAATACACAAATTTCTGAAACTCAAATTCAATAGCCAGTTAAACTCCTTGTTAAATTATCACCAACCATCTGAGATTCCACATAAGAAGATATATTTACTAGGGCAGAAGTAATTCAGGTACTCATTCTTTTTTTTTTTTCAAATAACTTTATTAGAATTTAAGAAAAAAGAAAAACCAGAATAATTAAGATAGAAAGTAGAAAAGAGGAAAAGTTAAAGAATGAAAAAGAAAACAAAAGTGTAGAAAGAAACAGAAATACAAAAGAAAGATGGCTTCCAACTTTCTTTTACAACAGATAAATTTGCTTTAAGCTCTTACTCCAAGTTCACAACATAACTTCCATTTTTTTCTATTGTCTACTATTATTTCTAAATGTCAAATCCATATATCATGATTTCATTTTTTCTGTTTCACACCAAAAGTCCAGAAGAGGTTTCCAATCAGCATTAAAATCAATCAATGTCTCTTCTCTAACCTAAGCTGCCAATTTCACCATCTCAGCCAGCTCCATCAATCGCACCATCCCTTCTTCTATTGTAGGGAATGGCAAATCTTTCCACTTATGTGTACATAAAAGTCTTGCTGCTGTTATCACGTATAAAAACAAAGAATCCGTTAGTGATTCCAATGGACATTTTCTTCTCCTGTGAGGTTCAGCTCTGACCCAATATAAACCAACCAGAATATCATGAAACATTCTGTTGTTTATACATGGTCCCAAAGTGATCATTTGAGAAGGATAAGAATTATGATTAATAATTTGTACAGCAGTTGTGATTACACTTTAAAATAAAAATGGATAAATCCATATCGTTTGCCAATAGATTGATCATATGACCATTGTTTGTTTTCTTTTCACTTTTGATATTACACAGTTCTTGTGAAGGAGCAGAAGAAAACTTACTTCCTATCAAACCGACAAGGATTTCCTCTTTTATCTGGCAAAGTGACAAAACAAACTGACCTCCATGAGTTATTTCTGCTTTGCTTCTATGGAAAGGAATTGAGGTGAAACAAGTCTTTTACTTTGTGGGAGGCTGATGTCTCAGCTTTTGCCTTCCTGAGCAAGATCCAAAGCAGTAGTAGTCAAAAGCATAACCCAGATGACTTCCACTGAAGATTTTCTGTGAAGATTCCCACACATCTTCCACCATACCTGTTGGAAAAACCAAAACAGAGGCAAATGACGTTTGATCTCTGTTGACTAAAAAAAGGGTGAGTGGCTTGGTCTTTAGCTGTCCATAATTCACCCTCAACAAGAAGCAGAAACAAACAAACAACAAAATCAAAATAAGATTCATTTCCACTGAAGATGACAACCAACATGGATGCTGAAATGGGAAATTTGAAACACAGTTGTACTGAACACAATGGAACTCATGCCACATGCTCAAAGGACAGTATTGATCAACTTGAATTTCAGGATAAACTCATCTGTTCCTTAATCATTTTAATCTGTATTCCAGGGTTTATTGGAAATGGAACTGTCATCCAGGTGTTGGGTTCCCAGATTAAGAGGAAGCCTTTCACCGTCTATATCCTCAATTTATCTGTGGCTGACAGCGGGACCCTCATAACCCTATTTCTGCATGCAATTCTGGTCATAACAACTGGGCATTCCACCACAGAAATTGCAGAATGCTTCGTATGCACTTACTGCACTGTTCAATTTCTTCTGACAATCATCAGCATTGACCGGTGTTTGTCTATCTTCTTCCCAATTTGGTATCAGTACCATCGGCCCCCATACATGTCCACCATTCTTTGTGCCATGACATGGATAGTCTCTTTCCTCTTCTGCACAATTCATTACATTCTTTTTCTTAAAGGAATTCAAATTTTTGACATACTCAAGTATTTTTTCATATGTACCACCATTTGCATCCCACTCATGCTGGTCTCCAGTCTGGCCCTCTTCATCAAAGGCTACCTTAAATCACAGAGGAAGAGGCGAGGGAAACTTCTCATCACCATCTTGCTTGCCCTGTTTTTCTTCCTCATCTTTTCTTTTCCACCAACCATCATTTATCTCATCTATATTATTTTCAGTCAGAAATATTTCTATTTATTTATATATGGCTACTTATGTGCCTGTCTGAACAGTAGTGTTAACCCACTGATCTATTTTCTACTGGGGAGAAAGAAGGAACTTCATTCTACGTTCAACCTAAAAAACATCCTCCAGAAATTTTTTAATGAGGAAGAAGAGAATGAGGAGCAACCAGAGGTCCAGGTTGACATCCAGTTATGAAGTTCTCACACAAGTGAAAATCTTTCATTTTTCTATAGCTCCCTGGTTAATATCCAGGACTTGATGTAAACCTCTTTTGGCAAATACAAGATTACCAGACATGTAATGCCAAGGAATTTAGGAAATTAATCTGTCACTTCTTCAACCATCGTAGTCAGGACTCTCCAAGACATTTCAAACAGATCCTTTTGAGACAATGTGAGGAGATAACACATGGATTAAATGGGTTAAACTTTTCTTGGATCTTAGTCATTAGCTGGGAGCAGCTGAATGGAATGTTTTCCTGATCTTCCAATTTCTGCACTCGCCCTTTGCTCATTTTCAAGCACAAATTAAAAATGCTCCAAACACTGTTTAAAATGCTTTGATGTTCCCTGCTTTTTTATCCTCACAGCCAGTTACCCAGCAAAGTCCATGTACCAGTCAGAATTGATCTGTGACTCTGGAAACCTCATTGTATAGTATCACCCATGCTTCAATACATATATTTGATTAATTTCCCATGCATGTTTAAATATTTTGCGCAATGGATTTTCAATGTAATGATATTGATTTTAATTTTGCCTTCATTTAAATTGCAATCTTGTGGTTTATACTTTCTCTTTTTATGTGTTGTTAGCCATCTTCAGTTTTGAAGGATAGAAATTTAGCAAATAAATTAATAGCAAATAACTGAGTCTGTAGATGTCATGTGCTTGCCTGTGGGCACTGAGATGCACAGCTTTCTAAAACTACCTTTCCCAAGGATTCATGTAATGCTGGGCTATTTTCCTTTTCCCTGATGTCACTAATGCTTTTTACTCTCTACCTGCCAAGAGTGATCTTCCTCTCCTTTGAAATTACCCTTCCATTACTCCAAATTCATGGCCAGAGAGATCACGTTCTACCTCCTCCACTGTCTTCTATTTTATGTTGGTCACACATGCTCAAACCCAAGCAGGAAAAGCTGAGAAAAATTCCCACCACCAAGTTCTTTCTAAATGGAAATTCAACCAAAGTAGATTGCCTAGGATTAGGATAGTAGATGGGAAAGGATTTAAGATGAGAGGCAATTTAAGGCCTGTGGTGTTCGACTTCAACTGCAGAGATTCAGCCTCAAAAGCCCAGTTGGCCATTGCGCTCCTTCAGTAATAAGGACATAAGAACATAGGCAGTGGCCTCCTAGATTTCACCCCTGGCCCATCTAGTCTCACAATCTGTTCTCACAGTGGCTGACCAACTGCAGAAGGAAGCCCATCTTAGCTGAAATATTTAGTAGGGCAGAACTTAATCAGGCAGTGATTCCTTTTTTTCAGATTCCTTTATTAGATTTTTAAGATTATAGGATACAAACTAACAAGAACTAATAATTAAGAGAAAAAGTAGAGATGAGGAAAAAGGAAAGTATGAAAAAGGAAACAGTGTGAAAAGTGCAGAAAGAAAAAGAAATACAAAAGGAAAATGACTTCCGACTTTCTTTTACAACAGATAAATTTGCTTTAAGCTCTTACTCCAAGTTCACAACATAACTTTCATTTTTTTCTGTCATCTACTATTATTTCTAATTGTCAAATCCATATAACATGAATTCATTTTTTTTCTGTTTAACAAAAAGTTCGAAAAGCGTTTCCAATCTGCATTAAAATTAATCAATGTCTTTTCTCTAATCAATTTAATTGATTAATTCTCTAGTCAAAGCTCTAAAAAAAAACCCCATCCATTTTTCCCTGTAGGTAATGGCAAATCTTTCCACCTCTGGGCACATAAGAGCGAAGAGGAGGGAGGCAAATCCAGGCTGGTCTGTGCAACTAGCAAGGCCCTACATTTCTGAGGACTGACACTGCCCAGCTGTGGGCCCCCAGGGGGGAGGCAAGCAATGTCCGGGCTCACAAGACCGAATTACGTGATTCGTGTGACTTAAATTACATTGTGGAGTCCTGGTGCTCTCTGAGCTTGGCTGTTTGCTTGCAGACGTTTCATCACCCCACTAGGTAGCATCATCAGTGCCACAGTGAGTGTTGCGTTACATCGTTTTGCATGATGACATCATGATGTGTGTGGCGGCTTCTGCTGGTTGCCCATGGTTGCCGGTCAGCCTGGTCTCCTAGTTGGACCAGGGGATGGAGGGGAAATGATCGAACCTGACCAATATGGGGGAAAAAGCAGTGGAGGGATATGAAACGAAAGGGGGTTGGAAAGGAAATGCTGGAAGAAAAATGCCAAACTATGAGACTCAGGATATGAACAGTGATTTCCGTCAGTGTTCAGATAAGGACATACAGCCTGGCTACTTTTGATTTGGTGCCCTGGGGCCTCTTTCTTTGAATTTTCCCAATATTGCTGCATTCATTTTGGCCCTGATGACTTTGGGCGTTTGCCTCTCTCTTTGTACAGTGTCTCAGGTCAGCAACCGTATTCTCCTAAGACGTTGAACCTGGCTTTCTTCTTCTTTTTCCTCTTCCTCCTCTTCTTCTCCTTCTTCTTCGACGGCTGAGGACCTTTGCTCAAAATAGTCCTTTTAGTTCATTTTCAGCCCACCATACTGTGCAACTGCAGATAACAGTTAACTATGTTGCCTCAACACTGCCAATTTCTTCAAATGATGCTGTTTACATTCTGGAAGGTGAGCTCCCAGGGCATATTGGGGGGAAAAGAATAGGATAATGGCTAACCCTGTTTAGACTAAATAAATTAACTGTGTAAAACCTGTCCTCTATCATTTGCTAAATGCACCTAAAAGTTGAGTTGAGCTTGACTCCTACTGACTAAAATAGTGTTTCTTAAAGTATCATCCAAGGATCCCTTGGGGTTCCCCAAGACCTCAGGTTCCACAAAATCAAAATTATTTGCCAGTTATTTTTTTAAAAAGCCGATGCAGTAAAATTTCATTCATTCATTCATTCATTCATTCATTCATTCATTCAAAGTTTCTGACTGCCCAATAGCCGAAGCTCTCCAGGTGACTTACCATAAAACACGCTATTTAAAAATTAAAAAATGAAAATGAAAACTTGTACAATAAAACCAAGAAAGTGCAAAAAAAAAACTTCATGCAAACTAGGCAGCTTGCGAGCAGTCCTTCAACACTGAATTAAATTCAAGGCCAATTCAAAAAGCCCAGGAAAATAGAAGCATCTTCACCGAAATGATGTGCACGTGAGTCTCTCTGGGGAGGGAACTCCATCCACGGGGCGGCCCCTCCGGAGAAGTTCTCCCTGGAAGAAAGAAACGCGCCCCGAGGACAAAGAACAGAGAAGGGAACACGAAGTCGCTTGTTCAAACATGCCTTGGTGACCTCCGTCCTCTGCGCTGGGAAAACCCAACCGGGCTTTTCTGCTCTGGTTATATTCCGTTCTCCCACCCCGGGGCGACCTCAGGTATGGGGATGATTCTGTCTTACTGCCCTGGGTGTCAGTATTCCAGATCTTCTCCACCGCGGACCACCTGCCCCGGCCCCGTCAGCCTCGCGGCCCGGCGCTCGCGAGGGCCGGGCGCTCCCGGGCCAGCCCCGCGCGCTCTTTCTGCCGGAGAGCGGCGGGTCGCCCGGCCCCGCGGAGGGGTCGGTTTCTCAGCTCGGAAGCGCCGCTTTAGAGCCGCTTCCCGCGGGGCTGGCGAGGCCCCTCTTCTCCCCGCTCCGCTCCGCCCGCGCTGGGTCGCTCAGCGGCGGCCGAGGAAGCTCCGCTCCAAATGCGGCGCGGCGGGCCCGCGAGCGGATGGACGCGGAGCGAGAGGAGCCCGCCGCCCTGCGCCCAGGCGGCGGCAGCAGCAGGAGGAGTGCTGCGAGGAGCGGGCGGAGCTTGCGCGCCTGGCTGAGCCAGCCCTCCTCCGCCTCCTCGCCCTGCCCGCGGGGCTTCGGCGCCGGAGCCGGCCAGCGGAGGGCTCGACTCCGCCGCGCCGGTGCGCGGGAGGGCAGCAGCTGCGCCTGCAGCGCCCCCGGCTCCTGCCTTCGCCCGGCGCGGCGCGCGGCAGGCTCACCCCTTCCCCGCCCGTTGCGAGCGCCGGCTTGGTCCGCTGCGTCGGGAGCCGCCCGAAACCCGGGCGAGCGGAGTCGCTTCTGGGCGAGCGTCCCGTGAGGAAGGCGCCCGGGGCTCGGAGTTTCCGGGCACATTCCGCACAGGCGGGGGCCGGCTCGGAGGGGGGTCGAAGGGGGTCCGGGTCCTGGAGGCCGAAGCTTCCGCTGCCGGAATAGAGGGGGCCGTCGGCGCTTTTCGGCGAGGGCGCAAGAGAAGGTTGCGTGAGGGTGTCCCTGAACTCCCCCGCGGTTATTCTGGTGTTTAAAGAAATAACGTCAGAATTGCAGCGCCCCTTTGTCACGGCTGTGGGAAAAAAAGAAATGACAGCCGAGGGTTCTTCTGCCGTTCAAGAAAGGCCCGTCTAGTCTTCGCTCCATTCCATCGCGGTTCTGCTTCGTCCTGTGCCAAAACGTGCCTCGCAATGTCTCAAAGGCTTCCTCGTCTTACGAAAGAGGGTTTGGTTATTCTCCGGCTGCTGGAAAGGCTCTTTCAGATTTCTCTTGCTGGAATTTTTGGGCATGTTCAGGGGGCGCCTGATAGTGTCGTTTTCTAATCCAGGACACACGGACCATAAACTAACCAGATGGCCTGGATGGTAAGCTGATTGTTCCTAGTTACTTTGATGTGGAAATTTATTATTTTTATTGTTTTTATTATTTCGGATTTTAATTGTAAGCAGCCCCGAGACCCCCTCTGGGGGAGATGGGAGCCATATCCGTTTAATACATTAATAAATAAAAATAAATAAATAATCAAGAGTAGCCTGCTTTGTGAATGCGGCTGATCGGAACACTTTCCCCAAATTCTTTTCTCTTTCGAAAGACATGTTGAGAGCAGATTCTCATTCATCAAAACGAAGAGGAACTGGTTGGGGAAATTAAAAAACAAACACGGGAGTCGTTTTCATAGGGCTACCTCTGTCAAAGTCAGAGTTGCAAAAGTTCTATTTAGCGCTCTCTGTGGGTGCGCACGCAGCACCTCCAAATCAGTGTCTGGACAAATTTAGGCAGTTTTTGGGGGAAGAATTTTGGGTGTGGTTTGCCCTCGCCTTCTCCAGGTTTCTAGCCTGGTATCCTTAATCACTACACCCAACTGGCTCTCTTTCACTCCAGTTTTAACTTTTACCAAGATAATATTTAGCAACACACTTACACACGTATTATAGATGAAGGATGAGCAATTGGGGTCCTCTAAGGACCCAGGGCTCTGTGTGTCCCCTTCTTTTGGGCCCCAGAGGATCTTCTAACCATTATTGCTTTAAAACATGGGGCTCTATTGCTCACTATTTTGAATAAATAACATAAAAATGGTGGCAAACCTTCAATTTATATTGTCTCCAAAATAACATTCTAGAGCTTCAAAAGCCAGCAGTAATGGATTCCTCTGTCGACGTCATCCAACAACTTTTCCCAATCCAGTACTCCTGAATATGCTGCTTTACAACCCTCAGAAATACCAATCACGCCAACTGGAAATTATGAGAGCTCTAGACTAACGTAGCTGGAGAACACCACATAAGGGGAGTCTGCAGTTTTTAGGTTTTATAGTCAATGTGGGACTTCATGGCAGAGTGTTGCTGTGCTGAGTGTTTTCACCTATCTTGATCCTGCCAAGAACGACAAGGGAATGTTTGTTTGTTTGTTTGTTTGTTTGTTTATTTATTTATTTATTTATTCGGCTTGTATGCTGCCCATCTCCCCCATGGGTGACTCTGGGTGGCTCACAATAAAAAAGAAAAAACACAATTCTCTCCAAGATGGCTAAAAACTATAAATAATTAAAAAACATATTAAAAATGCCCTAAAAAACCTCCTCTAATTTTGGCCCTATAAAAACCTGTAAGATGCTGGGGGGGGGGGGCAACCCATCATCCCACCAGCCATCTCCACAGGTGCAGGCCCCCCTCCTGCCCCCAGGCCTTCTGGCAGAGCCAGGATTTAATCCCTTTCCTGAAGGCCATGAGGGAGGGGGCACACCGGACCTCAGGAGGCAAGATGTTCCATAGGGCGGGCGCTGCAGCAGAAAAGGCTCTCTGCCTAGACCCCACCAATCGAAATTCCCTGACCGGTGGGGTCTGGAACCTGCCCCTTCTGCTGGACCGAGTGGGACGGGCTGAAGTGACCAGGGCGAGGCGGTTCCTCAGATAACCTGGTCCCGTGCCATGAAGGGCTTTAAAGGTGATGACCAACACCTTGAATTGGACCCGGAAACAAACCGGTAACCAATGCAGCTCGCGCAACAGCAGTGTTATATGTGCCCTCCTAGGGGCATTGAGAACTGTCCACGCCGCCGCATTCTGCACCAGCTGTAGCTTCCGGATACTCTTCAAGGGTAGCCCCATGTAGAGCGCATTACAGTAGTTCAACCCGGAGGTGACCCGGGCATGAGTGACCGTGCAGAGGTCCCCCTGATCCAGGAAGGGGCGTAACTGCCGCACAACACGAAGTTGTGCAAAGGCCCTCCTGGCCACGACTGCCACCTGCTCTTCGAGCAGGAGTCGTGAGTCCAGGAGAACCCCCAAATTACGCACCGGGTCTGTCTGGGGCAGTGCAACCCCGTCAAGAACCAAAGATGACAAAGTCCTAGATCCTGAGGCTCCCCGTATCCACAGCCACTCTGTCTTACCAGGGTTCAGCTGAAGCCCGTTGTCCCCCATCCAGGCCCCCACAGCAATGTTTAAGATTATAGTGGCCAGAAATGTCACCCTCAGCCCATCAAGGCATTTCACACAGACAGCCTTCACTCATCTATCTGCATCACTTCAACCAGCCATAAATGACAAGATTTAGAGTTTTGCCATTTCTTCTTTGTGTAGATTTTCATAGTTATCAAATACCGAATCTTGTAAGTGGCATGTTAAGCACCGCAAAATACCGTAAAAACTCTTGTAAAGTCTTCAGTTCACTAAAATAAATTTGGAAAGGTCATTTGGATTAGCTCTTGCAGTTGCCAGATATAAGAGAGTTTGGGGTTTTTTTGTTTGGATTGACACTGCTAGGGTACAACCTCTTCTTCAGACAGCCCAATCCATTTCCCCCCTCTTTGAAGTAAAAAGGTTGATAAATAGTCATATCAATGAACCAGGCTTTCTTCTTTTATTTACTATTATTGTGGTTTTTTTTAATAAAATTTTTTATTCTTTACAACAAACACAAAACATACATAAACAAACAAAAACATACAAAGGCATAAAAAAAACCATCTTCCATTTTATACCGTGTGTCAACCAGTTACCAACTCGTTGGTGCCCCTTTCATAATCTTAAATTCTCATATCATCTATTCAAAATATACTTGTATACTTATCAATTATCAATTATTAATCATTCATAGCTAGTCTATAGAATCATTTATTACAAGAAATTTTAGCTTTCAATAGGATTAGTAATACATTTTTATCCATCGATTATATGTGTATATATATAATAATTAATATCAAATTTCTATTATAAAATTTCCTAATCCATTACATTACTATATTTTCTCATCCAATCATTAATAAAACAAATCCCGTGTCATATAAAATTACTTATCTTCTTACTCTAATTTCAAATATCAGTTTAACTCATCTCTGCACATTCCATAATTTTCAATAACTTCCTCCTGCATAGGTACTTTTTCATTCTTCCAATTCTTAAAAGTTACAGTTCTAACCATTATCAAAACACACTTAATTCTTCACTACATGTTTCAACAAAAATATCTCCAGTTTAAAATCTATATGTTACTATATCCGACCATGTATGAATTTTAGTCTAATCTCTTAAAACATTTACAATCAAATACAATTCTTTACTATATATCTCAGTTTTATACCTTATTCAAACGCTTGCATAGTTTTAAGTTCACCCTTTTCATTCAATATCCCAAAATATCTGGCTGTTTATTCCTTTTTCTATATTATTGGATAAGAGAAAGCAATAATAAATGTCCTTTCAAGCATTCTGCTTTTTGAAGCTTCTGTCAGTTCCATCATTGTTGTATTCCCCTCGTTTTTTCTTTAGGCATCTGGAGTAGTTTCTTTCAATATTGTTTTACTTCTTCTTTTTATGCATTCTCTTAGTACGATTTTCCATTATAATCTTGTATAATCTTTTTCTCACCCTCAGTACCAAGAACAAGTCTGTCCCTCTTCATTTATCAGTTGATTAACCCTTTTGATTCTGAGTTTATAAGCCTCAAAATAATTCTGTTTAGTGTTTCTGATTTCTTGTGATATTTCTTCCTTTTCCATTGATCCCGTTTTATGTTTAATTAAATCCATTTTAGCTTTAATATCTTTTTTTTTTTTGGCGGGAATTTCTGCAGCTCTTCTTCCAGTTTTTTATAGTCATCCTCGATAGTTTAAAAATCTTTTTCTGCATTGTGTTTCTCGTATAGTCTATTATCTTGTATAAACCTTCATTAAGTCAAAGGATTCTTTATCTTTGTTCTTGCCAGGAGAAAGAAAAAAAAAAGGCAAAAGAAAAAAAAAAAGAAGAGGAGGGGAAAGGCTAGGTCTCTTTAAAAATCCAACTGGGGGGGGAATAGAGAGCAAAGCAGAGCTTCTAGCAGAAAGAAGAGCTACTGCCACTAATCAAGGCTCTTGTGACTAACTCAAACTTTCCATCTTGAATATTTTCAAAGTCGCTTTCAACTCCACTTTCTTGTTTATAGTTATTAGGATGGCACCTGTATAAACATGCACATCCCACTATCTTTTTAGAAAGCCCAGGGTCCTTGAGCATACGTCACAATGAAAAAAAAGACACTGTATCGAGCCTCTAGATGGCAGTGCAACTTTCTTTCATTTACTTTCTCTTAACTCTACTTTCCCCATTTCCAAATAAAAAAATATAAGTTTCTTATAACAATAGAAAAATCTTAATCAAAAAAGAAGCTTAAGATAAAAGATTATTGAGTATTGAAAAGAAAAAGCCAGTCCAGTTAAAAATATATTTTTTTAAAAGAAAAACATCTTGCCAATTCCACTAAAAAGGGAAAGTTAAAAAGAAAAGATTTTTTTCCCCTTTTTTTTATAAGGCTCAATCTCGCCGCTTAATCCACTTTTCTTCACTTTTAAAAATCTCTTTAAGTTACTTAAGGTGTTCTCTAAGAACAGTTGAATAGTAAAGGTCCATCTCACCCGGTTGACACCCCTCTCTTTCTTCTTCCTTTGGAGCTGTCCCGGCTTTCGCAGTCATTAAATGGCTGCCTCTCCTCCGCCGGCTTCAAGAGCTTCTCCTGGGATCAATCTGGGGCTTGCGGTGTCCCTGAGATCCACAGGATGCGCCCTTTGCGATTGCCATCTCTACGGGACGGCTTAGGTCCATCGGGACCATCCGGGGGGGGAGATATCGGCTGCGATCCTGGGAGCCCAGGATCGCCCGCCGTATCGCCGCGACGCCAGCTCCGCCCTCCATTTACTATTATTGTTGATTGCACAGTCAGCCAGATGTTTACACAATTTGGCATTTTTATCCACCTACTGAGTCCTTCCCAAGGACCTGGGATAAGTAGAAGTTGTTGTCTGATAGTGTTAAAGATGTCATTGCAGGACGTGAGCTGCTCCAAGTAAAGTTGCCTTTTGCAATTGACTGATGGTGATTTTGTCAATGCTGATAGTCTTCAAGTGGTGCTCCAGATGTTTTGGGATTGCCTCCAAGGTGCCTATTATTCTTAGTACTACCTTTGCTTTATTTTGTCATAGTCATTCTACTTCTATTTGCAGGTCTTTATATTTTGTGGTTTTCTCCAGTTCTTTCTCTTCCCTTCTGCTGTCTCCAGGTGTTGCAATGTCCACTATCAAGACTTTTTTGTCTTTCTTATCAACAATGGTTAGGTCTGGGGTGTTGTGTGGCAGGTGCTTGTCTGTTTGAATTCTGAAGTCCCAGAGCACTTTAGCTTATTATTATTTGTATTAGTATTAGTATTATTTTAAATTTATTGGTCACCCAAATCCAATGGACTTTGGAAGTTCTGTATTTTCTTTTGTGGTCTATTAGTGAAGGCACCAGGCTAGAAAGCAGGAGACGGTGAGTTCTAGTCCTGCCTTAGGCATGAAAGCCAGCTGGGTGATTTTGGGACAATCCCTCTCTCTCAGCCCAACTCACTTCACAGGGTTATTGTGGTGGGGAAGATAGGAGGAAGAAAGAGCATTAGGTATGTTCGCTTCCTTGAGTTACTGATAAAAATAAGAAAGGTAGGATAAAAAATCTTTTAAAAAATGGCTTGCTGTTTCTGTCTGTATTTGTGCTTCATCAGGGTGCGTTTGTGCATGGATCTATGCTGTGAAACACAGAGTGGGCTGCATAAAATCTCCTCTGGGTCATGTGAACAGGAGAGAGGGGCTTACGAGAGAGCCATCAGCAGCACTCCAAGCTATTATGCAACTCCCCCTCTTCTATGGATGCACTGGAGGAATTTTATGGTGATTTTTCTCTGCAGCCCCTTTCTCAACTTGATCTGGCTTCTCCTGCCATTCCAAATTTGGTATCCTTCTGTTTTCAGAGAGTTGTCCTGCTGACAGCCTGAAAGGGCACCGATGGGGGGGGGGGGTGAGAGAGAGAGACTCTTGAGCTCTTTTATATAATTTCTTTCCAATGTTCTGTTGTGTTGAGGAGGAAAACAAGTGAGGAAAAGCTGCAAAGCTTGGCTACTGGAATTTTTTCCCAGTCATAACTGACCACAGGAGGTCTTGGGGAACGAAATAACATGGGGGTGGGAAATCACACCAGCTTCTGAGACGGCATTAAGCATTATCCAGACTCCTGCTGGGGTTATCTTCACCGTCAAGAGATAAACATGAAATGAAATTCCACAGCCAATACCTCTCTCTATCACTTTTCTGTTCTCCTCAAGAATTACAGCACCCAGTGGAATCACTCTTCTCGAAAGAGGAGCCTTGGCGTTCAATTCTCGATTCTCCAAGCAGCTTGTTGCCATGATGTAATAAAATTACTCAGTGCTATGTTAGCTCCATGGGATTTTTGTCTTCTTCCCCATAAGAGATGAGAAGAAAACAAAGAAAATACTTAAGAGAATAGTATAAGATTCTCTTTGTCTGAAATATTCAAACAGCGGATGAGATATGCCTACTTACATTCTAGGGAATTTAAATACTGCATTTGCACTACATTGGAGTTTTCCTACATTGTACTGCATTTGAGCTTTTCAGCTCCAAGAGGCTGTAAAAACAGTTAACTGGGTATTTCTAGGCATTGTTCAATTTTAATTCTACCTATATACCATTTGTGAATATTCGGCCTTTTGGAGAAAGAACGTTTGTTTTCTGATAACATATGAGACAGTTACTCATACAATATTCAGCCAAAGCATATGTAGCACTGAAATTCTCTGGGTTTTGTTACTACTTAAATCTGTGATAATAGAAGGGAAACCTTTGATAAAATGGGTAAACTCCACTTACTTGCCATGTTCCTCTAAAACTCGCAGCATTGTAAGACATCCTAGCTCTTTCAACTACATATGACCAGCACAGACACCTTCATTTCTAATAAAGTATTGTATTAAACTCCTCCTCCAGAAAAGCAGACTAGAGAGTCTGCCCTATCTAGGCACTTCTAAAGAATTCAGATTGTTTGCCAAAATCCAAAATCCAGTACCTACCTAAGGCCATTGGAAACATCAATCATTTTGCATGTCTATGTTCAGAACTTATCCTAGATTACCTTACTTGTTCATAATACAGCTTTGGATATCTATGTATCTCTCTAGATCTCGATCAGTTGAGTGACTGGTTGATCGATTGATTGAGATATAGGTAAAGGTATTTGGCTTTAATCAAGCACAGTAAAAAAGGGGGGGGGGATGTCCTTTAGTGCATCTTCAGTGCTTTGTGCAGGTAAAGGTTTAACCAGAAATCAGTTTCAGAGCAATTCTGGTATAAATGCTTATGGAAAAGGGAATCTCCTTGATAATAGGTTTGCTGTTGTCTCAGTGCAATCCTGAACAGGTAGGTGGACTTAACTGTAAGTCTAGGAGAGCAAAAGCCCCTATTTTCCATGCCATTCACAATTTATTTCTTGCTGTCCTGTCCTGTCATGCAACTTGGTGCCTGTTCATGCTTCCTTCTCTCAGTGCTCCCAGGGTTAGGGTTATGGGCAGAATTTTCCTACTTTAAGATTCAACCAGGGCTTCCAACATGATACATTATTCATCACAAATATCTTTCATCCTCCAGCTCACAGCCAGCTTTGGGCATAACTACTCAATCAGTCTCAAAATCAGCCATGCAGAATACAAACGAAGATGAGTTTGATGGATGTGAAGGATGGTCTGCTAAGGTCCCACCATTCCAGCACTTTACAAGGTGAAGCTGGTGCCACCAGAAATAGGATGTGAAATGTCAATAAAGATTGGTTTAAACCAAGGCTTGGAAAACACGGTGCAGTAAAAAAAAGGGTCACAAAGCTACATATTTTAAAGTATAATCCAAAAAGGAAAGGCAACAAGTAATCATTATTTATGATACCTCTTTATTATGAAATAAAATGGAATGATACATTGTCTGAAATTTTCAAGATTATGAATTTCACATTATACTTAAGAAAACTAGGTATACAGCAAGCTTTATTGCTTTATTTCTTTATTTGATTTTTATGGCCACCCATCTCAAATAACTGACTCTTGCACTGCTCTTCTCTTTGTTTTTCCTATTTCCTTTCATTATTTACATCAATGTGCGTTTTTTTATGAAGCCGTATATTCTTCTACAAAATAAAATTATGAGTTAAAACATTACCAATGTAATGCTAGCTATTGTATTTTATCTGCTTAAGGAGCCATTACAAATGGGTTTCCTTCATATTTTTCTGTTCTTCTTGACAGCCTAGCCCATCCTAGACAGCCCCCTGTAAGACCAGTTTGATCCTTATTTGTCTCTTTCCATCAGCTGATAAAGAAATCAATGGGCTGGGGCTGCGAAGGCTGTTTTGAAGGAGGCGTTACTTACCCTTCATCTATAACTGCATATAGGATCTAATAAGCTTGATTAAACAGAGAAATATGTACAGCAAAGCTCAGAACCTCTCCAATTGGCAAATAACTTTCTAATTTGATATTAAATGTATGGACATTTTAATTTGGAAAACAAAAGTCCAAATTTCGATTATATTGATTACATCTTATACAGT
The DNA here is from genome assembly GCF_059951505.1 of Python bivittatus. NCBI lineage: Eukaryota > Metazoa > Chordata > Lepidosauria > Squamata > Pythonidae > Python > Python bivittatus. The sequence goes on along the minus strand of NW_028277086.1, from coordinate 6,153,503 downwards.
ATGGAATTTGGGGGGAAAGGGTTGAAAAAATGAAATGAAGACAAATATTTATCATCATAAAAATTAGATATATTTAAAGTTTCATACAGTAATAATTAATTGTTACTGCTATTGTGAAATAGAATGGAATTACAGTATATAAAGTAAGAATGTTTGATATAAATCTCTCTTCTTCACTTCTGGAAGCTACATATAGAGGAATGTTTCCAGCTTTCATTATTTTGAGTTTTGCAATTTTGTTTGGGAACTTACATCAATTTCATATCTTCTTACTGAACCATATATTATTTATGGCTTAAAAAAATGAATATACAATGATAGTGACTCTTCACAACCGGTCTTCCTCCATGGTTTTCTCACTTTCTGGGCTGTCCTGCTCATCCCTGAAGACTCTTTGCAGAGCAACCCTCATTGATGCTCTGGGCTGATCCCTTCCTGACTGTTTACTCCCAACTAAGAAATAGAGGAGGGGGTTGATGCTGCTGTTGAGACCAGCACATCCTATGCCAATTGTCATGAGAATGTAATGAGGGGGATCCAAATATTCTAAGACATAAACGACATTCATTGGGACAGAAAAAAGGAGGAAGAAAAGGAGAGCCAGCAAGATGGCGGTCAGCAGCTTCCTTTGCTTGCGTTGTGCTTTCGAGCCCACGTGGAACAAGAGGGTCACAGTGGACACAACCATGAGCGGCGTGCAAAGTAAACCATTCACAATCAGCTGGTAAACTAAAGGTGAACGTCCAGAACTCCTGGTCTGGTGGAGAATGAAGTGCACTGCAGCGAGCAGGAAGGAGAGGGTCCATATGATGCCACAAACTAGGGTGGACAAATAGGGCGGGCGATGGCAGCGATGCCAGAGTGGGAAGAGGACAGCCACACACCTGTCCAGGCTGATGGCTGTCAGCAGAAACTGGCTAACAGAATAGGTGAAGAAAAACAGCTCAAAAAATAGGAAGAAAAAGGTATAGAGTAAGTAAGTTTCTTTACGCAGAGTTAAAACAGCAACAAATATAGCCGCAATAATGAGGGATACGAGGACCCCAAAATCAGCGATGGAGAGACTCAGGATGTAAGTGGTGAAAGAATTCCTCTTAACGGAATAAGTCAGAAGATAAATTGTCCTCCCATTTCCTAGCAGGCCCAAAATACAGATAATGGCAATGTAGGCATTGATAAGATTTCGTGTTAAATCATCAAACAGGTGATCAACTGGAGAAGAAGGGATTCCAAAAATTTCCCTAATTTCAATAATTTCTGAAGACACTTTAGTAAATGATGGAGCCATGTCCTGTTTCCTGTTAACAGAAAGTGACCAAAAGAGAATCAGTTCTAATTACAGAACTAGATACATGGTATGGTTCCCCCCTCCCTTTTTTTCCTTACAGATATCAGTGTTTAAGTGTGCTTTTTAGTACAGCAGTAAAGTCACTCTCTCCATGTGAGGTTTAAGAATCCAGTAGAAGAGAATATGTGTAGCTCAGGGTTAAGGACTCCACAGGTTTAAGAATTGCTACCATCAGTATAGACCCAACCTTTTAAACTAGAAGTCCATGAGATGCTAGAGAGCTAGAACTCCCACCAATTATTAGCCATTCTGGCTGAGTATAAAAGAAGGTACAGTTCTAGAGTTCTGCAGAACATGTGGTTGCTGAACTTTCTGTTAAAAAAAAAAAAAGGGTATGGGCCTATGGATGGGCTCCATTTAAAGCAGTTGCCTGTGGTCAGGTGGGTGCCTTGAATTTCAGTCCTTCTCCTCATTGTATATTCAGACATTCTCGGGACTCTATGGAGAATTTGAAAAGGAAAGAGGAGAGGAATAATGATGCAACTCCGTGCTTTTAGGGAAAAATCTGCAACAGCTGCTATTATGGCCTGAACTCAGGTACCCCTCTTAATGTGATCTAGAGATTGGCTTTATTCAGGTTCCAGATCATGTGGGGAGAAGGAGTAGCTACTTTGATCTCTCCACATGTTCCACCAAATGTTGAATAAAGGAAATACCTGAGAGAGATCAGATTGTGTGCAGAGAAACCCAGAGTTTCTTTTCCAGTAGTGGGGAAAAAAATCTGCCTGTCATGATTCAAAAGCCACTCTTCCCTGAAATAATACATAATTCAGCTCTCAAGTGGATGCAGGCTGAAGAAATCAATGTTACATTTAGATCTTATAAAAACTCAGAAATATGTTCATTGCATTAGTGTCTATAGTGGTGGGGGTTGTGCAGGGAGAGGAGGACTAATGCCAAAGTGTGCATCCATGTGACTTGAATACTTGAGTAAAGCAGCAGCAGCAAGGATGAGTGTTTAGGGTTTAAATGTTAGGTTGTAATGCATGTAACTTTTCTTGGGCAGGGATTCTAATGGATTCCTACAAAACCCATCTCTTCCACTTAATGTTCAGCGTCTCTCCCATTTCATCCCCCGTCTCTTCCTAACTCTTTTTCTAACACACTTGAAAACCCTACAGCAGTGCAACACTTTGAATTTGATTCCAAGAAAGTCCTTTGGAGCACACTGAAGGGCACATGATGTACCATCAGCAGCCCTTGAAAACAAATCTGCCTTTTAGTGAGACTGTGCAGAAGGTGAAAGATGTACCTATTTTGCCAGATTGTACACAGGCAGAACGCAGGCACTTTCTCATGCTCCAAAACAATTTTTGCAAATCAAATCTCAATTGTTGCAAAGCCAAAGTACACACAAACACACATACTGTACACATAGAAACACTGAAGCCAGGCTTACACAATAGGAGAAACCAAGTCCAGTACAACCATAACAATTTCATACACACAATCCTTATTTATATTTAATTTTTGCTTGTGGAATATTATGAAACAGTTGGACGGCTGCCTTCCTTCCTCTAAGGAAAATATTTTGTACCATAGCATACTTACACTGGAGAGTCAGGAGGCAAAGTATCATTGGGGCGGGAATATTCTTCAGAGATCATTGCACTACCTAGGGAAGCAATTACAGTAAGGTCATGATGACGGTCAATAACACCAGGCAGCAAAAATGCAAATGTGTTTTTAGAAATGTGTCTGGGTTTCCAATAACATAACTTTGGTGAAAGTTCTCTTAAAGGACATGATGGTTGCCTTCATCCCTTCTGTCCCTCCAAGGACCATTCTGGGATGATGTTGCCCAGAGGAAGCAGCAGGTATTAGAGCACTGGTGTTCTTACATTCTCCAGGAGAGCTGTTTTTTGAATGAGTAATTCCCTCAGCAGACATTTTGTGAATGCACCCACTGAATGTTTTCAAAATGCCATTTCTCCCATCATCCCGCACCCCACCTTCAGGGGAAAAAACAATGGGGACTCGTGATCTAGTGCTGGAGTTTGAACTCTGGAAGAAACTAATTACGCATCTTGAACACTTGAGGTCTTCTTTATCAGTAGTAGCCACAAAGGAAAGGAAAATATTGTATAATATAGTTTATGTGCTGGTCTTACCTTCAGAAAAATTAAATTGTTGTGCCATTATGCAAAAAGTGTTTGCTTGTTTAAGAGACGTTGAGAATGGTTTAGGAGGACAATCCAGGACACTGCAATTTAAGGGGAAATACAATTATCAACAGAAATAAAACTCAACTGTTCTTCTGAGTATCAAAATGGTTCATAGGAAGAATGTTGTTGGGGAATTCAAAGTGATTGTTGGTCTCCCATTCATACTCTAAACAGGTGTAACCATTCTTTGCTTTCCAAGATCATAGCTTATGTGGAAGTGACATTAATCTATGCTATGAAAATTGTACCCTTCCCACATTTTCCCACAGGGAAATATCCAAGAACCATTATGGATGAAGCATTCTTTAAGCTCTAAGAAGCAGACTCTTCCTTGATTCACTTGAGTATAAGAGGGAGGGGAGGTAAATGACAATCAGTCTGGTAAGTTTCTGCTAAAAAGGTCCGTCTTTTAAAAAGCCATTTTAGACTTCTGTGGGGTCTGTTTCTTGGTCTGGCCTGCTTCGTGGGGCTGACACTGGGAGGTGAAGAGAGCCTGGGAAAGCCAAAGGAAAAAGTAGACTATGCTCCTGGCATAACTACCTATTTGTTCTTTTAAAACCCCATTGTCTTTCTGTCTCCTATCACAGTTGCCTCCTTATTTTGCAAAGTCCACCAGTTGTCTTTTCCCTTTGATGTCAAACAATCAACATCCCCATGAATGTCTGGTCTGTTTATCTAATTAGTTCCAAACATCAGAAGCACTTTCGCCAAAATATTAGCCTGTCACATTTATACATTCCCCTTTATCCTTTTATAATTTTCTTAAATCAAAGTCTTCTTAAGCTATTTGCTGTGAATTTAAAGCCTTTAAAAATATTATTTTCCTCTTTTTCTTCTGTAGTTTGGAAGGAAGGCTGACTCACCAAGTGGTGGTTTTCTTTTCCCACTGTTCCAAAGACCTCTCTTTAACTGTAAATTGCTTATATATGGAAGTGTTTAAGAAAGTAAGGGTTTGAGCGAACCTAATGTCCTTAAAAAGGCTGTGCTGTGGGTGCAAGCCTGCAGTCTCTTCCTCATGCCACAGTCACTCTACTCATGGAAGACCGCAAGACTTCGATTCCCATGGTCTCCTCATCAGGAGCAGCTGTCCAGGGTGCAGGTGGATGATCTCTCGGTTTCTCCTTTCTCCAGGGAGATAGCCAGCCACAAACCACAGCTGGCTGCCATTCACCACCACAGCATCATCTTTGCTCTTTCAGAGACATCTGGTCCACTATAAATTTCACCCAGAAAACTGTGTGATTAAAACTACAGAGAGACAGATTGGACTAAAGCCTTAGGGGTATAGAAAAGGGAAAAACAGGTGGCGGGCGGGGGGGAAGCCTGCCTTTTAATTCTAACCTTTGTGATTGACTCACTTTCACTTTTGAATTACAAATAAAAGCATGGTGACCACCAGAAAAGTGGCAAAGCTTGGTGAAGGGAGGGGAGGATTGCTAGAACAACTGGCAGAAAAGGGGAATACTCCAGAAATATTTTTTAAAAATGTTTGAAGAACTAGAGCAGAATTTGTCTGAATCTTGTAAAAAAAAAGCTAGTGGAATTTGAAGGGTGAATGGAAGAAAGATTTGAAAAGAGGACAGAGGAAGTGAAAGAAGTTTAAAAAATTGAAGGATCTGTAGGATAGCTGAATGGAGAAATAAAACAAATTAAAGACCAAGTGGAAATTTTAGAAAGCAAGACAAAAATAATAAACAGAGAGATGGAACAGGAGTTAGAACTGAGAGAAAGAGAGTTCTGTTTGAGATTTAGAGTGGTCCCAGAAGAGCTTAGAGAAAATACCAGAGAAAAGTTTGTTCAAACTTTAACAAAATTTTTGGAATAGGATGAAGAAGACAACAATGTGGAGATGGACAAAGTATATAGGATTAATACACAATCTGCAAGATTAAGAAATGTGTCAAGGGATATTCTTTTGCACTTTGTCAGGAAGAGGACTAGAGACCAAGTTCTGCAGCAGCATTTTACTGACTGAAAATCAGTAGGACAGATGTGATTGTACTTAAAGAAATCCCAATATGAATATTGCATAAGAGCATTTTTTTTTAATTTTTACTGATAAACTCAAACAAAAAAGGATACAACCATTCCGATGGGACAATTTGGAAGGAGTGATTTTCACATTCAGATAGCAGAGTTACTCATTGAATTCAGTGCAAAAAGCAAGAGAATTTTTAGAAAAAAATTAAAGAGGAAATGGAAGACGTGCAAATGGAGATGACAGAAATAACTAAGCAACAGCAACAACAAGAAATTGATATTGATAGGGATTGACTTTTCTAAATTTCTGGCCTAGCTATGGAATGTAAATGCCCAACATGGAATATAAATGGAGTAAATGCTCCTCAAAAAAGAAGAAAATTATTTCATTATTTAAAAAAAATAAAAACAGAATCTAATTTGTCAATAAGAAACACATATTCGAAAAGGATATTAAAAAATTGATTTAAAAACATTTAGCTGAAGAGTTCATTTCAGCAGGAATTAAAAAGAGAAATTGATTTGTCTTGTATATAACTCCCCAGCTACAACCAGTGAGATGGGTGGTGACTAAATTTGAAATATCAATGAATAAATAAATATAAACCAGAACTGATATTGACTGATGATCATGGTAGATATGTGAGGGTGCAATTAATTTACATGGGGCAAAGACTTTGATATTAGGAATCTATGCCCCAAACGAAGACAAAGCAGCATTTTATAAAGGACTTATGGATTAATTAATGGACTTACCATATGAAAAGTGGTGTCTAATGGGAGACTGGAATGGAGTAATTTATCCACAAAAAGATAGAACCTCTGAGGAAGACATTAAAACAACACAAGGTAAATTGCCGATTTTTTTCCCCACGATGGATAACTTACAGCTTGTAGATGTATGGATGTATGGAGGTAAAAAAATGGTGGTTCAAAAGAATATGCTTATTTTTCCAAAAGAACTTTTTGAAGAATGGATATGTTCTGGATTTCTAGTCATCTGGCTACTACTGTTCATAAAATGGAGATATTGCTTTTTCAGACCCCAGTCCAGTGACTTAAGCACTTAAAAGGAAAATCAGTTCTTTCAGGTGGAGGTGGAATGAAATACTGTTACAAAAACAAACGGTAGTAGAAGATGTAAGAGGAAGTTAAAGTTTTTTAAAAAATAATCTTAAAGGTACTGACATAAGGAAGGTTTGGGATGCAAGTAAAGCTTTTATGAGGGAACAGTTTATACGACATAATAGTAAACTTAAAACGAAGAGAAAACACAAGAAATTATAGATGAGAAAAATATGAAAGAACTAAAGAAATCCCCAGGTTAAAAAATTATTTCCCACCAAATTAAACTCTTACAGCAGCAGTTGTCCATGTTTACAATAAAAGAAGTAGAATAAAAATTAATTAGGAAAAACCAAAAAAAAAAAAAAAATGAATTTGCAAACAAGCCAGGGAAATGGTGGGCATAAAAATTAAGGAAAGAAAAAGAGAAAAAATTATATTCAAATTACAAGATGGAAACACTATAATAACAGACAATGCAAAAAATATTCATCAATATTATTCTAAAATATATAAAGGAGAAGAAATCTCCCTGGCAAAAGTTGATGAATATTTAAAGAAACAAGACTTACCAAAGATTATGGAAAAACAGAAATATAATGAATGGACCTATAAAAATCAAGGAAGTTTGTGAAGCTATGAAAAATGCTAAAATAAGGAAAGTGCCTGGACCATATGACCTCTTATTATAAAGATTTTGAGGATGAATTACTACAACCTTTGCCAAAATGATGAACTCTAATTTACGGAGTAGAAAGTTACTGGACAGTTGGATGGAGACCAATATAACATTAATATAAAGAAGGTCAAGATTTGACTTTACCAAAAAATTACCACCCAATATCATTACCAAATAATGATTATAAGTTATTTACCACTATTTTAGCTGAAAGGATGAAAATCATTTTACAGGACTTTATTAATGAAGATCTACGTGGCTTCTTCCCAAAAGACAGTTGAAAGTTAATATGAGAAATGTATTGGACATTTTGGAATATTTATAACAACATGATGAAAAACAAGCTGCACTGATCTTTTAGATATAGAAAAAAACTTTGACAATCAGGACTGAACTTTCTTGTTTAAAAGTTTGGAAGATATGGACTTTGGTGAGAATTTTATTAAATAGGTAAAATCAATTTATACTTCACAAAAGGCACAGATAATTGTAAATGGAGAATTAATAAAACCTTGTGAGATACAGAAAGGGACAAGACAAGGGTGCCCCCTGTCACCATATTTATCCATCTTAGCTCTGGAAGTACTGAAAAGAGACAGAGGACAAGATGAAAGCACTCTTGGAGTGAGGATTAAATGGGAAACAAATAAATTACGGGCATTTGCCAATGACTGGATGATAATTTTGGAAAATACTTTGGAAGGAATAGAAATAGTAATGGAAAAAATAAAGGATTTGGGTGAGTTAGCTGGATTTACAATTAATAAAGAGAAAACAAAGATGTTAACCAAAAACATGAGGATCGAAGAACCAAAAGAATCACCTTCTCCACATGATAGCTTTTTATTACATCCTTTGGAACCTACTAGTTTTCTTCCCCAAAATTCAGTTCTGGATTTTATTACTGGAAGTCCTAAAATCACCCAACTGGAAGCTGTCCCCCAAACTCAGGTGGTGCTACCCCAGGCAGCACTAGAGGAAACTTCAACTTTGGCCCCATTCCAGAAGGAAAAGTTTGTATATATTGCTAACTCACTGATAGTACCCTCAGACTCTAAATGACTCTACCCTATAGAAGGGGACATTTCTATCCTCTCCTGGAATGTTGCAGGCTGGAAAGCAAAGATGTTAGATGTTTCATTTATGGAATATATTTCTTCTTTTGATATTCTTTTGTTTCAAGAAACATGGGCTAGGGAGGATCTATTAGTATCTGGATACCTTTCCTTCACTTTAAATGCAATTCCCAGTACAAAAAAGGGTAGACCATCAGGTGGCCTGAGTACTATGATTTCTGTTAAGCTCACTGTCCCAGTACTTATGCTGGAGTCTGGTTCAAATATGGCTCTAGCCCTCCTACTCAGATTTAAAGTTTATTCTGTATTACTTGTCAATGTATATTTGCCCCCAGTTCGTGGGCACAGGGAAATAAATAATCTGTGGGATCAGTTTGATACTTACATAAATTTGCTATCATGTCAATATCCAGACTCCATCATATTAATAGCGGGTGATTTCAGTGCATGCATGGGCCAATCTGATGTCTCTTTACAAACTCATTTTAATTGGCAAATGTCCCCTAAAACTGATGTGGGATATTTACTAGCCAGACAATCTAAAGATCAAAAATGTAATATTGCAGGATTTCGTTTGGCTCAATTGTTGGATAGTTTAGATTTACTTATACTAAATGGCACTGTCAGGGCTGATGGCAAAGGGGAGTTTACATTCTGGTGCCCAAAGGGGGCCAGTGTGGTGGACTATATTATCATCTCCCAGAACTCTATATGTCATATATCTTATTTTTATATTGGAACTCGCCCTGATAGTGACCATTTTCCATTAATTTGCTTTTTTGATTCTAAAACAAACCTTGAACCATTAGAAGTGGCCCACTGCCCCATTGACATCACAATGAAGGGACAAGTACAAAATAAATGGTCTCAAGATTTAGCTAAAATTATGACTGGAATTCTGACCTCAGAGCCCCTCTGTCAGATACATACCCAAATTTGTTCATCTGATTCATATGCACAAGTAATATCATTGTATCAATCAATTATTGTTAATCTTCAGCCCCCCCCCCCGACAAGACACGCAACAAAGTATGTTTATGCATATAAAAGATCTAAATCTTGGTATGATAATGACTGCATTAAAGCTAAAAAGGCTCTCTTAAATGCAATAATTTCCTTTCGCCAGGAAAATTCTTCAGTTGCTTTAAAGTTACTTAAGACTAAAAAAAAAATTATAAAGACCTTCTGAAGACAAAGAAATGGCAGGCTATAAAAGAGAATTGGAATAACTTAATCTTAGCAGCAAAGCTCAAGAATTCCACTCAGTTCTGGCATCTAATAAATCAGTTTCTTACAGATAGACGTTTTGGCCCTACTACACAAATATCTGCAGATAAATGGGAGGATCATTTTAATAATTTCTTTAAAAGGGAATCTGCTGAAATTTCAGATGTGATTCCTCCTTGTAATGACCTCCCAGATTGGTCGCTGGTATCCATAGCCGAGGTTAAAGAACTTATTGTCCAATTAAAACCAGCTAAAGCATCTGGTGGTGACTTTATCTCCCCAGAATTAATAAAGGAAAATAACAATTGGTGGACCCCAGTTTTGGCTACCTTATTTATACATATTAACAATACAGGACAATTTCCAGCTGATTGGAATCAGGCCATTGTAGTACCAATATACAAAAATAAAGGAAATAGACTTGACCCTACAAATTATAGGCCTATCAATTTACTAAACACACTAAATAAACTCTATGCCAGACTTCTATACTTAAAGTTATTGGATTGGGTAGAAAATGAAAATATTATTGCTGAAGAACAGGCCGGGTTTAGAGAGGAACGTTGAACACTAGATCATTGTTTAGTTCTTCACCATTTAGCAGAGAAATATTCTACTCCCCCTTGTGGTTCTCTTTTCACAACTTTTGTTGACTTTAAGTCAGCTTTTGATCTAATACCAAGGGAGAGACCGTGGGATAGGTTGAGACATACCACGATTGACAAAAGGCTCCTAGTTCTTATTCAGTTGCTTTACTCAAATACCTCCCTAAAAATTAGATGCACCCCTTGGGGACACTTATCTAGAGCAGTCCCAACTTACAGAGGTGTAAGACAAGGTTGCATATTAGCTCCATTACTTTTCAATTTGTATCTAAATCCAATAATTCAAGTGCTTGCTGCTTCAGCCCATCATCTACCTATTTTGGCTGACCATGCAATTCCAGCACTATGATATACCGATGATGTAGTCATTATGTCTACCACACAAGTGGGAATGAGAAGAGCATTGTAGGGCACTAGCTTTTTTCTGCACAGATCAAGAACTTTCAATAAATTATCAGAAAACTAAAGTTTTAGTCTTTGCCCAACACTATCATAAAAGCCATAAATGGCAAATAAATGGGACCCCAAGTGAACAGGTGCACACCTATAAATACCTTGGAGTGCAATTCCATGCTTCTTTATTCTGGAATGCACATTTCCTTTATCGAGCAAGTGTGGCACAGCGCACTTCATCAGCAATTATACGATTCTACCACTCAAAAGGAGCCCATTACTATATATCCCTGCAGCATGCAAGGTTTTTCAAGCTAAAGTAATACCTCAGCTCCTCTATGGCTCTCAAATTTGCTCCCTTGCAAAGCTTAATAAAATTGAAACTATTCAAAATAAGTTTATGAGAGCCATTTTGATGGTACCAAAACGTGTTAAAAATGCCATCCTAAGAATAGAATTAGTATAGTTTCATTGGATGCCAGAGCATGGTTTCTCCTTCTTACCTTCTGGCTAAAGTTACTACTGTCTCCTATAGGTTTAGCCCCATTAGTATTTAGGAACCATTTCAAATCACCGTGGCAAAAACAACCCTTAGATAGAATTCAATTGCTGGGCTTCTCTATGCAAACTCTGTGCTTATTAGGATTTGATAATGCTAGAACTGCCCTTAAACAACGTATCTGGGACATAGATTTACAAACAAATTTAAGTAAGGTGTTGCACCCCAATATTTGTCAGTTTCTACCACAAGGGTTTATTCCAGCTTCTTATTTAACATCTATTACAATTCTGAAATTTCGCAAAGCTTTCACCCTTGCTAGAATGGACGCATTGCCCTCAGCAGTCCTTTTTGGACATTTTAAGGGCATTCCTATGCACCTTCGATTATGTCCTTGTGGAGATGGCTCAATAGAAACATTAAGCCATATGCTATTATATTGCTCCCTATATAAGGATTCTAGACAGATATATATATATATATATACCCGATACTGAAGAGATTTCCTGGCAGGGAGTGTGACTCCTATTTAATGTTACTCCTGTAAGGTTTACCCCGTTCATCTCAGAGAAACTCTCGTGACACGTGTGTTCAGCAAAGACGTTTACTCAAGCGTAACGTAAGTAAGTACAGACAAAGCCAGGGTTGGCTTGGCATAGCTTACATGGTATTTTATAGCTTCCCCGTTCCCGCACTTTACCCGTTGCTTAGTTACAGATTACCCGCAGTAATCCCCCCTCGCCCAAATGGCAGATTCAGTCCGGTGCTTTTGTCTTTCTGATTGTCGTCTATGGGTTGTGCTGTTGTTGCCTTTGTTGGGTTTGCCTGTTTGCGCGCAAAGCCGGGAGTTCTCTATCGCTCGCCCATTGATTGCTTCGCTTCCGAGCCTCTGCGCTTTCCTTTGTTTGCAGCGCCCGAGGGAAGCCGCGCTGATGCAAAGTATCCGCTGGCGGTTTTGAGTTAAGCGCCGCCACCTGTCCGTAATCAGTTTGCGGTTTCACTTCCCCTTTTTCTCCGCTTGCGCCCGGGCGGTGAAATTGACTTAGGCGAAGCTGAGCAGCGCGTTCGCCCTGCCGTTCCATGTGGCTGAATCTGACATACCGCCCCCCTGAAGAGAGACCCCTCTCTCTAATTGGGCTTCCCAGGGTACTGCCCCCCATCTGCCGTAACTGTGTGGCCTTTCCTCGGGTTTTGGGGCTCTAGCCTTACCATGGCCGGGTTAATTATTGGGCAGAAGGGTCCCAAAGATTCTCCTTCTCTCCCCTCGTAGTTGCACACATTGAGCAGCTGGCCACATGTTCCCTCATATCCCTCCGGAGGGACGGCCACCAGAACTGCCCGCACAGGAGGTGGAGGGTCCTGACAAATCCACAATGTCCCGTAATTCCATCGGTGTGCCCTCTCTTTAGCACCTCCGCACAGCAAACCTCTGGCACATCCTTTCGGACAAAGACCTGGAAATATTCTCCCAAGTTGCCCAGTTTTGTGCTACCATCTGTACACTACGCTCCACCATTATTTAGAGTTAAAACTCCACAACGTAGTATCTTACTTTGATCTATTTTAGCACTGTTATTTTAATGACTAGATTAAATAATATTAATTGTTTTGTTTTATAGATATATATATAAACATAAGATGGTTGTTATTGTATACTTTGATTGTATCTGGCCTTACAGCTGTAATAAATGTGTGTGTGTAAGGAGTTGGGTGGGTTAGCTGAATTTACAATTAATAAACAGAAAACAAAGATGTTAACCAAAAACATGAGGATGGAAGAACAAAAAGAGTTGATAGAATAAACTGGGTTTAAGATTAAGAAAAAGGTGAAATACTTGGGTATCCCTAGGACTAACATGAATCGTATGTTATTTTAGAACAATTACATTAAGACATGGAAGACAAGATGGCAGATTAGTCATTTATCTAAACACTCCCTGGTATTAGTGGGTATCTGTATTAAATTATCAACAACGGTCCCACTGGGCGAAGGTGATTTAATTTACTTTAATGTATTTGATTTGGGCACTACTTCCCTCCAGATGACTCTGGACACCTCAGAGTATAACTGAGAAAATGAAATACAACATAACTAGGAAAAAAAAAAGAAATAAAAGCTGTTAAAAAACAAGATGACGTTTGCAGGCAACAACACAACTCAAAGGGGCTTTTACAGTTTAAAACAGAACTTTTACAAAATAATTTGCCATTGGTGTATGACCCCAGAGAAGTTGTCTAAGATGTATAAAAGTACTTCTAATTACTGTTGGAAATGTAAAAAACAGGAAGCGACATTTTATCGTGCATGGTGGACTTGTGAAAAAAGCAAAAAACTGTTGGACACAAATAGATATGGTGATGCAGAGAGTTTTAAAAATTAATATTCAGATGAAACCACCATTTTTCTTAGTGCAACTTATGGACAGTCAACTAAAAAAAGCTCATGGATGATTGTTGTTATATATAGTAACTGCAGTGAGGCTACTATATGCATGAAGATGGAAAAATACAGAAATACCCATCATGGAGGAACGGGTCGTAAGCATGGCAGAACTTGCAAAAATGGCTACACTGACTTCTTTGATTAAGGAGGGAACAACAATTACTTTTGTAAAAGGCCAGAAACCCTTTATGGACTTTTTGCTGAAAATGGATAAAAATGAATTGGTGATTTTGGGATTTATTGATTAAAAAGGCTTGTTTATGGGAGGAAGGGAACCATGGTCATTACTATGTTTGTAACTGCTGCAAAGGAGGTTGGAAGTCGCTTCTTTAGATATCTTTATTTTTCTCTCTTTCTTTTGTAATCTTTCACTTTTTCATTTATTCTTTCATGTTTCTTTCTTTTTTCTACTTTTATGTTTCCATAGTTTTTTAATCTTATGTAAAATTTTCTTTAAATAAAAATTGTATTTTTAAAAAAGGAACTCTATCAAGGTGATAGCCATCCAGATTGTAAGGGGAACTTCATTCCAGGGGATAAGCCCAACAACAGAGAAGGTACACCTTCTGGGTCCTGAAAGATAATGCTGTTTAACTGAAGTGACCTTCGGTTTGTATCGCCCAGGCAGACACCAGGGAGATCGATGATTCCTCAAATAACTGGGCCCTATGACATATAGGGTTTATAGGTCATAACCAGCTCCTTGAGTCACACCTAAAGCACACCGGCAGCCAGTGCAGCTTGCAGAGCAGAGATGTCAAATAGACATACCAAGGGAAGGCCATCACTGCCAGTGCCAATGCATTCTGGACCAGCTGAAGCTTCAGAGTGGTCTTCAGGGACTGACCCACATAGAGCAAATTGGAATGGTCAAGCCATGAGGTGACTAGGCATGAGGGACTATGTGAAGGGACTCCCAGTCTAGGAAACAGCCCAACTGGCCCACCAGATAAAGCTGGCCAAGGTCTTCTTGGCCACGATTGCCACCTGTTCATGAGGCAGGAACTGTGAGACCAAGAACACCTCCAGATTACAAACACTCTTGAGTGGGGAAGTACAACCCCACCCAAGGTCAAAGTTGGAATCTCCCCAGATCTAGGGGGCCCTAGCAGCCACAGCTACTCGGTCTTCGTGGGATTAAGCTGAAGACAGTTCCTCCCCATCCAGGCCCACACAGCCTCCAGGCACTGTGTTTGCTCCACTAGATAGACTAGCCCAGGAAATCAAATGCACAGGAAGGCTAAGACTAGTTTTATTGAGATTGGGTATACTAACAGAATCTCACAAGTCTGATTATGGTATAGCTTCTCCTCCTTCTTATATTGAGTGAATTAGGGAGATGTCTGCCTGAGCCGATTTTGAATGTTATCTCATAATTCTGGACTTTTCTTTCTTTCTTTTTCTAAATTTTATACATATGCAATTAACTAAGCAATCTTTAAACTTAAAATAATTAAAAATAGAAATGAGACAACCCCACACAAACTGAAAACTAAGACAGAAAAAAAAGGAGAAAACTCTACCTTATATTTTGTACTTATCAATAGTTACTGATTTACTAATGGGTAAGCTAATATTAGTGAAAAGTACAAAATTTTATTCTAAAATATCCAAAATGTCTGCCATAGTAGCTAACACCCACTCATGCATCTTTTGATTTAGTAGGAAATACTGCTTTTTCCAAAACAGATACATCACACATTTATAACAACTATTCCTTAACATCGGGAATAATATCATATTTCCAGTTTCTCAGTTTGATTCTTTTAGCCACCCTCCCAAGCTTGATACAACCATAACTCTTGATAAACAGTCACATGCCAATCCTTTGGTATACAGTTCAACATTACATTAACAATTGCATTAATTGTTCTGAGAGACATCCTCTTTGCCAATGACTATGCCTTGAATGCTGGCTCAGAGCCAGAGATGCATGTGAATCAATTCTCCATGGCTTGTGACAACTTTGGACTTACCATCAACACCCAAAGATGGAGATCATGCATCAGCCTGCTCCTCATGCACTAGATGTAGAACCCAAAACCATAATCAAAGGGCAGAAACTACAGGCTGTGGACCAGTCCAATTACCTTGGCAGCACCCTCTCCCGACTAGCGACCACTGATACAGAAGTCAACTGCAGAATAGCAAAGGTAAGTGCTGCTTTCAGAAGACTGCACTCCACTGTGTGGGAATGTTGAGGAATTAGCACAGCAACAAAATTGAAGATCCACAGAGCCGTGGTACTTACTGTCCTTCTCTATGCCTATGAAACGTGGACTGTGCATCAAAGGTGTGCAAGACAGCTGAATCTTTGCAGGATATTAGGCACCAGATGGCGAGACAAAGTACCAGATACTGAAGTTTTATCTAGACTATCTCTCATCAGCGTACACACTGCTGGTGACAGCACAAAACTAGTGGGCAGATCGTATCATTCATATGCCAGACAAGCACATACCCAAGCAGCTCCTCTTTGGGGAACTCTCTGCTGGAAGAGATTCACACAGAGGGCAGAAGAAAAGTTATAAAGACACACTAAAGGCCTCCCTGACATTGCTTGATATAGACACAAAACTGCCCTACCTGGCGGGGCCTCATCCACAGGGGCTGTCAAGCTTACAAAGCAAGGTCCTTTGCTCAAGCACAACGTAAGTGCGAGCTGCCTAAGACCAGAGCCATGAGCACAGCTACTGCAATGCCCGTGCATGTTTGTCCAACATGCAACACTCTGAATTGCCCAAATTGGCCTAATGAGTCATCTTCGGACACCCCATATCTAGTTTCAATATTATATACTAAAAAAAACCCCATGGTGTCGAGGTCTTCATCAACGACGATAGGCAAACATCCACATTAACAATGACTGTTCAATTTTAGATTCAGCTCCCTTTAGTCTGGGTTCATGACAACGAGCAACTACTGTACTGTCTTCATGGTTTCCAGCACCTCTTGAAATTAATATGCGCTTTGTATCTTCTCATAATAACATCATATTGCAATCCAGAGTAGTAATATTTTCATCCAGTAAGCCAATGTCTTTACAAACATTATCATCACAGAAAATAATTTACCATGATTAGCCTCCATAAGATTACACATTGACTGCAATTTATCCATCACCTGGGGTTTGATTCATCCTGGAAAAGACTCTTAGCCCCAGATCAAATTAAGCTTCATGAGGCACAATTAACCCTTCTTCCCAAAAAGTACAAAATGACATTTTGCAGAAGAAAAAAGCAAAATAAATCTGTAAAACAGGCTCACCCAATTTCACTCCAGATAAAGGACTTTAAAGGAGGGAGAGAAGAGGAGAGGATCAAACAGTTGCTTAGATGCCACCAGAAGACTGAAAAAATGCTTCAGCCCCTTTTGCCTAAGTAACACTTCCTTCATATCTCCATCAAGATCATCTTCCTCCTTCTCTGCACATTGGGGTGGGACTTTGACATCCTGGGGTTGAAAGAGATAAATTGGATATCATCAGCATACTCATGATTCCAGCTCCAACTGGGAAATTGGGATATGTAGCAACAAAATCAAAGAGAATACTATTTTTCACAGGGACCACATTTATTAATTTCATGACATTATTACAAATGGAAACCATACTTTGAGTTGATTGTATGATATGCTGTGAAGCCTTTTGAGAAATAACCTCATAAGCATAGTAGGGAGTCAAGTTTTTCACAGATGATGTGTGAGTTTGAAAATATCAAAGAAACAGTATCTGCAATAATTGATTTGACATAAAAGTTCTCTGAGAGGAGTCAGCAGAGAAAAGGTTGCATTGTTATATTTTACTCGTTCTGTTAGCTGTTCTGGCAGTGGAGATTCCTGTAGTAGGTAGGACATTGTCATGCCTTGATTGCTCATACAATCTGCCTCCGTGACTAGAACTGTTTCCGTTCATGAATCAGCCAAGGGGTTGAACCGATTACTTATCGTAAATAAATCAGTGGCCCTAACTGGCCTCATCAATTCTTAGAGGCTTCAAGGATTTTCTCGGGTTTATGTGCCCAGATCTTGAGTGACTCCTCTTCATCTTCCTCCCCATTAAGAAAATAATACTCAGATAAAAGAAATCCAAAGAAAGTCAGACACGCACCAGTCAACAAGATAAAAACTGGGATTTAAAAATTAAAAGTTAAAAGAAACAAGTTAAAAGTTAAGAAAGCATATATATATATATATATATATATATATATATATATATACAGGTAAACACACACACGCATACACACCCAAAGACTTATTGGAGTGAGGGGTGAGAAGACTGGTGTCACACCATCCTGGAAAAAAATGCTGCTAAACTGAGCTCCGTTACTGGCCAAAGGATCCTGCAATATCACCTGATCCCATCCAAAGGTCCCCAAGTCCTATCCTGCACTCAGAAAGGAGTACTTTGCAAGTAACAATTAACACAATAGAAGCTCTACCTTTACTGCTGACATATCTGCTAATGATAGGAAGAATCTCCAGAGGGGAGAAGTAGATCTCTTGCAGAACCTAAGGATGATATTTTTTTTCAATGAATCTGGTTGACCTGCACTTGATCCAGTTGCTCTCAGAAAGGAGAATTGGGGTGGACCAAGCTGCAAATGTTTTGAGAAAGAAAGAAGAGAACTGGCAAAATATCCTTCTCTGAATCTGCAACTTAAAATGTTAAAAGTGTTAGCACACCCAATATGCAAAGGAATTGCTTAAAGATATGATTGTATCTTGAAAAGCAGCCAAATCTGGAGGTCAAATTCCTAGAGTTAAGGCCCATTAAAGGAGGAACATCATATGGCAGCAGTTGTTAAGTGTGCCAGAAATTTCCTTGCTAACCAAATGACTCCAGGAAGCAAGTAGGGGATGTGGATACAGGTGTCCACCATCTTGCCCATTTTGACCTGTGGGCTGCTTGTTAGTATACATTTTTCAACAAATGCAGTTTTTGTTCTGAGTGCTTCAACCAAACACTGAAAATCTTGAAGGACTTTTTTTGTGTCTGGAAGGAGATGATTCTTGAAAGGAGCACTAAGTCTCCATGTCTTACGATGGAGATACTGGAGGGTCTCTTTTTTCTACTTCTCTTTCACACCACTTGTTTGATGGTGTTAAGCGTATCATCACAAGGTGGGAGCTCTTCCAAGTAAAGCTGCCATTTGCAATTGACGGATGGTGATTTTATCAATGCCGATGGGGCTCCAGTGGTGCTCCAGATGTTCTCGGATTGCACCCAAGACACCTATTACACTTGGTACAATCTTGGCTTTCTTTTGCCAGAGTCGTTCTACCTCTATTTGCAGGTCTTTATATTTTGTGATGTTCTCCAGCTCTTTCTCTTCTCTTCTGCTGTCTCCAGGTATTGCAGTGTCCACTATCCAGACTTTTTTGTCTTTCTTATCAACAGTTGTTAAGTCTGGGGTGTTGTGTGGCAGGTGTTTGTAGGTTTCAATTCTAAAGTCCCAGAGCACTTTAGCTTCTTCATTTTCTATTACTTTGTCTATTTTGTAGTCCCACCAGTTCTTGATTTCAGGCAAATGGTATTTCTTTTTTTCTAATTTAATTTAATTTCGTTATTAAATTTATACAGCACCCTTCTCCCCATTAATAATAATTAATAAATTATTATTGCTTTTTAATAAATAACAAAAAAGAAAAAAACACAAAAATAATAATACATGAAAAGAAGGAAGAAAATATTAAAACGTGGTATTACAAAAAGTGACAATAATACAAGAACAAAATAAAAAATAAAAAGTGTAGTATACCATTATACAGTAAATAATTGCAAATCTATATATATTTATCAAATTCAAATATTATTCAAATGCATATACTGTATATTTGTGTAAGAACACAGAGATGATCTTGAGGAAGATCTCTGGAGAGACCACTAGGTTGTCTTTGGTATAAGAGGGAGGGGAGGAGAAATGCTCTCAGAATTTCAAGATTATCTTGTTATAGCCAATATTACTCCAGTTCCAGTATTTCTTGTAGTGTCTGTTTCCCGACCTGCCCTACCTCAAAGGGCTGATGCCTACCTATTAGGTCTATCAATAAATAAATATAAATAAAACAAAATAAAACTCCAAGTACATCAAGGATGGAAGAAACATCCTGCAAAACCAAGCTCTAGCCTCATTTTTACTTTCAAAACAGCCTTGGATTCAGCAAAAACAGTTGGATTTTCTCAGAATGTCATCTGAATCAAAATTGCCCTTTAGGTTATGTTAACAAAGGCCCAGCTATCCCAAGAAAAGGGTTTGGGTCATCCTGGGTTGCAATGAGTCTCTAAGGCAGTGTTTCTCAACCCTGGCTACTTTCAGTTAGGTGGACTTGCAGGCTGGGAAATTCTGGGAGTTGAAGTCCACCCATATTAAAGTTGCCAAGGCTGAGAAAAACCGCTCTAAATAAATTGTGTGGGGTTTATTGCTTAGACTTGAATTTGATGAAATTGAACTGAAAGGACCAGTATAGTTTGTATGCTAGGTTTTGAATGGTGAATTCCTCCATATTTTGAAGACGGTTTTCAACTGTCAACTCAACTTTACTATTAAGGCCGTTATGCTACTTTCATCCTGAATCTACATAGTTCTCAGCCAGTAAAGTCATTCATGGCATGGAGAAGATGGACAGGTCTCTCAGGGGTCATTATTCATGAAATGAAATGCCAGCATACCAGTGGCAGCAGGAGAAGGCCATATTGGGAAGAAGAGTTAATTGTGCCTCCTGAAGTGAAAGTGAAAAAAGCCAGGGAGAAGATTCCCAGCCCCTCCTCTATAGAACAATTAATTTTGATGGTGAAATCTCAAGATGATATTATTCTTGCTTCTGAGTTTCTTGGAACTGTTTTTTTCAGCTTAATTTGATCTGGGGCTAAGAGTCTTTTTCAAGATATATCAAGTCCTCAGGTGATGGATAAATTGCAGTCAATGTGTAAATTTATGGAAGCTTATCATGGTAAATTATTTTATGAGATGGTAATGTTTGCAAAGGCATTGGCTTACTGGATGAAAATATTACTACTCTGGATTGCAATATGATGTTATTATAAGAAGATACAAAAACACGATATTCGGGGGTCTCTTTTTTAACTTCTTTTTCACACCCTCTGAAAAATGTGTGGTGGGTCCATGATCACCTTCCTGTATTTCCTTCCAAACATTTCTCATGTAATATGAAGAAGAAAAAAGGCTTTCAACATTTTTGTCCAAAGAGAGGAGAATTTCAGAGAACTTGTCATGGGTGGAACATGGAGGTCTTCAACTTACTTGGTTAGCAGGGAATAAAGGCCTGGATAGGACTGTCCCGATTCTCTCTGCACAATCACCTTCAAGAGGTCTGCTGCCTCTCTGCCTTCTCGCAGTCCAATTCGGTCCCAAAGCAAGGCAGGAGAGGACACTCGTCCGATTAAGCTTTCTCAGGCTAGGAAAGATGGGAGCTCCGGAGACTGCACTGTGACCAAAAGAATTGTAATGGAAGAGAACCCATCCACCACCTCCAACATTAAACGATGCTCAAAAACACCACCATGGGAAAGCAAAAAGAAATTCTTAGTATGGGGCAGAAAAGCAAACTCTTCTTTTAGCAGGCAAATGAACATCAGAGACTGTAAGGCAGATTTCAGTAGGGTCTTTGTTTTCAGAAATGGAGGGCTCAGAAGCTATTCTGATGTTTGATTCCTGGTGCAGTCCAAAAATCAGAAGCTCGGTGAATAAAAGGGACTTGGCTAGTCAAGCCTCCATAGAACGGTTGAACATTCTTAAAGATGCCTTAAGTGTGAGACTAGGCCGAAGCTGCCATAAGCTAAAGATGAAGCAGGCACGTAAGCAGAGAGAACAAAAGCCAGGAAACTTATCTATGAGATCCCTTCAGGGACATAGATAAGAAGGAAGCAAGTCATTAAGGAAAAAAACAAAGGACTTGAACCAGAAAAAGGAAGTTTGGCCTGAGCACATGGAAACCCTCACCCCAATCCCATCAACCTGTAAATCAACCCAGCAAGGACTTTTGGGGATAAAAGGGGTCCCAAAGCCCGCCCACTCTGAGTTGTCTGAGTTTTCTGAGTCATCTTTGGATCCAGACCTGGAGGTTTCCATCCCTCTAGCTAGTGCCTGGCAGCCTAGTTGGGAAGGACGTGGATAAGTGTGGATGAGCGTGTGTGTGTGAGAGAGAAAAAGCAAATGTACCTTGCAACCAGTAAAGTTTTGCTGTTACTTTAAATTCACTGGGTCTCCGTGTATTACAAAGAACCTCTTGTGCCTCAGTATTCGGTTGGAAGTGATTTGTGTGTATCCCCAATTATTTCCCTGCTGTTGACCAGGGCTGTGTGTCTGTCTACTCCAGCTGCACCTAACTGGAAAACCCAGGTAGAAAGCAAGGGAGGCTGACAAGATCCTCGTGCCTCAACAGGCTGTGAGTGTGTGAGTGAGTGACCATAAGCCGAACCTGGGAGCAGCGTGTGTAACACAAGATCTGTGGTTACTGTTGTCCCAAAATGCGGTGTTCATTGCCTGGTGTGCTATAGCCCAATAAATCACACCAAGGGTGGAGTTAAAATAAATTGTAAAACATATCTTTTAAAGAGGCATTGTCCTTATTACATCTCAAACAAAATGCTCCTTTTGACAATCCTTTTCTATTCAAATGTAATGGAGTACAGTAAATTCTACATATTACTTCTTTTTGTATGAGTTGTAGTTTAAGGTCCACTGACACTCTTGTTATAGAAGATAAGACACTCTCCCATTGTCTAGGCAATATAGAAACTTCTAATTCTTTATTCTGCTCATCCCTTAACATCTGCATATCAAATTGATTTATTGATAACAAATATCTATAAAAGCTAGTCATAGGTTTTTTAGTTCTAAAGGATTTAACAAGTTGTTCTAGTACCTCAGGTGTCTCAGAAGCTGAAAATGCTGTTGGTCCAAACAATGTTGTTAACAAATGTTGTAGCTGTAAATATTGCCATTGGGTTACATCTGATAGATGATAGTTACCTCTCAGCACAGCCTACATTAAAAAATCGTCTTCATCATCTATCAGTTGGTCCAAAATCAATAACCCCACTTCCATCCAATTTTTCCATATCACCATCTTTTTCCCAATTTTTAAAGTTGGGTTTCCCCATAAAGTCAATTTGGCATAGGAAAAAGGATCAAAACTTTTTAAATTAGACATTACATCCCATAGCTTTCTAATTGACAAAATTGTTTCCAGAGATATTAGAGTTCTCTTGTATTTAGATCCTAATACTGTCCATCCAACCAAAGGTGCTATATATGTATATCCCAATGTTGCCCAAATCAGAAAATTAACACTACTTGTTGGCTTCCAGTATTTAACACTTGACAGTAGGTAAGCTTTGTGATCTAGCTCCAGATTTGGAAAACGAATCCTCCATCATTGATTGGTAATTGAATGTTCTGTGAAGATATTCTCTGAATCGAAGAATTCCATAAACATTTTCTAAACAAAGAATTTATTTTCTGAAAGTATTTTCCAGATATTTGAATTCCTCTCAGAATATAAATAAATCTGGGAACCATATTCATTTTGAGAACATTTACTTTTCCCCAAAGGGTGAGGTTTTATGACTCCCATCTGTCCATATCAAAAGAAACCTATTTACATATTTTATTTATATTAGATGTTACTGAGTTATACCTTCTGGTATGCACATACCTAAATATTTAATACATTTGGTACAAATCCTTTCCCAGGACCTGCTGGAAGAACCTTTAAAAAGGCCTTGAAAGATTTGCAAAAGTGCAGAAGGCTTGGAGCCATACCAATTTCGGAAGGAATGTAGCTCCATAGGGTAGACACGGTCACAGAGAAGACCTATAACTTAGGTCCTGCAAAAGACATTCTTGATAAATGGGACCTGGAATGAACCAACTGGGCCAGATCTTACTGGCCAGGCAGAAACAAATAAAAGAAAGTGGTCCCATAGGTGTCCAAGTCTTAAGCCATTAGAAGCCTTTATGGGTGACAACCAATGCTTTGAATTACACCTGGAAGCCTGCTGGTAACCAGTGCAACTCACAAAGTAGAGCTGTCACATGAGCAAAATGAAAAATGCCCACCATTACTCAGGCTGCTGCGTTCTGGACCAACTGTAGTTTTGAGTGCTCTTCAAGCAAAGCTCCATGTGTGATGCCTTCTGCATCCTGAAAAGCACCACAGGGTTCCAATTGCTTTTTACCTCCATGGCTCCAACTAACCCTTTTCAACCCAATATATGTCCTCAGCAACATATGCGGACATGTGTAATTTGTTAACTCTTCTAATGAACCTCACCTTTACTAGAAAGCTAGAAAAAGGATTTATTTCTCCATTCCATTTAGTGTAAATTTTCATGCAAACATTTCAAAAATTATTAATGTTTGCAGATAGAGGATGAAACAGACTTTGGGATAAATTTCTTTTTTAAAAAAATAATATTTTAATTAAAGTTTATATATATAAAAACTAATGCAAAACCAAGAGACCCACACACAAAAAGAAAAGAAGAGAGAGAGAAAAAAAGAGAAAAGAGAAAGAAAGAAATATAAAAGGTGACTTCCCCCTCCCTCCAAACAAGTATACGCATTAACAGTAACTTAAAACCTTCTCTAAAATTACTTTAAAAAGCCCTCTTCATCCCCTTTCTCATCCCTACACAATAACCGAATTATGAAGAATATTCAACAATCAATCTTATCAGCAAAAGCATTAAGAGTGCCAGAGATTATAAACTATATATTTTAAGCTTCAACAAATAGGTCTATTTCACATTTTAACTTCTAAATTTTCCTTAAAAGTAAAACCTAAAAGATTTCTCTCCTGAAGCATACAAAAGACCAGTAATAATAATTATTATTATTAATAATAATAATAATAATAATAATTAATAAAATTATTGTTTTATTATATATAATATATATTATGTATAACTTATTAATAATTTATTATTATTATTATTATTATTATTATTATATTAACCTTTATTTAGGTGTGTGTATATATATATATTAACCTAAACCAAATAAATCACTTTTACAGGTATAAATCATTGTCTTATAATCCAGGCCAAAGAAAGAACATTCAGTATTAACATTCCAAGATCAGAACATAGGCTATTTGACCCTGATCTGATAAATCCACTTTGAATTCCTTTCTCTTCTTTTTGGAAGGCTCAGTAGTCTTCATTCACGTCTTCAAATAATACCCCAAATAATAATCTCTTATCATTCTCCCCCTGTCTATTTTCGGAAAGATTTCAGAGATTTGAGGTTTCCCTTCTGTGGGTCCAGATAACTCTCACACTCACTCTTCTGATGCATTACAGCTTCTTTCTCTGCATCATTTTCATAATCAAGCAACTATGAGTCCATCTTCAGATCCACAGCATCTTTTCCTTTCTCTTTCCTTTCTCTTTTATAATCTAGCATTTTATGATCTGATTTTCAGTCTCGTAAATTCTTGTTTCCCCTTCCAAGTTATTAGTACATCTTTAAATATTTCTTTTGCATAAAATTTGTAAAAACACTTTCTCTTTCCAAGTATATAGCAAAATATGAAGCAAGTTCCTCTTTTCTTTAACCCGGAAATCTGCTTCTGTTGTTAAATAAATTCTGGTTTCTCACCACAGCTACTTCACATACAGACCAAACTGAATTTATCAAAGAACTCCAGATTTCTGGACTTCCTCTTCCTCAAAGAGACCTGCTGGTTCGCACCAGGGATTCTTCCCAATCATCACCAGGTATGTCCAGAGTAAAGGTAGAACTTCCATCATGGCAACTGTTATACGAAAAGAACTCTTTCTCAGTTCAGGATGAGTCTTAGGAACTGCTAAAATGAGATTATTTGATAGTATGATTTCTTACAAAAAGGTATCCATCATGGATGACCAGATATATATCTACATCTAAATCTACATCTGCATCTACATCTACATTTTAAAAATCAGTTAAACAGTTGCATGGTGGAGACAACAATTTCTAGATGTACTTCCTCAGCACTGTAAGTCTTAGCCAACATAACCACCTGTATCTTCCTGCCAACCTGCTTGCCATAAAAGCACCAGTGGCACCAACTGATTCTCGCATGTCTGGAGCCTCTGTGGGTGTTTCTGAAGCATCCACTATAGTGTGCCTCATAGGGCTTCCATGTTGTACCACTGTGGATTATAAGCATGGGGCCAATCCTCCTTTAGTGAGGGCTCAGGCCTGACCATTGATCCCACAATCCTTATCAAGTCCTAATCTGCAGTGACTCACAAATCTGCTCCTGATGTTCTGGACAGATGTGGTTACTTCTCAAGAACATCCTTTCCTTTCCAATGTTTGTCAGAAGGCTTGTGAAGATGCCCTTTTCTGGTCTTCCTCTTCTCCTACTGACTTTTTCCCCACCCATGACCCAGTTCTAAGCTCCTCATTTTCATTCAGGAGCACCTTCTCTGGATATTTCTGATGTTGGGCAACTGCACTCCCTGATTACATTTTTCAGGTCATAGAGAGCAGAGTTATTTCAATAATTGTCTCCTGTCCGACCAAATGTCGTTGTGGTTTTGTTCCCTTTTGTTTTGCTTTGGTTTCCCTTTTCCCTGCTTTTTCTCCCCCATATTCATTCCTTTCTCAAGTCGAGTAATTATTCATTTTATATCACTGCAAAAAATTGTCCTTACTTTTTAAGGTGGCTTATATGGTGTTCTATATGGCTGTTGTTTCAGTGTATACTTTATTTCATTTTACTCTTTTATTATTTTGTTTTATATTTTTGCTTAGCTTAGCTTAGCTTAGCTTAGCTTAGCTTAGCTTAGCGAGGAGTTAGCTACCTAGAACCTTGGGATGATAGGATATACAGTAGAAGAACACAAAGATGATTTTGGAGAAGATATTTGGTATAAGTGGGAAGGGAGAGGAAATGCTGTCAGACTTTCAAGATGTTATTATAGCCAATATTACTCCAGTTCCAGTATTTCTTCTACTGTCTGTTTCCTGACCTGCCCTACCTCAAAGGGCTGACACATACCTATAAGTCTGTCAATAAATAAATATAAATAAAGCAAAATAAAATTCCAAGTACATCAAGGATGGAAGAATATACTAAATGTTATCATGAAGAATGTTCTGCCTCCAATTTGGGTCCAGATCAGAGGCCTTTACATTCACCCATGGATACACAGAGCCGTTTCAATGTTGAATCCCCAAATTCTTGAAACCTCCGAAAACAACTACCCAAGGCCTATTCCTTGCCACTTCCTTTTGGTCAGACAAAAATGTTTGATAGCCTTATTTCCCTTTTCTCTTCCTTCTCCTGATTATTTGTATTTCCATTCAGAGGAGCCCAGATTGGAGCAGAACAGGAAATACTTCCTTTTCCAGCTTCCCATCGTCTCAATTTCTCTCCCTAGCATAGAAACCAACAATCCCATTCACCTCTTGTTGTGACTGGGCCACAAAACCTTCCTCGTTCCTAGAGAAACCAACCGCCCAACCCTGCCAAGGAGTTTAGACCTCTTTCGTTCCACAGCAGTGAGTGGAAGCGGCTTGTAAATAACGAGAGGACTTTCTAAACAAGCACCTCCCACTCCCCAATGCCTCACCCCATCTCAGGGAATAGAATCCCCCTCCCAGTCAGAAAAACGTTCTTCCTTTGCTGGGAAGATTTGCTCTGTTCTTCATGAGGATGCCAGTTCCAGCTAATGTTTACACTGATTAAAAAAAAAAAAATACAGAAATTTCTGAAATTCAAATTCAATAGCCAGTTAAACCCCTTGTTAAATTATCACCAACCATCTGAGATTCCACAATACTAGAAATATTTAGTAGGGGAGAAGTTAACCAGGTAGTGATTCTTTTTTTTCCAAATAACTTTATTAGATTTCAAGATAAAAAGGTAAAAACTAACAAGAACTAATAATTAAGATAGAAAGTAGAAAAGAGAAACAGTTAAAGAATGAAAATGAAAACAAGTGTAGAAAAAAAAAGAAATACAAGATAAAAATGGCTTCCAACTTTCTTTTACAACAGATAAATTTGCTTTAAGCTCTTACTCCAAGTTCACATTCACTTCCATTTTTTTCTATTGTCTACTATTATTTATAAATGTCAAATCCATATATCATGATTTCATTTTTTCTGTTTCACACCAAAAGTCCAGAAGAGGTTTCCAATCAGCATTAAAATCAATCAATGTCTCTTCTCTAACCTAAGCTGCCAATTTCACCATCTCAGCCAACTCCATCAATTGCACCATCCCTTCTTCCACTGTAGGGAATGGCAAATCTTTCCACCTATGTGTACATAAAAGTCTTGCTGCTGTTATCACGTATAAAAACAAAGAATCCATTAGTGATTCCAATGGACATTTTCCTCTCCTGTGAGGTTCAGCTCTGACCAACCAGAATATCATGAAACATTCTGTTGTTTATATGTGGTCCCAAAGTGATCATTTTAGAAGGATAAGAACTATGACTAATAATTAGTACAGCAGTTCTAATTACTCTTTAAAATAGAAATGGAGAGATCCATATGGTTTGCCATTAGAGTGATTGTTTTCTTTTCACTTTTCATATTACACAGTTCTTGTAAAGAGCCAGAGGAGAACCAATCAAACCAAAAGGAATTTCCTCTTTTATCTGGCAAAGTGAAAAACAAACTGACCTCCGTGAGTTATTTCTGCTTTTCATGTATGGAATTGAGGTGAAACAAGTCTTCTACTTTGTGGGAGTCTGATGTCTCAACGTTTGCCTTCTTGAGCAAGAACAAAAGCAGGACTACCCAAAAGCATAACCCAGGTGACTTCCACTGAAGATTTTCTGTGAAATTTCCCACACATCTTCCACCATCTTGTTGGAAAAACCAAAACATAGGCAAAGGACATTTGGCTTGGTCTTTACCTGTCTAGATCTATAATTCACCCTCAACAAGAAGCAGAAACAAACAAACAAATAAATACAATCAAAATAAGATTCATTTCCACTGAAAATGACAACCAACCTGATGATCATAATTTCTGGAATAATGGATGCTAAAATGGGAAATTTGACATTTGATTCTATTGAACACAATGATACTCATGCCATATACTCAAAAGGCATCATTTATGACCCTGGATATGTGAAAACACTCCTTTATTCATTAATCATTTTAATCTGTATTCCAGGGGTTATTGGAAATGGAACTGTCATCCGAGTTTTGGGTTCCCAGATTAAGAGGAACTCTTTCACCATCTATATCCTCAATTTAGCTGTGGCTGACAGTGGGACTCTCATAACCCTGTTTGTGCATGCAATTCTTGTTATAACAACTGGGGATTCCTTCATAGAACTAACAGAATGTGCAGTATGCACTTACTGCACCGGTCAATTTCTTCTGACAATCATCAGCATTGACCGGTGTTTGTCTGTCTTCTACCCAATTTGGTATCGATGCCATCGGCCCCCATACTTGTCCACCATCCTCTGTGCCATTACATGGATTGTCTCTTTCCTTCTCTGTGCAATTCATTACACTTTGATTTTGGTTAAATCTCATCGAAACTTCCGCCAATTCTACCACATTTTCATATATACCACTGTTTGCTTCCCACTCATGCTGGTCTCCAGTCTGGCCCTCTTCATCAAAGGCTATCTTAAATCACGGAGGAAGAGGCGAGGGAAGCTTCTCACAGCCATTTTGCTTGCCCTGTTTTTCTTCCTCATCTTTTCTCTTCCACCAATCATTATTTATCTCATAGATGTTATTTTCAATCAGAAATATTCCAATTTAGCTGCATATGCCTACTTATTTGCCTGTCTAAGCAGCAGTGTTAACCCACTGATCTATTTTCTATTGGGGAGAAAGAAGGAACTTCATTCTATGTCCAACCTAAAAATCATCCTCCAGAGAATTTTCAAGGAGGAAGAAGAGAATGAACAGCAACCAGAGGTCTAGGTTGACATCCAGTTATGATGTTCTCACAAGACTGAAAATCTTTCATCTTTCTTCTTCTCCATGGTTGATATCCAGGACTTGATGTCTCATTCAGTCAAAACTGTTCTGGCAAATACAGGATTACCAGACATTTAATGCCAAGGAACTTTGGAAATTAGTCTCATTTCCTCAGCAAACCATATGTATAGGGTTTGTTGTCTTTATTTGATTTTTAATGGATGAATTTAACTACTTATAGGGGAATTTTAATTGTTGATGGGGTTTCTGATTTTAACTGTGAGCCACCCAGAGTCACCCGTTGGGAGGAGATGGGCAGCATACAAATGTAATAATAAACAAACAAACAAACAAACAAATAGTCAGGTCTCTCCAAGACATTTCAAACAGATCCTTTTGAGATGACGTGAGGTGATAACACATGGATTAAATGGGTTAAACTTTTCTTGGATCTTAGTCATTAGCTGGGAGCAGCTGAATGGAATGTTTTCCTGATCTTCCAATTTCTGCACTCGCCCTTTGCTCATTTTCAAGCACAAATTAAAAATGCTCCAAACACTGTTTAAAATGCTTTGATGTTCCCTGCTTTTTTATCCTCACAGCCAGTTACCCAGCAAAGTCCATGTACCAGTCAGAATTGATCTGTGACTCTGGAAACCTCATTCTATAGTATCACCCATGCTTCAATACATATATTTGATTAATTTCCCATGCATGTTTAAATATTTTGTTCAATGGATTTCAATTGTAATGATATTGATTTTAATTTTGCCTTAATTTAAATTATAATCATTTATTCTTGTGGTTTATACTTTCTCTTTTTATTTGTTGTTAGCCACCTTGAATGTTGAAGGATAGAAATTTAGCAAATAAATGAATAACAGATAACTGTGTCTGTAGAAGTCATGTGTTTGCCTATGGCCACTGAGATACACAGCTTTCTAAAGCTACCTTTCCCAAGGTTTTATATAATGCTGGACTGTTTTCCTTTTCCCTGATGTCACTAATGCTTTTTACTCTCTACCTGCCAAGAGTAATCTTCCTCTCCTTTGAAATTACCCTTCCATTACTCCAAATTCATGGCCAGAGAGATCACGTTCTACCTCCTCCACTGTCTTCTATTTTATGTTGGTCACACATGCTCAAACCCAAGCAGGAAAAGCTGAGGAAAATTCCCACCACCAAGTTCTTTCTAAATGGAAATTCAACCAAAGTAGATTGCCTAGGATTAGGATAGTAGATGGGAAGGGATTTAAGATGAGAGGCAAATTAAGTGTAGCGCCTGTGGTGTTTGACTTCAACTGCAGAGATTCAGTCTCAAAACCCCACTTGGCCATTGCGCTCCTTCAGTAATAACTACATAAGAATGTAGGCAGTGCCCTCCTGGATTTCTCCCCTGGCCCATCTACTCCAGTAATCTGTTCTCAGAGTGGCCAACCAATTGCACAAGGAAGCCCATTTCTCCCCCAGCAGATGGCCTTCAGAAGAAGTCCCACTGCCATCAAGGCTAATGGCCACTGATCTTCCAGATTTCCATTTCTTGCTGTGATGTCATGTCATGCAATGTGGTAGCTGTTCATGCTTCCTTCTTTTGGTGCTGCCAGGCCTCATACCCCTCCCTACCCTTTACTCTTTTATTAAAAACATCCTGCGAAACCAAGCTCCAGCCTCATTTTTACTTTTAAAACAGCCTCAGATCCAGCAAAAACATTTGGATTTTCTCAGAATGTCATCTGAAGCAAAATTGTCCTTTTGGTTATGTAAACAATGGCCCAGCTCTCCAAACAAAATGAGTTGGGTCATCCTGGGTTGTTCTGAACGGTGAGATCCTCCATACTTGAAGACTGTTTTCAACAGGCAACTCAACCTTACTATTAAAGCCATTTAAGCTACTTTCATCTTGAATCCACATAGTTCTCAGCCAATAAAGTCATGCACAGCATGGAGAAGATGGGCAGGTCTCTCGGGGGTCATTATTCATGAAATGAAATGCCAGCATACCTCTAAATATCAGTGGCAGCAGGAGAAGGCTATACTGCCATTTTCTGCTTCCTAGAGCCATAGATGGACTAATGATGGAAGCAAAATCCTAAAGTAAGACCGGAGTTGGTCTGATCCAGATGAGATTTTTTTTCAATGAATCTGGTTGACCTGCACTTGATGCAGGTACTCTCTGAAAGGATAATTGAGGTGAACCAATGTGCAAACTTTCTCAGAAAGAAAAAATAGAACTTGCAAAATATCCTTATCTGAACTTTGCCATTTAAAAGTGCTAGCACATTCGATATGCAAAGAAAGTGCTTAAAGATGCAATCATAACTTGAGAAGCAGCCAAATCTGGAGGTCAAATTCCTAGACATAAGGCCCATGAAAGGAGGAACATCTTATGGCAGCAATTATTAATTGTGACAGCAATTTCCTTGCTAACCAAATTACTCCAGGAAGCAAGTAGGGGATGTGGATCAGGCTGATTGTGTTCTGCTGGTTAGTCTATATTTTCCAACAGATGCAGTTTTTGTTCTGATTGCTTCAACCAAACACTGAAAATCTTGAAGGACTTTTTTTATGGCTGGAAGGAGATGATTCCTGAAAGGAGCAGTAGGTCTCCATGCCTTACAATGGAGATTCTGGAGGTCTCTTTTTTAACTTCTCTTTCATATCCTCTTTAAAAAGCGTGGTGGGTCCATGATCACCTTCCTGTATTTCCTTCCAAACATTTCTCATGTAATCTGAAGAAGAAGAAAGGCATTCAACATTTTTGTCCAAAGAGAAGAGAATTTCAGAGAACTTGTCATGGGTGGAACATGGAGGTCCTCCACTTACTTGGTTAGCAGGGGTGAAGGCCTGGATAGGACTGTCCTGACTCTCTCTGCATGATCACCTTCAAGAGCTCTGCTGCCTCTCTGCCTTCTCGCAGTCCAATTCAATCCCAAAGCAAGGCAGGAGAGGATACTCATCCGATTAAGCTTTCTCAGGCTAGGAAACATGGGAGCTCCGGAGGCTGCACTGTGACTGAAATAACTATAATGGAAGAGAACCCATGCACCACCTCCAACATTAAACAATGCTCAAAAACACCACCATGAGAAAGCAAAAAGAAATGTTTAGCATGAGGCAGAAAAGCAAAATCTTATGTTAGAAGGCAAATAAACTTTAGAGACTGTAAGGCAGATTTCAGCAGGGTCTTTGTTTTCAGAAATGAGGGGCTCAGAAACTATTCTGAAGTTTGATTCCTGGGTGCAATCCAAAAATCAGAAGCTTGGTGAATAAAAGGGACATGGCCTGTCAAGCCTCTGTAGTACGGTTGAACATTGTGAAAGATGCCTCAAGGGTTCATGCAGACCTTTTGGGGGCCACCTGAAGCCTCTTTTACAAACAAACAATCATATCACAGCCCATCTGGGTTGTTCTACCCAAGATCTTGAACACTGTTCAGCAAGCTACTTGGCGCATTCTCTGCCTTTTCCCCAGCTGAGTTTATACATTACACTAAGCCAGAGTGTGGCTGTGTTTTGTATATAAACCACATTTAATGGCTTACATATTGAGTGAACCCAGCCAACTAAGATTTATGCCATCAACTCTGGTTTAGCAGTGGATGTGAACTCTCCCAAGGTTGTTTTAGATAGAGCCATGGTCACAAGCAAGCATCATATCATGTTAGAAGTTATTAAAACAAGCAGATGTCTTCCTACCAAGCATTTCTTATCAGTAAAAGAAGCATTTCTCAGATCTGGTATCTCTCATGTAGGCAGGAAAAACAATCTTAGATCAGTCAGGCCTGTTATCATTCAAGCCTCTGTGTTTCCTGTTGCACTCACAGATGATCCCTTAGATGCCAGAGCAACATAATAACTTTATGGCCCTAATCTATCACTTTAGCTTGATATATGCATGTTTTTCTCAAAAGGGGTGGGGAAGATCATTCAGAGTACTAAAATGGCTGAAAAGTACAAAAATGGCTACACTATGCCCCAGGACTCAAACTCTGACCCTGAAGGAGCTGCTCCAGGTGAACCAGTGGAATGTCAGCCTCAGGAGACACCAAGGCAGGAATCACTGGGGACTGATCAAAGAAAGGCACCATCAGAACAGCTGGAGCAGCCAGATGGTGAAGAATGGCCTCCAAGCCCTGGGACTCAGGGAGTAGAGCAGAGAGCAAAGCAAAGACACTTAATGAGTCTCCTTGCCAAGCAACGGAGTAATTCTCTTAATTGAAGAGAGCTGGCTGCAGCCTGATTTAAGAGGCAGTCCTGACCCATGTTTCTCTATTGGAAACAACTGTCTCATCTCCTTCTCTGGCATGTTGTTCCTGTGCATTCTGCTCATATAAAAAAACCTGGAAATTCTGACCTTTGGACTGGCTGACAAACCTGGCTTGGCTTTCTGAACTTCCAACTGGATTTTGACTTCTCTTCTCTGTGCTCCTCTTGAAAGTGAAACTAAACAGGCAAGCTTTCTTTCTAAGAGATTCTGATTTACATTCCTTTCTTTCGCTGCCATTTATCTATTCAACCTTCAGTAAATTACTATTCTCAGCTAGTAACTGTGTGAGAGAGTTTGAACCCTGAAACAGGACAGTTAGCGTCTTAGTAAAATCAGTGTGGCTTTCAATGGAAATTCCCAAAATCTAAGTTAAAAACAGTGTATGTTTATGTGTGTGACACAGAACTGGGGTGAAAAGTTTATAATGTGGAAAAATGTTGCATAGATGGTGATCTCTGTGTTGTAATGCAATTTCTCAATGATGCTGGCTGAGGCCAAGGGAGAAATTAAAATCTTATTCTATCTAGCAAATGGATAGGTTTGGGAACAATTATGGCCTTGAAGCTTTGATAAGCCAAATATTATCCACTAATTCTTGGTCATTTGCTGCAACCAAGTCAAAACAGGTCTGTTGCAAACCTCTCAAATGTGTATTTTGCATATAAAGAATTTTTTAAAAAGATAATGGTTTTATTTTTTGGTAACAAAATAATCTTTAATCTTCCAAAAAAAGAAACTTAAATTAAAAATACTAACTATAAACACAGACTAAGAAGGAAATGAAAAAATCTATCTTATATTTCATATTTATCGATAGTCATTGGTTTACCATTGAAATTCACTACTGTAATATAAACAATACAAGATATTATTATAAGGTATCACAACATCTATGCCATAATTACACACATTGTTGCATCCTTTGACTGGTAGAAAATATTGCCTTTTCCAAAACAGATAGATCACACATTTCTGACCACCATTCCTTGATATGTGGAATAACATCATTTTTCCAATTTCTTAATATTCCTTTTGCTATGCCGTCCACCCCCCATACTCAGTACAATCACAATTCCTGATAAACAGTCAAATTCCAAAGCTTTTGTATATAATTCAACATTACCTTAACATTTTTAACATTTAAAGGTTTTCCCATGAGTCTACTAATACAGAATCTCCAAAAGATACTAAATGATCACATGACAATCTCTTGTGTGACAGTGAGTCCTCAAATTCCTTATATCTCCAGCATAAAAAATCTGATGTCCATCCTTTCAAATACATTCTCTGGGGAGTCCAATATACCATACATACATACATATATATAATGATGGAGTGGAACTATCAGTGGGCCGCATACCAGATAGAGACCAGCTATAAATACCTTGGTGTCCCACAGTCACATGGGAACCATGATGAGGAGGCAAGGAAGACAGCAACATCCAAGTACCACCAAAGGATCAGACACGTCCTGAAGAGCCAGCTCAATGGGAAGAACAAGATCCATGCCCTCAACATGTACGCTCTGCCAGTTATCGGATATCCTGCCAGTATAGTGAGCTGGCCAAAGGAAGACATGGAGGCTGCCGGTGTGAAGGCCCAGAAGCTTCTCACAATGTATGGAGGTTTCCACCCCAAGTCCAACACCCAGAGATTGTACACCAGCCGCAAAGAGGGCAGGCAGGGTCTGATGAGTGTCAAAGCCAGTGTCCTGGATGAAACCCGATGCATCCAGGAGTACATCACTAAGATGGCACCCAAAGATGAGCTGCTGAAAGAATGCTTCAGGCAGCAGCAGACACGGGAGGAAGGTCAAGTGGAGGAAGTGCCATGGCAAGACAAGCTCTTGCATGGATGTACCATCAACAGATAGCTGAGGTGGCTGATGCTGGGAAATCCTACCAGTGGTTGGAAAGGGCTGGACTAAAAGACAGCACTGAGGCACTGATCATAGCAGCACAAGAACAGCACTAAGCACCAGATCCACAGAAGCAGGGGTCTACCACACTAGACAGGACCCAAGGTGTAGATTGTGCAAAGAGGCCTCAGAGACAGTCCAACACATAGTGGCAGGGTGTAAGATGCAGGCAGGAACAGCATATACTGAATGACACAACCAAGTAGCTGGTATTGTGTACAGGAACATCTGCACAGCATATGGGCTAGACCCCCCCAAGCCCAGATGGGAGATTCCACAAAAGGTCATGGAGAATAACAGGGCTAAGATCCTGTGAGACTTCCAGATCCAGATGGACAGGCAGGTACTGGCCAGTCAACCAGACATTGTGGTAGTAGGCAAGGACCAGAAGACAGCGGTGGTGATAGATGTAGCAGTGCCAAGTGACAGCAACATCAGGAACAAGGAGCATGAGAAGCTGGAGAAGTACCAGGGCCCGAAGGAGAAACTAGAGAGGATGTGGAAAGTCAAGGCCAAAGTGGTCCCAGTGGTGGTAGGAGCACTTGGGACTGTGACCCCTAAGCTGGTAGAATGGCTCCAACGGATCCCAGGAACAACTCAGAGCTCTCTGTCCAGAAGACTGCAGCGCTAGGAACAGCTCAGATCCTACTCAGAACCCTCAAACTCCCAGGCCTCTGGAAGAGGACCCAAGATTGAGGAAGACACGTACCGCCCAAAGGGGTGAGAGGGGATTTTTTTTTTTTAATGAATCAACCTTAATCTCAAACCTGTAGACACCATTTTAACATTTTTAAGAACCTGAAACCATTACTGTGGCTTTATCAGAAATTCCAGTTCTTTATCCCAGAAATGTCTACTTTAAAAATATTCTTGAGCTTTTGATAGAGATACGTTATAGGTTTTATTTCTATAATGAATTCCATCAGGCAAGAAACAACTCAAGTGCCTTTGAGGCAGCCAAAGCGTCTAGTTCACATTGATTTGTTAGAACATGCTTAAGCTGAAAAAATCTCCACTGTTGTGGAGATTGGAAAGACCAAATTCAATTTGAAGTTGAGAAAAATCCTTAAAATAGTCATTGCGCAGTAGTTGCTTTGAAGTCATAATCCCAGCTTCCACCCAAGGTTTCCAATAGAATTATTTACCACCAATATTCAAAGCGGGAGTTTCCAAAAAGTTAGATATTTATTTTTATTTATTTATAAATCAAACTCAAAACAGCATGGTATGCTGCCCATCTCGCTATACAAGTGACTCTTGGCAGCTCACCCATAAAAAGCATAAAGATAGTTAAAAACACAGAACAAAGTTTAAAAGACTACACGTGGAGTTAAAGAGCAGAGAGAACATCTACAGGGCACTGAGCACACCCAGTGTCAGGAGTCTATTCATGAGTCTTGTTATAAAAACTCAATGTACGTCCCAATGTGGGCCAAAGATTTCTCACTGCTCCCACTCCTGGAAATAAAATACCTTTCCTGCTATATGTTGTTCATAGCACTTGCCATGACCACAAAGGAAATAGATAATAGGTTTTCAACATGACCCATCACTACAGGGACCCTGTTTTCTTGGAAAAAATATAGGAGAAGCCTGAGAAAGGGGCAAATCTGAAAGAGGCTCATAAGGATTATAATTATTATTATTATTATTAATAATAATAATAATAATAATAATGGTTTATGTTTATAATTTTGCTTTACAAGGAAAAGTTCAAGAGCAAAACTAAGAAAATAATTAAATTAAATCTAAAGGACGGTTTTCTGAAATAAAGGACTATCCTTTATAATGAAAGATGTATGGTCACTGTACCAATAAGGGATAATATTTATTTACCTACTTATTCGATTTATATAACCGCCCATCTCCCTTTTAAGTGACTCTCAGTGACTTAGAGTAAAACAAAAAAAAAATACATAAAATACACAATATAAAAAGAAAATAAAAATAAAAACACATAGCAGACAGGCATATTCTAACTTATTATCCATGCAGTCAGGAGATGGGCTCTAACCCATGTGGAGGGCCCCAGACTCAGGCACAAAGCTGAGTTTTTAATGCCTTATGAAAGGCCAACAGGGATGGGGCCAATCTAATCTCAGGGGTGATGATGTTCCAAACGGTGGGTGCCACAGCAGAAAAGGCTCTCCTTCTGGGCCCTGCCAGCTGACATTGGCAGGGCCCAGAAGCCAATGGTACCCAGAGCATGCCTTTCCTGCCAGATTGGGTAGGATGAGGAGAGACAGTCCCATAAATAACCTGGTGCTAAGCCATGAAGGGCTTTAAAGGTGACAGTCAGCACCTTGAGTTGCACCCAGAAGCCAATGCAGCTCACAGAGCAGTGGTGTCACATGTGCTGAGTACTGGCACCAGTAACTGGCCATGCCACCACATTTTGCACCAATTGAAGCTTCCAAATACTCCTCACGGGCAGCCCAACATAAAGTACATTGCAGTAGTCCAATCTGGAGGTCACAAGAGCATGAGTGACCATAAGCAGGGGCCCCCAGTCCAGGAACAAGCATCACTGAGGCACAGCCATAAGCTGTGCAAAGAACTTCCTAGCCATGGCTGCCACATGCTCTTTGAGCAGGAGCCGTAGGTCCAGGAGGACCTCCAGGTTGCACACCAAGTCTGTCTGGGGCAGTGCCACCCCATCCAAAACCAAAGATGGAAGGTCCCCGGAACCAGGAGGTCCAAAAACCCAGAGCCACTTGGTCTTGCTTGGGTTGAGCTGAAGTCTGTTGCACCCCATCCAGGCCCCCACAGCCTCCAGGCACTGAGAGAGAATCTCTACAGCATCACTCGAGTGGCCTGGGGTGGACATATAAGCATATTGATGATACCACACCCCAAACTGTTAGAGGGCCTCACCCAGTAGTTTTGTGTAGATGTTAAACAAGAGGGGAGAGAGGGCCAAGCCCTATGGCACCCCACAAAGAAGGGGCTGCCAGCTGGATCTCTCCCCCACCCCCCATCAACACTGCCTGGAACCAACTCTGGAAGGAGGAGAGTCCTAATAATATTCCATAATAAAAATATCTTGAGAAGCAACCAAATCTGGATGTCAAATTCCTAGAGGTCAGGCCCATCAAAGGAGGAACATCTTATAGCAGCAATATTCTTGAACTTCACAATTTTGCAACTAAATTGTTAGCAGTATGCAATATGCAAACGAAGTGCTTAAAGATGCAATCGTATCTTGGAAGAAGGAACAACCTAAAAAATCCCTGGCAGAGAAGCAGCCTAATCGGGACGTCAAATTCATTTTTATTTGGAAAAGTTTTCCATTTTGCCCAGCTGAAGTCTGCTCTGCTGATTTCTCAAACAGTTTGAGACTCTTTAAGTTTCTGCAGGAAAACTCACAAGAAAATTCATTGGACCCTTCTCTGAATGGATAATCATTTCTTTGTGCATTTTCTGGACCCCTTTCAAAATGGGGAGGTGCATTAGAAGCCATCGTCTTGGGCTGCCCTAGAGGGCGGAAGTTGTCAGAGGAAGGCTACGTTTGACCCTTTCCTGGTGGCGAGTTGCATAAAGACGGCAGAATGGGAGAAACGTGATAGCTCCATTATCACATAGGGGACAATGAAAGAGAAGGCTGAGTGGAGACATGGTTGAGCTCCATTATCACATAGGGGACAATGAAGGAGAAGGCTGAGTGGAGACATGGTTGAGGAACGCAAATCAAGGATTATAAGTCAAGAAGGTTCATCCCCGGATACCAACTGCAAGGGAGAGGGGTCTCAAACCTCTGCTTCCACATGCCCAAAAGCATCTGCTTGACTAATTTTAGAAGCAAATTAGTAGACTAAGATAAACCTTGGTTTGATCCAATGGGGCTCTTATGAACGCAGCAAGGTGAGTTATCTATCGCTCCTTTACCGATGCAAAAATGCATTGCTCTCTGGGGTGACTTTTGATTTTCCTAAAATAGGCATGGGGAACTTCCAGATATTCTCAATATTGCCAGTCGGGCTGATACAAGATAGAATCAGTTAGGAGCACAGGAGTGCAGTTCTTTAATCAATCCCAGACACTGATTGCACTGTGCTAGAAGATCTTCATATTTGACTGAAGACCCATGAAGCTCAGAGGTACCTGCTCAAACAGGGGAATCGTGTCCCAGTGAGTTATGGGACCCCCCTGGCAGCAGCAGAGAGATGCTCTCCAGGGCTGCTGTCCAGGTTGGGGCTATGCTGAAGTTCAGCCAGGGGTTTGCCCACCGCTCTTTGTCAATATTATTCCTTCAACAACATATTTTAGCATCCAGTTGACAAGGAGAAGTGTGGTGTAGGAAGTCGTGTGAACCCAACCTGGAGGAATGTTTGTGGTGCAACGCATCACGCGAACCTGGAAAAGGGGACGTTTCCACCGGTAGGTCAAGCATGCCAGGGAACCAAGCCCACGCTGGGCTGCTGTTGCGCTGCCGGGCCTCCGCGTCTCGGGCATCTGGCATCGCCCTAACGCGCATGGCGTTGCCTCCGCCGGAACCGAGCAGAGCCGACGAAGGCCGGCCTGCGCCAGCAGCGGCCCGAGTGTCATTTACGCAGGCTCCTCGCGTTCTCCAGACACGCTGCCCGAACGGAAACTGCGCACCGGTGCGATCGGCTTCCGCGCGATGCCTCGTCCCCGGCGGGGCTCTTCTGGCCAGCGCCCCTTGCTCAGCGCACCGAGGCAGGGAAAAAGCGTTGTGGGACCCCAATTTCCCCCCGCCCCGGCCGCAAACTTTACGAGATTGCTCAATTCCGTTCATTACGGCCACAGAGCAGTTGAAAATGCATTCCAGATTAAAACACCCGATTCCCAAAGAGGGAAAACCCGCTGGGCGTATCAAGAGTTCTCGCCGCTGAAAAAACCGTTTGTGAGATTCAGCCGCTGTTCTGCGACAACAGCATCCATAATAACAGGAATAAAAAGCTGCCTGGCCTTAGAAAGTGTTTTTGTTTCTTGGGGAGGCGCACCTTTATTTGGCTCTTTTCGCTCCGACGCTGATTTTCGGACTCGGCGAGCCTCAGCGGGCTTTGCCAGTAGTGACGCGGTCTCCCATTAAGGCAAGATCCGAGCCTTTAATTTATCATTCGGGGTAAACTGCTCTGAGATTGTAGACATGCCCTGAGCCGGAGGGAGGCTCATTCCACCTGGGACGTGCTGCCAGGAATTAAAGATCTGGAGCCTGCTCACATCTTTTCAGGCTAAACCCTGCGTGGGTTTAACCCCTCCGTGCATCGGATGCAGCGAGCTGCAAGCGCAGGAAAGCTGGTGCCTTCTGATTACAATGGTTAGCCCACAAGAGGGCTGCCCGAGCCCCGATGTTTGGCTAAGGTAGACCAACACGGCTCTCCCACCCCCCACCCCCTTCGCTTCCTTTTCAGGAAAGAGTTAAGCGCGATACAGATGTCGTTTCCCAGCTGGGCAGCGGCTCGTGAACACAGGAAGGGAAGGCGTGGTGAAGAAGGCAGGAGGGAGGAGAGCACAGCAGAGAAGGAGCAGAGCAGCCAGAGGAGAAAGGGAAAAAGAGACCTGGAAGGTCGGTTGCAAGAAGGCAACTTACTCTGGAGCTGAGAAGATCTACAAGAAGACAAGCAAGGAGAGTGAGACAAGGACTTGGAGCTAACAGACAGAGCTGGCAGACTCCAAGGACGAGATGGAATCATGGCTTGAAATTAGAAACAAGGCAGATTGAAAAGAGAAGCTTCCAAATGGTAAGAGCAGTTGGACAATGGAACCAAAGACCCAAGAGTTGATGGGCTTCTGCAGGGGTTGCAGTGAAAGTCAGACTAGGGGGAGTGCTTTAATTTGGATTCCTGCACCAGACAGAAAGTTGGGTTTGTTGGCCTCAATGGTGCCTTCCAAAGAAGGACATTGTGATGCTGTGTTGAGAGGACAAGAACTAATGGCTGTGCAAGGACTGGGAGGGGCAAACCAGGGCATCTGGTTCTAACAACCCCACCCAAGAACAGACCTACTGGGAAAAGGGGGGGGGGGCTACATCCCAGATCCCATTCATGCTGCCCAGAAAAACATGGTTAGAAAGAAAGAAGAAATTCTCAGATTAAGCTTCTGACAAGCAAACTTTAGCAGGTGCCTTTTCTCATTGAAATAATCTTTATTCACCTCTTTAGAGACTGAACTTAAGATTCCCAGAAAGCATGAGAACTGCTAATCAACTCAAGTCAATTGAACAGAGTGGCTGTATTCATGCCATATGCTTAGCCAGACAAGTTAAAATCCAGGGGCTGACATTTGTATAACGTGTAATGCTCGGTTAGTTGTAACTTCATGGATGTTCCTGTTGCTAAGCTTAGCCTGCAAACATTTGCTTAATTTAGAGAACAAAGTATTATGCAAACCCAGAAGACGAGAAATAGTAATAAATGTTTTGCATGGACAGGGTCAGAGGATAAGCTTCCCGATTGAAAATGGGGAAATAGGGGTTTTGAGAAATTTCAGGGAGGAATGAACAATCTTGGACTGAACATTGGGAGAAAGATAAGCTGTGTGCATGTGGAACAGATAGTTTTGGCAGGTAAGATAAGAGAATCACTTTCACTGGAGGTAGAGATAGAAGCAATTCAACAATTTGTTAGGAATGCAATTATTGTGGTGACCAGGAGAGATTGGGCTAGGTCAGTGTTTCTCAAACTTGGCAACTTGAAGACATGTGGACTTCAACTCCCAGAATTCCACATATCTTAAAGTTGCCAAGTTTGAGAAATGCTAGGCTAGATGATCCCTTCTAAGGTTTTATTTTATTGGATCTCTTTATAATTCCATTAAGAGTAACTATTCAGCCAATAAATTACAGTACAGACATATCCTGGGGAGAAAGATGGTCTTCTCTGTTTTCATGCTATTAATTTCTTCCACCCCACCCCACCCCCAGACTGCTGTTTATCACAGTAGAGAGAGAAAAAAAATGTTTGTCCTAAGGGGTAAATAGCTGGGTGATCTTGGACCAGTCACTTTCTCTCAGTCCTAGGAAGGAGGCAATGGCAAACTACTTCTGAAAAATCTTGCCAAAAAAAACTGCAGGGACTTGTCCAGGTGGTCTCCGAGAATCGGACATGGCTGAATGGAAAAAGAAAAAAAACCTAGTCTCCAGAAATGATTTACCCCAGAGAAATCATGGGAATCTTTTTTATTTTTTTAATATAAAAATCCTCCCAGGCTGAGAGCTAACCAGCAATTAGACTATATAGTAGCTTCTGGTTCAGCCTGTTGTGAGAAGCAAAACTTCTCTTAAAATATTGTGTGAAGCAGACCATCAGATGAAGCTGTAGCTTGATTTATTTGAGGGGTGTTGGAAGTTCTATGAACAGAAAAATCATGTTCTCTTAATCTAGGGGTTGGGGTTAGGGGATCTGGGCTGCAGATCTCACCCTGTTAGTTGCCCACACATTGCTCCTTCAAATCAAAATGGAAAAAGCCAGAAAACTGAAGATCTCTTCTTGCAGTTTACAGAGCTTCCCCTTCTGAACCTTGCAGGGAATAGTTGTTACCACAGCTTTGTCCTGCAGAGAAGTAAGGAAGCTGCTGACTCATATTTGTAGATAAAACCCCAGTGTGGTTGACATAATCAATGACCTCTGTTTTTATTATTTACTCAGAAATAAGAAAATGACCTCAAAATGAACTTCCACTGAGTTAGTTGTCTTGGGAAGAGAAAGTTAAGGAGAGGCATGACAGCACTCTTCTACTATTTGAAGGGCTTCAGAGGGAAGAGAAAGCAGATTTGTGTGGGATGGTCTGAAGATTCCTGCCCTGGGTTGGAGATTGGACTAGAAGACCTGCAGATTCCCTTCCAACTCTAGGATTATAGGATTCCATGATCTTATGGGATTCAGGAAGCCTGGGAGTGTTTGATAGCAAGTCAGAACGTCATAAACATACACACACTCATATAACTGGAGAAATAAAAAATATATTGCTAGAACAATATGGGGACTTTTTCATGGACTTTGCCATTCTGGAAAGGCACATGGAACCCCATAATACACAACCTCACAACTTCAGTCTTCAGAGCTTGCCTGTCCAAAAATCATTCATATCATCCTTTTAGGTGAAGGAGAAGACATCCATCAATAGAGGATATATGGGAGGTGGGTGTGGGGTAGAGTGGAAGGGTGAGAGGAGCAAAATTTTGCCTCTCTGTGTGTGTCCTTTTTGAAGATTTTTATAGGGCCCCCCTCCCTTTTAATTTTTCCTCCTCTATCGGAAAAGCTTGCATACACCGGTTCCAGAGTGATATCATAGAATGGAAAGCTTGGAAGAGACCTTGGAAATAGTCTAGTTCACACCCTTGTAAGAATTCACTGCTGTGTTAGTTCTGAGTAATGCATCTGAGGACCAGCAGACTTTGGATCTCATAGAATCCTCCCATTTTCCCCAATGAGCTTCCATAGTTGAGGATGGACTGGAACCTGGTCTATTTTTTGTTTTTGCTTTTTTTTGGTTCCCATCAGCCCCTACCATTCTGGCCAATGACAACAGAGGTTGGGAGTCAATGTGGAAAGCAGAGTACCTACTTCTAATCTCCAGGATTTGAGGCAGAAGCCCAGTTGGCTAATGTTGATCAGGTTTGGCTATGTTGGTTGAGTTTGGTAGCCTCAGGAGCTAAGCAGCAGAGATGGGGGAACACTGAATTCACTTTCTTCTTCTTTTCCAAACATATTTCAGGCCAAGTGGGAATGGCTGGGCAGCTGAATGAAGAACTGTGAGCTCTGCAGCCTTCCATCACGGGCGACAACAACACAGCCTACGATTTCCTAATGGATGATGTCACCGAGGATCAGGATAATGCAAATTACACCTACCTATATTATCGATTAAGTGACTTGATCATTCTTAG
The DNA here is from genome assembly GCF_059951505.1 of Python bivittatus. Classification (NCBI taxonomy): domain Eukaryota; kingdom Metazoa; phylum Chordata; class Lepidosauria; order Squamata; family Pythonidae; genus Python; species Python bivittatus. The sequence continues at coordinate 6,109,071 of NW_028277086.1, read as the reverse complement.
CATTGCCATCTTTATCTGTATATTTGGGGTGGTGGGGAATGGGCTGGTTATGTGGTGGCTCAGCATCCATATTACAAGTAACTCTTTCACCACTTACATCTTGAACTTGGCTGTGACTGACTTGGGTACCCTTGTATTTTTGACAGTGTATCTTATTCTTTCACTTGTTAACCATTTTCATGGTATACTGTTCTATATGTTTAGTTCAGCTATACAACTGAGAAATCTCATTCACTTTACGTATACAGCCAGTCTTTGTTTTCTTACTGTTCTCAGCGCAGAGACGTGTCTGTCTCTCCTCTTTCCGGTCTGTTACCAACGTCATAGCCGAGATGGCTCTCTTCCATGTTATCTTTTCTGATCTGGACCTTGTCTGCCATGTTCTACGGAATGCAGATTTCATTTTACATGATTTATCACCAGATTTTGATCCCAGTTGATATCAGGTTCATAAGTCAATTTCTATGTTTTGCCCTCCCTTCTGGGTTCTTTCATTTTGGTCCTGCTTGCCAAGATCTGTTGCAACTCCCAGCAGCAATCACCAGGAACTCTAAATCTAGTTCTTCTCCTCTCACTCCTTTGTATCCTTGTACTCCGTGGCCCATGGACTGTTGCATTCTCCTTGCAGGGCTACAGGCATCTTCGCACACTTCTTGTATTTTCCCAGCTTATCCATTCTGTCAACAGCAGCACCAAGCCTGTCTTTTATTACTTAGTGGGCAAAAGGTTGAAATGGTCATCTCGAGAACCACTGAAGATGGTGCTGCAGAGAGCTTTCTGGGAAGGAACACCTTCTGGGGATGAACTGACTGCCAGAAAGGCAAGTGGTGTAGCAAGCTACTGAATCCAAGCCACAGAGTGTCCAAACAAGCATCATGGAGTGAGGAGAAAAGTTTTGTCTGTGGAGTATTTGAGGAGCCAGATGTGTTCTGTTCCCTAACCAGCTTCATGAACATTTGCCTCCTACCTAGAATTCAACACATGCGCTACAATAAATCTTCCTCTTTAGCTAGGCCTTGCCAGCTTCCGGGATTTTAAATGTATTCATTAGCATTTAAGTGTTAGTGTTTTATGTTCATTTTGGATTGTCACTTTCCTTGAGCTCCCTATGGACAGAACTGTGGGTTGTAAATCAGAATACTGTATAAATAAGTAGATAAGTGTAGATAAGTATTCAATGGTGGGCAACAACTTTACCAACTTAGGTATCAGTTCTCCAACATCCACCAATAGTTATTTATACTTATACAGAGGTGGGATCACCTAGTGTCCTACTTTCCATTTCTATTCCACTACCATTATATACATAAAAGGATTAAGGCTGAAATAACCAAAATCATTCCCTTTGGGACTGTCCATGCTAAGTCCCCATAGTACTGTTTCCAGTGAAAGTAGTTAGATCACGATATAAATTCTTGCCTGCTGTTCATGTCTTTCTCTCTTTCTCCCCGTCTTTCCCTGTTTTTTGTCTTTTTGCCAGTTACCTGCTTTCAATAATAACCATCTATCTATCTATCTATCTATCTATCTATCTATCTATCTATCTATCTATCTGCTATTTTGTACTTACTCTGATCTGGATATTGGGCTTGATGGAGAGTGTGATGGGTGCAACCTAAACTGGAAATTATCCACAGTAATTTTGCAGCTAAAACCCTCTGGGGGAGATGGGCAGCATAAAAATTTAATAAATACATAAATACATAAAACAGCGGCATTAATATTTGAAAGCCAAATTAACATAAGGTAAAAACCAGAGGTCCTTTTAGGAATCTACCTGAAACATTGGCACATTCAAACTAGACACAATGGGCCTATGATTGTCCCCATCTTAACCCTATATTTCATGGGATGTTAGCCATACCCTGGACTTGTTTTTGATCTAATGCAGGGTTTCCCAAACCTTGAGGTGTACCCCCCTTGGGGAGGTGAAGACAGAGTCCAGGGGAGGTGTGAAGAACCTTTTAGTTACATTGTTCCAATACATCAACCTTTCCCAAAATTTCATTGTAGTGTTTGCATGGTGCATTTGTGTGCATTTGGGGGTTTGGATTTTTAGGGGAGGTGCATACACTAAGATTACACTAAAGGGAGGTGTGATGGGAAAAAGTTTAGGAACCCCTAATCTAATGGCTTTTTTGAACTCAAAGCAGCCATAATTTTGTTAACATCGTCTAGAATTTGAATTCAAAATTGGGTGCTGTGGAGATCTTCTGCTCTAGGAACCTACTGAAGTGGCTTACTGTGTCACATGAAGTAAGTGTCATGTTTCATTGAAGCGACAGAGAGGGCTAAGATGCTTCATGGGTAAGAGTTAACCTTTTCCTGAATCCAGATGGCCACAGATCAAGTTGAAAGTGATTTGTGTGTGTTCCTAATTATTTCCCAGCCATTGACCAGGGCTGTGGGTATTGTCTGCTCGAGCCAACCCCATTTGGTAAACCCAGGTAGAAAGCCAGGTAGAGGGGGTCTTACAAAATCTGTGTGTCCCAACAGGCTGTATGTACATGAGTGAGTGTCCATAAGCCGAATCTGGGAGTGTGTGTAACACTAATACATTGACCAGTGTTTCTCAACCTTGGCAACTTGAAGATGTGTGGACTTCAACTCCCAGAATTCCCCAGACAGCCATGCTGGCTGGGGAATTCTGGGAGTTGAAGTCCACACATCTTCAAGTTGCCAAGGTTGAGAAATACTGCCATAGACTGATCAAGTAGGTTGGGCCCATTATAACGTGATTAAGCCAGAAAAATGTAAGCAGCATTAAAAGTAGCCATGCTGACTAACAGGTGAATACAAATGCTCTACTTTTTATATAACTCAGCTAAACATGTTGTGTGAACGCAGCTTTATTATCTGGATGGCTGCCCTAAGACAACAGCCTTTAAGATTGGATAAAGAGCTTACAAGTGTGTGCATGCACATGGGTGTGGGTGGGTGTGCATTTTTCAGGGTTCACATCCCACCCTAATGAACTTGGATGGATTTTAATGAGCACAATCAACTATTTGGTATAAAACTGCAACCATAAGTAAAATCACCCAAGAACAACTAAAGGCTGAAAACATGCTCAGACAGAAGAGCTTTAACTTCTTTGCAAAAGATGGCCGTCCAAAGATCCTGTGGGAGAGCATTGCAAATGGTGGGAGTTACCATGGAGAAGGCCTGTTCCCTGGGCTTGTGTGTGTCAATGGCAGGTAGATCAGTCCATAAAACATTGAGCGATCTTACCTCTTGAGAAAGACGGGGAGCGAGTGCTATTTTGCTGGAACTGCATCTGGATGAGAGTGAGTTTGCTCCCTGAAAAATACGTTGTGACTTAATCGCTGTAGAAATCTGATGGCAACCAGGGATCTGTTGAACCCCTGAAGCTCCACCTGGAGGAGACACACGTGTAACAGTACAACAGAGTCAGAGAAGATCACTGGAAAAGAGCAATTGGTTTTAGAAAATATACTGAGCACTCTGGGATTTGTCTTTTGAAAAGTCATGATCTCACTTTCTCCCTGGAATAACAGAAACGAGGGCATGCTATTTAGAGGAAAGCTTGTCCCTGGCTGACATAAACAGCCAAAAGAATAAGCCAGATGAGGGGGTGGAGGGTATCCAGGACCAGGGCTGTGTAAACAGTCTTGCAAAGGGAGTAGGCCCAAGCTCACAGAATCTTCAGAAGCAACAAGGCCTGGATCAAAACAAAGACATGATGGAATGCTTCCTTCTGAAATATTCCAAAAATCCACAAAGTAAAGAGATGGAGGAGCTGAAGTTCACTTGTCTTTTCACAATTGTATTTATGAAGCTCATGAGCCATCTGCTGGCCAACCGGCATAATAGTTTTTTATTTATTTATTTATTTATTTATTTATTTATAATAGTATTTATATCATGAAGAACACAGACACTAGTGTTGCCCAAAATGTTACACCATCTACTCAACCTTTACAGTGGGCTATAAACCTATACAATAGACTAAAGCCTTGGAGAAACATCAGTTCTTTCTTTCTTTCTTTCTTTCTTTCTTTCTTTCTTTCTTTCTTTCTTTCTTTCTTTCTCTCTCTCTCTCTCTCTCTCTCTCTCTCTTTTTCTTTCTTTTTCTTTCTTTCTTTCTTTCTTTCTTTCTCTTTCCCTCCCTCCCTCCCTCTCTTTCTTTCGTATACTTGATAACATTCCTGTCACCATAAGACGGTTATTTTGCCATCTTTCTGTATGTAGAGGGATGCCAATTCTGGAAAAGACTGTCCAGGAGAAGTAGAAGAACATATTTTACCAATTCATCTTCTATACGTGGAACCCAACTTACTGGAATACACTTAACCTATTTTACAAGGCCAGTGTGGTGTAGTAGTTAAGGTACTGTTATAGGACTGAGGAGACACAAGTTCAAATCCGCCTTCAGCCATGAAAGCTCACTAAATGGCTTTGGGCCAGCCACTCTCTCTGAGCCCAACAAACCAGGGCTGTGGTTATGGGGAAATATTGCAGAATTCCCAGAAGAAAGGCAAGATATTCATCTAACCAAGGAAATAAATAAAATGAAAGATATACCAGTCCATACTATGTGCTATCAAAATTCAAGATACAGTGGTACCTCTAGTTACTAACTTAATCCATTCCGTGACTCTGGTTGCAACTCAAGTTGGTTGCAAGTCGAGATAAAGTTTCCCATAAGGTTCAATGTAAATACAGTTAATCCGTTCCTCCCTCCGAGTTTGGTCACACCACGAGGCAAATTTCCCCATAAGGTTCAATGCAAATACGGCTAATCCGCCCTCCGAATTTGGTCGCACCCCGAGGTAAATTTCCCCCATAAGGTTCAATGTAAATACGGCTAAACAGTTCTGAAACATATGCATTTTATTTTTAAACCTCAAAAACATGAAAAAAAGTACAGTACAGCACAGTATGAAGAGGGAGAATGGGGTGGGGAGGCAGTTATTGTTTGGAGGGAGAGTCCCCCTCCAAAGGGACATTGGGGAGATCTCCTTCAGGGGTTTCCTCTCTTCTTTGCCTCTTAGCTGCAGGCTCAGTTCTGGGGAAAAACCTGTCTAAAGTCAGTTGCCAGCCTGCTCTGCATTTTCTTTGGAGCCATGCTGACAAGCACACCAAAAACCTTCCAAAGGCCACAAAACACACCACAAGCCTGACCGAACATCTCCTTGCTACCTCGATCTCGCCCACAGGAAGCCACGACCGCGTGGCAGCAGGGCAAATGGCCGCGGATCCGGTTCGTAGCTCGAGGCGGAGTTCGCATATCGAGGTAAATTTTTGGGGCCGGAGCTGGTCGTATCTTGAAAAATTCGTAAGGAGGGTCGTTCATAACTAGAGGTACCACTGTATCTGTGGAATTTAAGCATCAACATTTCACAATATTACAATAAATTCATATGCTTCCTTGGACTATGTTTTCTCAGTTAGTACCTCCTTAATGAGTTAATACCTACTCAGGTATGGCTGAGTTTATACCACATTTGAAATTCTACATTTCCTGTGTTCACATAACTAGTGATGCTCCCAAAATAACCCACAGAACACCTTAACCCAAAGGTCTTCTTCACCCAACACGCTAAGATAATGGCTGGGTTCTTGCAATATCCTGAATGTACTTTACCCCTCACCCATTTCCTTATACTAACATGTTGTACAAAGCCTGCCTCTATCAACATCTATGGTTCTGAAAGTAAATCCCTGAAATGTCCTTTAAAAATAGATTAATTCAGCTAACTGCAGGATTCTAACCTGGACAGGCACGTTGCTATGGGAATATACAGTAAACTTCTTGATGTTCTCTCTTTCAGCCATCTTTTTATTGCATGTCGAACAATTAGGCCATTTGGACTCTGGGCTGAATTGTCTTATGGGAAAGAAGAGGAGTGGTTATTTCTTTATTATTTTTTTTATATAGGCTGCTGTACTCTAAAAGACTGGCGGCTTACAATATAGCCGAATAAAATTGGTAAAACTAGTACTTAAGGTTGATAGAAGCCAGCCTCCCACCTGGGCATCCATTATCCAAGCACCAATTCTTACCATAAGAAATCAAAAATTAAAAGTCTGGGGGAAAGTTCTGTCTGAACCATCTTCCAAAACTCCAGGACCAGGATATTCCAAAGGAACAGAGCGATGGCAGCTATGGATCATCTTTAGATAGCAATGCATATGTCTTTACTAGTCCTGGTTTGTGGTAAGCCAACCCCATTGTATTTGGGGATCCTCTGCCTCATTCTGATAAATGGAGACAAGCTGGCCTAGATCCTACCCTGATAGTGTGTTTCTGTCCTATCTGGTAGAGTTCTTTTCTATGTCTTTTGCCAGTTGACCTGCAAGAAAATGTACCTGCACCAGAGGTGTTGCTCTAAGGCAAGGCTAAGCAACTTTGTTGCCATCAGATATTATAATCCTGTAAACTTTGATCAGAGACCAGCTGTCCATTACTCACGACACACAATTAATAAAAGATGCAAGGTGTGATGGAATGGGCTTATGAAGGCCAGGCTCAGGGAGATAAGCGTGTTCTTAGCCCTCAGCAGGAGCGTGGGAAGTTCAAGAAGATGAGGCTGGCACCTCCCTGAGGAATTCACGGTGTTGTGGCTGGCTGGCTTGGGAACTTGGGTTCAGTCTGGGGAGATTTTCTGTCTGGAGGTTATAGCTAATAAATGCAACAGAACTGTATTTGCATTGTCTCTTGGAGTTCTTTGGGCTGAACCTGACACAAGGTAAGGAAAAAAATTAATAACTTGAAACTACATTACATATTATACTAGCTATTACAGGTGGTCCTAGGGTTACAATTACTCCTGCGACTGTTCAAACTTGCTATGGTGCTGAATGAAGGGGATTTATGACTGGTCCTCGGAGTTCTGGCCATTGCAGTGTCCCTGCAGTCATGTGATTGCAATTTCAGACGTTCCCTGCCAGCTTCCTACAAACAAAGTTAAAGGGGAAGCTGGTAGGAAGTCAGAAGTCATGGTCACATGAGGTCCTCGCTTAGTGACCCATGGTGATTCACTTAACTATGGTAACTGGGACTGCTGGAATTGCTGTCACTAAGCAACATGGTCATGTGATGTCATGCTTTACAACCACATTGCTTAGTGACGGCACTTCCAGTCCCAACTGCTGTTGTAACCCAAGGACTACCTGTATGCTATACTACAGTAAGTGGTCCATTTCATGAAACATATAGCATGTACAGTGGTACCTCGGGATACGAATGCCTCTACTAACGAACTTTTCGGGTTACGACCAGCTCCAGCCGCAAAAATTTACCTCGATGTGCGAACTCCGCCTCAGGGTACGGCCATTTTTCCGCCCTGACACGTGGTCCGCAGCCATTTTTCCGCCCCTGACACGTGGTCCGTGGCCATTTTGCCGCCGGGCAGTGCGGCGCCTAGCCGTTCTCCTGCCGCGCCGCACCGCGCCGCGCCCGGCCGTTCTCCCACCACACCGCGTCCGGCCTTTTTCCCACCACGCCACGCGGCGCCTGGCCGTTCTCCTGTCCCTGACGCGTGGTCCGCGGACACCAGAATGGATTAATGGTAATTACATTGAACCTTATGGGAAAATTTGCTTCGGGGTCCGACCAAATTCGGAGGGCGGAATGGATTAACCAGATTTACATTGAACTCTATGGGGAAATTTGCGTCGGGTTACGACCAACTCGGGATATGCCCAGAGTCACGGAACGGATTAAGTTCGTATCCTGAGGTACCACTGTATATACAGAGGTGCTTCAAAGTTTGTGAACCCTTTTCAATGTCCAATATTTTTGCATAAATGTGACCTAAAACGTGACCTGTTCTCCACACAAGTCCTAAAACTAGATAAAGCGAACCCATTTAAACAAATGAGTCAAAACATTATACTTCTTCATTTATTTATTGAGGAAACTGATCCAAAGCTACATATTTGTGTGTGGCAAAAGTATGTGTACCTCTAGGATTATCACTTCATTGAAAGGGAAAATAGAGTTAAGGGTTTCAAACAATGGGATGAGAATCAGGTGTGAGTATGGGAGGTCCTGCCTTATTTAAAGAACAGAACTGTAGGTATTCCCTATCAAAGTCTGATCTTCACAACACAGGTATGTGGAAGTATGCCGTGGCTCACTTTCACAAATATTTAAGCACCACTGCAAGTGAAATAAGTATGTATAATTCTCCTAGGCCTTGGGGTAGGGTATATGGGGAGCCCTGGTTGTTGGCCATGGAATATGGTAGTCTGGACTCACAGCGTCTTCCTTTTATTGTTTTCTATTTTTAAGCATAAGCTTAATCTACGAAGAATGATTTTTCAGAGAAAGGTAAAGAAAATCTGCAGACCCTGGCTTCCAGATTTCTTTTCAACCCCTTTCTCAGCAGTGGCTCTAAGAGGCTTCTGTATGTTTTTCTATGTAATAGTGTGCTGTTTCAGGTTTCAAACTCACACACACACAGGTGCTAGGTGAAAATAGGAATTTACTCAAGGCTGAATAGATAAATGTCAGATAAGGAAAGGAATGTAAATCAAACCTGTTTAGTTTCACTTTCAACAACAGCACACAGAAGAGAAGTCAAAATTCAGCCCAAAGTCTGTAAAGCCAAGTCAGGTTTGTCAGCTAGTCCAAAGGTCAAAATTTCAGGATTTTTACAGAAGCAGAATACACAGGAACAACATGCCAGAGCAGGAGATGAGACAGTTGTTTCCAACAGAGAAACATGAGTCAGGACTGCCTCTTAAATTAGGCTGCAGCCAGCTCTCTTCAATTAAGAGAGTTACTCCCTTGCTTGGCAAGAAGCCTCATTAAGTATGTTAGCTCTGCTCTCCGCTCTACTCCCCGAGTCCCAGGGCTTGGAGGCCGTACTGCACCATCTGGCTGCTCCAGCTGTTCTGACAGTGCCTGTGCTTGATCAGCCTCTGGTGATTCCTGCCTTGGGGTCTCCTGAGGCTTCAGATCAGAGTCTGAGTCCTGGGCCATGACATAAAGTGACATGTTGTGTCTAAGTGTGTGTATTCCTGCTCTCTCCTGTCTTTGTGTGCATGTGTGCACTAGGAAGTGTGGAGCAGGCCCTAGGTCACATGACCAGAAGGGAGGAGGGGGGCAGCTTAGAAAAGAGCAGTCACCAACATGCTGAGCCACTGCCTGACTGTGTCTCCAGCAGAGATGCACTGGGAGGACATTTTTTCTGTAAAGGGATGCAAGAATAACCTTGGCAGTCAGAAGGAAGAGCCACAGCCAGGGCAATGGTCAAATAAGAGATATCTCAGCCTACAGCAGAAATGGGGATGGAGAAAGCATCTCAGAAGGGACCCTCCCTCGTTCTCTAGAAAATAAAGGCAAGGGAGGGAGAAAATGCTGTCACATTTGCAAGGTTCTGTTACTGTAACCTTACAATAAAGGTAGTATTAGTATTCATGGTTTCGATTTCCTGTCTGGACTACCTCGAAGGGCTGACATTTTCCTTGTGGATCTTGGCCAGATACAACTCATTTTCAAATGAGTTTCCATTTTCCTTTGCTAGCTTTTCCCCATCCACCAAATGTGGTCCTCTCCCATTCCACGAGAGAGTTATCCTGCTAACAGAGACGTGAACGGAATCCTGAGCATCTTTATATAATTTCCTTCCAACATTCCATTGGAAAAGAATATAAGAATAAATAGAAATGGAGAATGTTCTGCTCTATTGCTTCATTCACTCTTCAGCTCCAAGTGCAAAACAGCTGTAACCTCTCTGCCTGCTGCAGGAACGCTGTCCTTGATCCATCGTTCCAAAAAGTAATTTGCCTTGAAAATCCACTTTTCTATCTTTCAGCTTCCAAAATGAGTAATAGAGATCCACTGGCTCCTTTATAACCTGAACGCATTGTTTACAGCTCTGCGGTGCTATTTTTAGCAAGCCTTTTGGGTGTCACTGCAGTGAAATTGTATCCAAGTCTGCAGTTGCAATTTGGAAGTGCTGCCTTTTTTCTTTTCCTCGAGTAAGACAAGCATCTACAAAAATTATGCAAAATTTCTCCCGACCTTAAGATGCACAAATCAGTTTTCCTTTGTACTATGTTGATTCCATACAATTATTACAGGGTGGAAATATATGGTTTCAAATAGATATTTTTACAGCAAACATGATATTGCATATTTAGGTTTGATGGGAAAGCTCAGATGTTTCCTTATCACCTTGCCTCTCCCTGTGCTTTATCAATGCTGATCATCATCATCATCATCATCATCATCATCATCATCATCATCACGGTTTCAGTTTTCAGTCTCTATTAGGGCTGCTCAGAGCATGCCTCCCCATCTTCAGTGCTCTGTTCTTGAATTGCAATGGTAAGGTTAGGCAAACAAATTCCCCTGTAGGTTTTCTACCAGTCTGCATTCAATTAGCTGCCAATGAATTTGCTTTTTGATAGAGAGAGGCCAAATTTCAAAGTCACACCATAAATGTTAGTGCCCCGGGGGAGAATGATGGAAAGAAAGTCATAAATATTGGAAGAAAGTTGAAAAACGGTAAGGCTGTAGATGGAGATAGTACATCTGGAGAAATGTGAATACATGGATGTGGTTAGCTTGCAAAAAAGCTGTACTACTTGTTTCATGTATGTGTGCCTGACGTTAGGAAGAACGTTGTCAACGTTTTAGATAAAGGAAAGGAAGCAAACAGGAATACAACATTTGAGAGATTGGGTTGCCTGGAAAAGTCTTTGGGAACACGCTGGTTGAGGTGAGAATGAGCAGAAACTGGGCAATGAGGTTTAATGCCAGACAGATGGCGTGCAGAGAGTTTTGCTCTTCAGCAGATCACTGAATAATGTATGAAGATGAGAAACACAATTTATTGTATGTTTATTGATTTAGAAAAAGTGGAATGACAATGTCAATAAGCTTGAATTATGGGATTTTTCCGAGGTGTGATTCCTGAATGAGAGAAAAGCAGTGTATGATGAGAGAAAAGCATGAGTAAGAATAAATGAAATGCTTAATGAGAGGCTCAGCATTGATCAGGGAGTAGGACAAGAATGTCTAATGATTCCTTGATTGTTTAATTCTCTTATGGATAAATGCATAAAGAATTCTTGTATTGATGATAGAGTCCCTTGGTTAAAGATGTGAATATATGTGTACTTTGTGTCACAGTGATGCCATACAGTTGAGTGAAAACCCAAACTATTGGCAGCAAACATCAGATAGACAGTGTGGCGCATCAGAGGAGATGGATCTGAACATTCATGATCACAGGCCAAAGTAGTTGTGTTTGACAGGGAAAGTGGAGTGAACAACTGCAAGTTGTACATATAGGGCAGGTGATTGAAACAAGTAGATGAATTAGTATGTCATACCAGAATGTTTAGTAATGATGAGAAAGTAGATGGAGGGATTTTAATATATGTAACTGCTGGTAGAAAAATAACAGGTACTATGTGGCTTGTTGTGGGAAATTAATGATACTGCCTTCTCAGTGTTTGAGATTCTCCCCTAGGGAACAGCATCCCCTGGAGATTCAGAGGGCCCCAACTTTTTTAACCTTTTGCAAGGCGTTGAAGACTGGTTGTTCCTACTTGGGTCAGGGAGGAGATGAGCTCTGCTAATATGGGTGTTTAACAGTGAACTGTTTATCCTCGGGAGGTTATGTTTGGGTGTTTCGTTTTTAATCTCGTAAGCCACCCAGAGTCACTTGTGTGACATGGATGGCTATATAAATGGTGTCAATAAATAAATAATCAAAAGTGAAAATGTCTGTGTATAAAATATGCTTCTGTTCACTTTGTATATGGAAGTGAGAGTTGGGTGTGCCAGAAAAAATACAAAGTAAGTTGAATTAAGGGAAATTGGATAAGTAAAGGTGGGTAGTAAAACAAGATTATTTACCTAGGCCTTGGGGTAGGATAGATGGGACTCCCCATTTATGTTTCATGTTTGCTTTTTGGTGGATTGCCTTCTTGTGATTATTTGGTAGTTATTTTCATACTTGTTTGCTTAATTTTTTGTATTTTGTTATTCTTATGTTACTCTACTGTTGTGAGCCACCCAGAGTCAATTGGATTCAGGCAGCATCCAAATTGAATGAATAAATAAATAAGAATGAAGGGGTGCTGAATGAATGTGGATTGAATAAAAAAGTGAGTTATCAATATGAAATAAGTACACTGAGGAAGTGTGGCCTATAGGGAAGATGAAGACTATAGTTCAAAAAGAGAAGGAAGGAAGGAAGGAAGGAAGGAAGGAAGGAAGGAAGGAAGGAAGGAAGGAAGGAAGGAAGGAAGGAAGGAAGGAAGGAAGGAAGGAAGGAAGGAAGGAAGGAGAGAAGTAAGTCATGGTTGGATGGTGTTGATGAGATCCTAAAAGAGAAAGAACAAAAGACAATGTATGAAGCAGAGTATGGGTGTGGGAGAAGCAAGGACAGCTTATAAGAAAAGAAGATAAGGAGATGTCCAATAAAAAGTGTTGGTATAAATTATATTTAGTTATATTTCTTTTTCTTTTCTTATTCCACACCCTTAATTTCTGTGGCTTATTATGTCTTCTTTTCTGCAAGAATAGCATCATAGATACATATTTACATGTAGGTGGACAAGCGATCTTTATTGCAGATTCTTTTCCAAAATTGTGATGCTGATAGCAACTTGGTAGAACAGGTATGAATAAATGGAACCCTGCTGTCCTTGGCATGAACAGATGTTATTATGGAAATCTGCATGAAAAAAAATGGATTTCAGGTGGAATGTAGAATCCAACTTCAGTTGCAGCCTACCTGAATGATATTACTAAGGGTCATCCTCCCACTTTATATTCTGGATGGAAGCAGAAGTGCAGAGAGAGGGATTTGGGACTGGTGGATAGAATGGGTTGGAATGTGAGCCCCAGGAAAATCTCCATCTCAGAATGGATGAATATATATTTGGCACCAGGGAAGGCAAAGACTGACAGCATATTGAGACTTTATATTTAATTTATAAATTTAATTTTGTCTCTTGTTTAAACATTAACAAAGTGACTTTGTATCTTCCCACGTTCTGCAAATTATGTTACATCCAATGAATAGTAAGAAACAGAATAGTAAGAAAAACAGAAGAATTACCAAATGAAGAAAAGGTTTGGTGGCGGTAGCAAACCTAACAGATCCCTCAGAGAGATTCCCAGTTAATGGGATTATTGTGTTATTTAGAAGGAAGAATGAAAAAATATGAAAAGGAGCCCCATGACAGACAGATAGGCAAATCTCAGCTGGTTGGTTTCTGAGTTTTTCATTCTTAAGATTGTGTTTCTTAAGATACCTGTTTGAGAATTTGTATTAAAATGATCTGCCTGGACATCCATATCCGTATTCATGTGAACTTGAAACCTGTAGTGATTAAAACTGCATGACAGGGCAGGTTGTCATGTAGCTTATTCCAAAGTATCCTGTCCTCAAAGAACTGTCCCCAAATTAAAGCAAATGTAATATGAATCTTCCATATGCCCTGAGTTTCTCTTCCATCAGCAATGGCTTGTTGCTCTGGATCCAGTTCATTCAATCAACACAAAATCCTCTTTTTCTCCCTCACACCTGTCCAAAGTTCTAGGCAAACCAACCAACCAACCAAATTTTTAAAAAAATGATTTTACAGAAGTTGGTACATATAAAAAGCCTTAGATAACACTGTTGCATGATGTGAGAATGCATTAAGTAATGCATTAAGTAACCACCATTATCAAACTATGATTTAACAGTTGAAACAATGTCTATTTGATTTCCACTGATCCCTTCTGTGGCCTTCACCCAAGCCCATAGGCCAAAGCGTTTGAGCTTTGCCACTCCACCGATGAAAGTCAAGGTCTCAAAAGGAGAGACTCAAAACTAGGTTATTAACTCCACAGCGAAATACCTAAGATTAGAATTACTTTCAGTGCTACGTGCTCAACAAAGCAATTCTGTTATTTAACACTAATGTAAGGTGTAAACAGGCGATACACTGAAATGCCCATGCCAAAGCATGAAGTTTTGTTTTCCCTAAATCTTTCTGAATCTCTACACTTAAATGAGAGCAAAATCATCTATCTGACTCCTTTGGTGGAAAATCAGATTTACAGGTGCCTTTACATCACTTCTTAAAATTTCTGCTTATGGGATATATCTGCTTATTCAACAGCAGCCAACAAATGCTATGTTGTTATCTAAAAGTTGTTTCACTTCTTTGTGACCACCCCCCCAACATTTCCACAGATGTAGGCTTTCTGGCAGTAAAAACAGCAATTGCAACACCAGAGTGGTTACATGCAGACAAAAATATACCACACTCCACTAGGATCCACAGACTGTGTGGTGTAGTGGTGAAAGTGATCAACTGGCTTCAGGGAGAGTCAAATTCAAGTCCACCCTCAGCTACAGAAGCTCTCTGGGTGACCTTGGGACAGGCACTCTCTCAGCCAATATGTTGTGGCAATAAAGGAGCTGGGAGTCGCAGATTGTAGTTCCCCCCTCCACCATGGAAGCTCTTCAGATTGTGTGAAACAAGCAGCACAAATCTTTCTCTGGGTTAGTCAGAAGTAAAGTTTATTGGAAGCGTTTGCAAAGGCTGGTGGGCTTCCTTGCAAATAAGAAGCCACGCCCACATACACACTCCGGCCTAATTATATACATTCCCAATTGCAAGTCCCTCCCCTTTTCCCCATTGGCTAAGGTACTGGGGTGTACAGTCTTTCCAGCCACTCTAGGATTTCTTCCTGGTCCCTCCCACCTCATCCATTACAAGTCTATGGTAATTTGCTCAAGGTTTCAACTAACTGCATTATACTGATAAAGACTGCCCCAGGTTAAATTAGTTTTTATTTACATTGTCCCACACAAGGAGACAACTTCCTCTCCATCTGCCACTATTTGGTAACCATAACACTTAACACTACTTCCTTATCTCTCACACAGCTGCACTCTTAGCATGCTCAAGCTACTATTTGTCAATAATAACATATTTTATCCATCTCTCACAAGATGACTTTGGGCCTCACAGCCCTTCCCAACCAAACGGGAAGAGGCAATGCTGTGAATGTTGGCTTGAGCTCCTGAACATAAGTGGGATAGATATCTAATGAATAAATGAATAGTAAAATAAATATAACTGAAATAAGAATGAAAAACAGCACTAAACCCTCCATAGGAGTAAAGTCAATTATCAATCCAGTACAAACCATCATCTCCTGGGCAAATGATAAATATATTGACTGTGCAATAAAACACGGGCCAAACACAGTGTTTGTATAACACACTGTGTCTAAATAAGTTAATCGTCTTAACATAATCTGGTTTATATAACATGTTAAGAAGATGGTTGAATTCCCAAAACCACCCTGAACCACAAACTACCCAAACTAGTTTCAGTCCTTAAATGAGGATTGTATGAACCCATCTGAAGAATAAAAATCACATTAGGATAGGGGAAAAAATGGTATTAAGGAGAAAATATGGAGGATTTAACTTTCTCTTTTCTCTGATTCCTCCTCCATCTTCCATCCACCACATTTGAAACTCCCAAGAGGAAGAACCACAGCAGGGAATGATTCTCAGCTGTTGCTTTTTACTTTTAAAAGATGACATCTAAGCACATTGGCATGAATCAAAAATCTAACACCTCCCTCCCTTTCTGACATACAAAATGTACCCCTAATTTTAAAAAATATTGCCCAGTCACCTCATGGCTTTCTCATTTCTACCTGGGAGTTTTCCAGGAAATGGGGCTGCAACAAGTTTGAAAGAAGAGTGTTTGGCAAAGAGGATAAGGAAGGCCTTAACTGAGATGGTTTAAATCTATAGATGGAGAAATAGAGTCACCTTTTTTTCAACAGAGTCACCAAGCATATGTTCCAGCATGTGCTCCAAAAGTCAAGATGACCCTATAAATGGACATTTGTTCTTGCCAAAGAAGTCGTTTCCTTTTATTGCCTTTTATTTTCCAAATTGAATTCATTTTATTGCATTGTGGCAAGGACACTTCAGGTGAGTAGTTAGTTTAAACCAGACAAAGAAGGGGAAAAAAGATGACCAGCAGCAAGTAACAGCATTACAGTGATGATGATTGCACCATTAAAAAATCTGAAGGAACAGGTTTGTTCTGGAGAAGGTCTATCTATGTGGTTGCTGAAAGTCAACACTGTCTTAATGGCAGATAATCAATCAGTTTGTGCAACTGATGGCTATCTTGAGGAAGTCTGAGACTAGATCCTACTCTTCCCACAACAAGTTGGGTGGCATGCCCATATAGCACTTTGTATCTGCTGGGTATATTTGTTTCCATAAAGAAAAAAAGCTAAAACACATTCTTGGTGGTATACTGATCTGCACCAACATCTGTAAATGAGAGTCTGGTGGAGCATAGGAAGCAATGTTACACCCACCAGATATTCTCAGTCTCAACAGGATTGTTTTGCCTTTTATGTTTACTCATTTAACTCAGGGAAGCTTATTTCAGAGCAAAACTGTCCAAGATTGCAACTGATAAAATATTCTTTTTGCTGAACTCAACTCCTGGTGTCTTCATGGAGTTTTCTTGGCAACACTATGGGAGTGGTCTTCCATTCTAGGAGCTTTTGTGACTGCTTGGTCTACCTTCCAGCCTCATGATTCCCTGGTGGTCTTTCATTTACCTACTAGCCCAGTTTACCTTCTAAGTTGAGATAAAGTCAGCAAGGTGCTACCAACTGCAGAAACACACAGGATTGCGCTCTTCAATTTTTTCATCTACTCTCCTCCAAGGCCCAGTACTGTATGTGGGTGTGGGTGTGTGTGGGTGACTTCTGAGTCAATCTTGGCTTCTGGCAATGACACGGACAGGTTTCTTGGCAAGATTTTTAGAAGTGGATTGCCATTACTTCCTTCCTAGGGCTGAGAGACAGAGACTGGCCCAAGGTCACCTTCATGCCTAAGGCAGGACTAGAACTCCTGGTCTCCCCATTTTTAGCCTGGTGCTGTTAACCATGGCACCAAACTGGTTCTCCCAAGGTGCATTACAGGATAAAAACTGATTTATCTTCTGGGACTCTTCCCACTGTAGAGTAGGCTGAAGACCAAATAGAGATGGAACATTGAAAAAATGATGCAGGAGAAAGGGATGAATACAATAGTGTTAGTATCTCCCTCATTTGATGTGAAATCCCACCTGAAACTGTTCCTGCTTGCAAGCCAATAGCTTAATTAATGAATGACTAAAACTCAAGTATTTTTATATGTGGAGTGACCAGAGTACAGTAACTAATACCCTATACAACCATATACCCATGAAGAATCATAGCTAAAACAGTCCTGAAAAAATCAACTCCTTGTCTAAATTTAATATTTACTGTTACCACAGAAGCATGGAATCAGGGGAGTCTGCAGGGTGTGGTCAAAATAGTCAAGATGGTGACCACTACAGTGAAATTGAAGCTCTGCCCATAGGCCAAGTTTTGATCATAGCATTGTGGTTGCCATCTTCACTTTGGAATCCTTGGGGTTCTTTGAGTTGGTTGTTTTCTTGCAGATGTTTCATTACCCAACTAGACAACATCTTTAGTGCCTAGTCGGGTAACAAAATGTCTGCAAGAAAAGAACCAAGCTCAAAGAACCCCTAGGACGCCACTGTTCAACCCTGAGCTACAGGTATTCTCTTCTATTGGCATCTTCACTTTTTTTTTTTACTACATGCTGGGATATCCCTGCATGGTATTTGAGATCTTCTGCCCTTGAAATGGAAGCAGCAGGTGATCTCAGAAGCTAAGCCATGTCAATCTTGGTTAGTACGTGTATGGGGGTCCCTCCAGGAATTCAAGGCTTTAGCCTAAACTGAGAAGTTGAAAAAGATTTCAGGAGATGGCAATAGCAAACTAGCTCCTTTTTGTTGCCAAGAAAATTACACAGAAAATTACATTGTCAGTGAAATCACCAACTTCAAGCTCAGCTCAAGGGAGACTTCATTTTGTACTTGAGGAACATCTCTTAAAATAATAGGGTGCTATTATAATAATATACTTTTTAACTACACAAATGAGTGTCCCAGTGTCCCAAATGACGTCCTTTCTTTAAAGAAAAATCCATTTGTATTTAAATATAACCATATCCAATACAGTGCTATACAACAGCTGACTCTTGAGGTTTGCTGACTAGCAAGCAAGAAGAAAATGGAGAAAATTCAAAAGACTGCTAATAGCAGGGATTAGTGCATCTCACTGAAAGGGCATATTTTTTACTGGAGGGAATAATGTGAGTTCCTGTGGATATCTTCATTGGAAGCACAAAGCCCATCTTTGCACTATGGGAAAAACCTGTATTGCTTAATAGCAACACTCATTTCAGCTGAACCAAAGCTCTTATTAGTCAGTGGTAGAATTACCCGTGATGCCTTGGGGTTCAGTCCATGTTGAGCCTAGCCCAATGGGGAGTAGGAATTGCATGCTGAGTGCACGTGCTGGCAGTTTCTTTATGCCCATGGTTTGCAATGCGATCTTCTCCAAGAATGAGCATGCAAGAAATGCTGGCAGAACTTCTTAAAAGTTCAGAGCAGATCCCCGAATTCATCTTTCAAATGAACATGCAGATTCAGCGAGATCCAAGTGGTTAATCGGGATTTTGTAACATTCACCTAGAAATAGTCTCTCTTTTTTAAAAACAGAGCATCTTGTTTTTTGTTCTTCTTAAATGCAAAAGGGAAAAAAGAAAGACAAGACCGTACTCTATGCAGGAAAAAGGAATGGCACAGTACAGAGACAACACTGATAGCACTTATTGATGATAGCTGGCAGAGCCAGGATTGGGTGATGCTACTGTCCTGATTCTCCTTGATTTCTCAGCAGCTTTCATTACAACTGATCATGGTATCCTTCTGGATCTCCTATGGGGACTAGGGGTGGAGGCCAGGTGGAAGCTGTGGCCAGGAAGGCCTTTGCACAGATTTATTTGGGGTACCACTTGCACCCATTCCTGGACTGAGAGGCCCTCCAGATGGTCACTCATGCAGTAGTCATCTCTTGTGGGTACCAGTGCTATGGATTCTATAAGGGGCTGCACTTGAAGACCACTCAGAAACAGCTTTTCCTCCAGAATGCAGTGGTGCAGAAAGCGATGGTGCAGAATGCAGTGGTGCAAAAAGTGACTTGTAATACCACTGTTCCACAGGCTGCACTGGTTGACAGTTCTCTTCCAGGTGCACTTTAAGGTGCTAGTTACCATCTATAAAGCCCTTCATGACATAGGGTCTGGCTATCTGAGGGGCCATCTACCTCCAGCAGTTTCTGCCCTTCCTGTGCTCTGGGTCCCATCAGTTTAAAAAATGTCAACTGACAGGACCCAGGAAGTGGACCTTCTCCACTGCAATGCCTGACCTCTGGAACAGCATCTCCCCAGAGATCCATATGGGCCCCCTCCTAACTATTTCTAAAAATGTCTTTGAAAAACAAGCTTTCCCCCCCAGGTTTTTTAGGGTGGATGGCATGCCTCTTTTAAGCTTTTTATACATTCCATTGTTTGTAAGTTAGTTAAATGTTTTCTTCCAAGATATACATTGTTGTTTTCCTATTATTTTGGGTCCTATTGTTTTTAATAGTGTACCCTGTCCAGAGTATTACAGAGTTGGGCAGCTCTTTAAATTCAATAAATAAATAAGTAGTTTATATTATTTTAAAAGCCTGCATCACCCAGGGAAATTTATGCAATAGAAATATTAGGGGCATTTGTATTAAGAAAACCGTTTTTTCGAGAATGTACATTATGAGCTACAGACATTAGGGAAAAAGGGTAGGCTGCAAGATTTAGCAAAGTAATTAACAATTCAGGATCGAAATTAGCAGAGGTATTAGTGCTTGAAGTCAGGGAACAACGTTGTATCTCAGTCCAGTTCAGAATCAAGATATTACTAGGGAATGCAGAAGGGACCAATCGAGGAGAAAGATCAAGGGTTCCAAAGTAGCTATTATGGGTTGAAGTCAAAGAGAATGTAAGTTTGAGCTCTTACCAAGAGTTGTTCTGTGCTGTATCTTAAATGCAGGAAGCTCTCAGGTGCCTCATTCAATTCCAATCTTAAGAGCCAGGCTATTCTGGAGTAAGAGCCTACCAGCTGAGTAGACCATGCAGATGAAGACAATGCAGATCCTTCATAAAGGTTGGAGACTTAATCCGTGTCCTGAGTAGACTAATGTTTCTCAACCTTGGCAACTTTAAGATTCCTGGACTTCAACTTCCAGAATTCCCCAGCCAGCATGCAGGCTGGGGAATTCTGGGAGTTGAAGTCCACACATTTTAAAGTGGCCAAGGTTGAGAAACACTGGAGTAGAGAAACGGACCATAATCTCCCCTCCCAGGTGGCAAAGAAAGGAGAAGAGGGCTGGGAGGTTCCCTCAAGGTAGTTCTCTAACAGTAACTATTCATACTAGTATGAATAATCTGTTTTAATTAATATCTGCAAACCATATATTGCTACATTGAATGCAATTAACTCCTGACAGCCTGCTACAGTGAGTAACTCTACTTTTGGGAGAGTTATAATCAGGTGGGAAATGTAAGCCCCGTCTGAGAAAGGTGCTTGCTATGTTAAATAGCAGGGTAGAGGTTAAGCTAATCAGCAATATCCTCTGTGAGTCATCATTTTCCTGCACTCTGTAGCCATATAAGATATTCCCTAAATGGTCTGGGGGTGAACCTCTTAAGCCTCTTAAATCCCTGCAGCCTCCTATCTCTGTATTAAAGTCATCAGCCTTCTCCAAGAACTGCTTTCATTTGGGATGCCAAGTTGTCAGATCTGGTTTGGGGGTCCTTAGTACCTGAAGGTTTTTTAGCTTAAACCTTTGCCCAATCAAGCCCATGGGGTCTCCATTATTAGAGGTTATAGTGAGTAGTGTGGAGTATGGCCCAGGACTCAGATTCTGACTCTGAAGAAGCTGCTCCACCTGAACCTGTGGAGAGTGAGCCTCAAGGAGACACCAAGGCAGGAATCAAAGGAGGCTAATCAAACATAGGCACCATCAGAATAGCTGGAGCAGCCAGATGGTGAAGTATGGCCTCCAAGCCTTGGGACTTGGGGAGTAGAATGAAGAGCAGAGCAAAGACGTTAAATGAGGCTCCTTGCCAAGCTCCTTGAAGATAGCTGGTTGCAGCCTGATTTAAGAGGCAGCCCTGAGCCATGTTTCTCTGTTGGAAACAACCGTTTGATCTTCTGCTCTGGCATGTCATTCTTGCTCGTGGAACTCTGACCTTTGGACTGGCTGACAAACCTGGCTTGGCTCTCTAAACCTCAAACTAGATTTTGAGTTCTCTTCTGCATGCTCCTGTTGAAAGTGAAACCACCCAGACAAGCTTTCTTTCCAAGAGACTTTGTTGATTTACATCCCTTCCATTGTCAGCCTTGAGTAAATTGCTATTTTCACCTAGCAACTGTATATGAGAAAGAGTTTGAAGCCTGAGACAGGACAGAGTAGAGCTATCTGGAACTGTGAAGGCTATATGGATTCCTGGGGAACATCAAAAAAGTGTTTTATATGCTCATTGCAAGACAAATCAATACACCATGAACTATTTGTATCTGTGTGATTTGGTATCATTAGTTCAGGTTTTGCTTGAATCACATGGGATAGAATTACAGACCCCTGGAGTTGGAAGGGTCCACTGAGGCCATCAAGACCCTTCCCCTGCTCAGTGCATAAATCCAAGGAGAGGCATCCCTAAGAGATTGGTGTTCAGCCTCTGCTTGAACACATCCAAGGAAGAGAAGCTCACCATTTCTCTCTGACCATCATCTCATTGTCAAATTGCTGCTACTGTTAAGAAACATTCAGTTGGAGTCTGCATTTCCACAATCAACTATTATTCCAAGATCTTTTCAGAAGTGCTATTACCAAGCCAATGGTTCCCTAAAATTCTGTGGTTGATGTCTGTTTCCAAGTGGAGAACTTTGCATTTTTCTTTTTTAAGTAATTTATTTACCTACTATTTATTTATGGGGTTTTTTTTAGCATACTTCTATAATCCACCAAGACAGCTTTAATGTATATATCTGTCTTTTAGGGTATTAGCTATCCCACCCAATTTTGTACTATTGGAAATTTGATCTCCCTTCTTTCCCTGCAACCATTAATTCTATTTTGCCAAATGGACTGTGTGAGGCCTTCTAAATTATATTCAGATTCAGATTGAGAAGGCTTTTTAGATGAAGGACTAGTTAGCGAACACCCTTGTTTAAAAGCAACCTTACAAGAATGTTACTTTTTCTCTGCACATTTGTTGCAGACCATAAGAAACAGCCTTTTTACAGAAATATGTAGCAATCCCCATTTCAATCTCTTTAGCAAAATATTTGGTAGCAGATACAAGGCTAGCACCGTGAGACTTGTGATAAGAATATAATAATTAAATAGTATGTTAATAGTGTTTCGATGATATACCACTGTTTGGCAACACATTTATCAGCATCAGCGAAAATATAGAAAAGCTGTTGAATTCTCCAAGGTTGTTCTTCAGGCTGCACCGTATGAAAGGAATGAGAACAAAGAAAAAGATGAAACTAAGAACAAAACAAAAAACTTTCAATTTTCTAACACTGATGGAGAACCTGATAGAGAAAAAGAATCTCTGGAGAAGTTGAATCCTGCAGGGCTCCCTTGTGAACCTGGTTAGGCCTAATTAAGGATGTAAAAGAATTCCACTGCAGCATCCGATGGGAACAACTGTGGGTGTTCTGCCTTCCTTTGACTTCATAGCAGGAGAAACGCTAGCTTTAAGGAAGGACCAGGTAACGTTCTCCTTTCCTAGTAAAATCCACCACTGTGGGGTTGAGAAGGGTTATTTATTACAATTATTTATATCAGAATAAAAGTCCTCCCAAATGTCAGGTTCAGCCCAAAGAACTCCCCGAGACAGTGCAGGTACAGTTCTGTTGCGTTTATTAGCTTCCACCTCAAGACAGAATCTCACCAGACTGAACCCAAGTTCCCAAACCAGCCAGCCACAACACCGTGAATTCCTTAGGGAGGTGCCAGCCTCATCTTCTTAAACTTCCCACGCTCTTGTTGAGGGCTAAGGGAATGCTTATCTCCTCGAGCGCGGCCTTCATCCAACCATTCCTTCACACCAAAGCAGTATAGAATAAACATCAGTTTAAAAGGAACTACACACTTCTAAGGTCCTTCCCACAGATCACTTAGTCGTAACCGCTGTACCCAGGAAGGAGGAGAAGAATGCAGCCCACAGGCTTATGTCACTGTCACTTGCATTTTCCCTTCCTCCTCCTCCTCCTCCTCTCCTTCTCATTTAAGTTTTTTTGCAAGCTCTTTCTTTTGGATGTGTAAATGCCTGCAGACCTCTTCTGGCGGGTTTCCTCTATCCCACCTAACCATCTAGAAATACCTGGTGATCAAGGTATCTCCCCTGCCAGGTAAGTATCTAGAAATACCTGGTGGAACTTGAAATGCTAACCAGAGGCAGTTGGGAGGGAGACTATCAGGAAATGCTAAGACTGAAAGCTAGTCTGGAATTTAATTTTAAAAAAAAAAGCTTCCCAGAAACCACTGTACTATTGATAAGAAAACTCCATGGATGAGTCTATGAAGTCACCAGGAGATTCTCAATCCTTCCTTATTCCCAATGCTTTCCAGAATGCCCAAGTGATTCCACAGTGATGTAAAGATCCTCATAGAAACCCATTCTCTGCTAATGCTGCTTCTTGACTACTAGTGTTGAACTTCATTAACTCCAGTTCTTTGGTTCATACAGTCTGTTTCTCTATCCTTTCCATTTCATTTTACCAAACAGATAAAGTCCTAGTAAGGTTTAGGTTGCTACAGTAACTGTCAGGATATTCAGCAAATCAGGGTGATAAAAGGGATAAAAAAGTATAGACAGCTCCAAAAAGATCTCTCCAAAGAAGGTAGATAGGCAATTAAAATGGAAAATATTGTTTGTTCTAAGCAGAAAGTGATCTACATGGGGCCAAAGTTATTTATTCTCAATACAAACTGGTAGAATTTCAACTGGCAGCAAAACATTAATTCAATGTATTAAGAATCAGAGCACTGGGAAAAATGTAGTTGTTACAGATGTAAATGTGATACTGAATTATACTCCTAAACTATGGAATTTGACATCTTATGAAGAACTTTTGCTTTATCATGCCTAGACCTTGGTAAAAAGAATTATTGCATGTAGCTGGAAAGAAATGTATTATCTTGATGTTAAGAAATGGATTCAAGATATGTGCTAATTTTCAATTTCTGAAATGTCTTTCTATTCTACAACTGAGAAGTTGGAGCCATATGTTTCTATATGGTCTAAATTTAAAAATAAGATTAAGAATTAATCTTACATGGATATTATATGGATCATACTTTCTTCCTTTTTTCTAGTTTCTTTAGTATCTTTTGTTTATTCCCCTTATATTCAGCTTACTTTAATCAATGTCATATATATGGTTTTTTATTATACAATTACTGATGTATTATTTTTATTTGTTTGTTATATTTCACTAATAAAAATCTTACATTTTTTCAAAAAGGAACTGAACATAAAATTGCCTTTTTGATACTCCTAACCAAATCTGAAGCGCAGCCTTACTTTAGATCCTGTTTATGTCCCATTCATATTTCTGAAGGGATATTAGATAGCCAGTGACGGGCCATCAATTAATCCCATTCATAAAATTGTGGAAGCATTAAATTTGAAAGTGAAGGTCTAGCTCCATGTCTTCCCTATTGTCTTCTCCTTCCTGGAAAAGCCTCTGAAGTGTGACTTTGATATTCTCTCTAGGTTGACTTCTCTTTTTTCTCCCAACGAAGAAATATATTACTGGATTAACACTGCTATTCAGACAGGCCCCTAAACTGCCCAGTTCTAATATGTAGGCTGGGACATCCTCAAATGATGCAACAATGCAAATGACATTCAAAGGAAGAGCAAACAGGAGGGAGAAGATAAGAGTAATCAAGATGGCCATTAAGAGAGCATGCTGTGAAAACTGTTGCATTTCACAGCAGCCTTTAACAACAAGAACCATGGTGGCAATTGTCCAGAGTGGGAGGCAAGTCAGCGCAGTCACCTTGAAGGGGTATAATGCTGTAATTGAATTTTCACTACCCCAAGAACTGAAATGTATAAAGTGAACTGCCGAGAACAGAAAGGAAATCATCCATAGGAGAACACATATAATTATGGACAAATGTCCTGGCTGATAAGAACGATGCCATGCCATGAAGAGGAGAGCCAAACATCGATCCAAGCTAATGGCTGTCAGTAGAAGTTGGCTAGCTATGCACATAAACTGGAAAAACTGGAAATAGACACTTGCCAGGAGGACAGGCTCTTGGGTCAAAACTAAAGGGAAAAACCAGACCATCCTGGCGAGGAGAACCCCAAGGTCAGCTGTTGCCAAGTTCAGGATATAGACAGTGAAAGGATAAATTTTGCTGCTGAAACCCAGGACCCACATAGTCATTACGTTCCCCACAGCGCCAAAACTGGAGATGATCAAAATGAAGATATTCGTAATAAGTATTGAATAGTGATAAAAAGAATGATTAGGTTCTGAAATGGTTACAACTGGAGTTTCAGCATCCACATGAGTCAGTTCTGGTCCTGTGTCTGTAGAAGGTGACGATAAGAGGCTTGGCATGTTATTCAGTCTGTGGTCTGGGCTTTTCTACCATGGGCATTGCTGGCAAAAGGAAAAAAAAAGAGACAAAGGCAGAATCAGTTCCACTGCCGAACTGAACAAAGGATTGATCAGCTAATTGCATGCTATTGAAACAAAAGCAAAAGTGTGTTATAGAGATGGTAAATGTAAAATGCCGAGCAAGTGGACTGCACTTAGCCAACTTTGGCTGGTATTCAAGAACCCAGCAGAGTGGGACCTGGTGAGTACCTGGATGGGTAACCACAAAGAAATCCCAGTCTGTAAACTGGGCTGGGAAATTGAAAAACACCTGGAAGAAGGCAATGGTAAACTATTTCGTATTGTTGCCCCATCCATGAAATCCCCAGGAATTGAACTTAACTCAGAGATGACTCCATTTTAATTAAATGCAAACTGATTACTTTTCCAAGGAGGTCCTCTCTATTATCTTTTCCTTCCTTCCTTCCTTCCTTCCTTCCTTCCTTCCTTCCTTCCTTCCTCTCTATTTTTCTCTATTACAGAGGGCTTATAGATATTAAGACTCTTAAGTATCAAAGTGAGAGGCAGTTTGGTGTAGTAGTTAAAGTACCAGGCTAGAAACCAGGAGACTGTGAATTCTAGTCCTACCTTAGGCATGAAGCCAGCTGCGTGACTTTGGGTTAGTCCGTCTCTCTCAGCCCTGGGAAGAAGATAATGGCCAACCACTTCTGAAAATCTTGCCAAGAAAACTGCAGGGACTTCTTCAGGACGTCACCAGGAGTCAACACTGATCGAAGGCACAACATCTAAGGCATGATACTTTGATCTAAGTATCAAAGTGTAGGGATTTGCCTAAAGGTCAGAATCAGTCCTGCCAATTTGCTAATCACAACTGTACTTTCCCTTAAAGATTCAAGTGTAGAATCAGTGGCCCGTAAGGCAGGCTTGGTCTCTTGGTCATTACAACTAAGACCCCAACAAACGCAGCTGCCTGTATTTAAAAAGAAAAATCCATTAGAGCCAATGGAAGCATTTTAAAAAATCTCCTTCTTAAGGGTGTCATTTCATTCAACACACACAAACATGCAGCTCAACTTTCTGGGTTTGGGGATATGCAGGCAAAGCTTAAGGAAATGTCCCAGAAATGACACAGCAGGTTCTGTGAGGGAAGCTGCAGCTCTTCCTTTACCCCAAAGGGGGGGGGGGAATCACAGCATGAATTATGTAAAGTATTTGTCAAGCCCAGGACTCTTTGTTATTGTTGTTGTTTGGGGAAAAAAGAGATGAGATTAAACAGAGATGTTGACTATGCATAATTCATACACGTTTCCTAAATGGTTGCTTCTTGTGCTGCTGTTGATCTGTCTTTAGGTGGAAAATGGTGTGAATGGGAGCAAAAGACAGTGCAGTGTATTGAGCTCCAACTGGATCTAGAAATTAAGCTGAAGTTATCACAGAAACTTTGTGGGAGGGGGAGGTGTGCATTATTGTATTTTTGCTCGGAGGCATGGGAAACACACCATCGTGGAGAAGGAGACAGATCATCATGGAGAATATCTATGTGGTCATGTCAGGCCCAGCCCAAGAACAATGATGAAACAAACCAGTCAAGTATAGTTCCTTCTTCTGCTTACACCTTATAGACAGAATCTTGCCGAACTAAATCTGTACTACAGCAACTAGTGGATCTACTCTGTGAGATTCTAGGGAGTGGCTATCTTGAACCTCTTTCGCTTCCCACGCTCCTGTTGTGGACTGTGCTGCCTCTTGCCTCCTCCTCCCTCCTGGAATGCACCTCCTCCTTCCTGATAGCCTTGATCTCCCACATCACTCTCCTCCTCGTAGATACATCCCATCACAGGTCACTAAGAGTCAATAACAACTTGATGGCGCACAATCAATCAATCATGGAGGAGAAATTCTGGGTGTGGGGTAAATGTATAAATTCAGAAAGTGCCTACCTTTTGGTATCCAAACTCTACTGAGCCGTCCTATTTCAGGAATGAAGGATGCCTTCTTCGTAATCTCTGATAAAATCAGAAATAGTTCCTCTCTTCTCCCAGGGTTGCCAACACAGTGCAGCCCAGAGAGGCTTGTTCTAGCCTCAGGAAGAGTGAGATGCCACTTCCTCAAGGCATTCCTTATTAAGCCATTAACTTCTGGACCATTAGTGTTTGGCAGAACGCTGTAATCCTTCTCAATATGCGAAAGTCACTCTTCTCTTCTGTTTAAATTACCCTTAATGGCTACCATCGTAGGAGGAAGAGAGGCAAGAAAGGGGAAAATTGGATCTCTGTTTTTTATTTCTTCCTTGGAGATGTCAGACTAGAAAGTACAAAGTGCACGAAAGGAAAAGCAGTTTTCTATAATGCTTAGGAAAAACAAAAATAGATATATGCCAAATGTTCCACTGAAATGCTCTGAATGAGTGATATTCGGATGAAACAAAATTAGAAGGGTTTTGAGGGTTCTGCCCCTATTAGCCCTTGAAGGTGGTCCAGACCAGGAAGCAGACCTGCAAGATTCTGTACATATAGCCTACCTCCATAATGTCTAGTTCTACTCTTCTTTTTTCATCCCCTCCTCTTGCACCTCAGTGACTCAGGGTAGACCTAGCCTGAGACTCTTCCTATTTCCTTTCCCAGGCCTCAAAGAAGGCTTCTGCCCTTTATGTTTTTGTAACGTCTTCTGAATATTTCCCTCAAGGCCATCTCCATGGCTCTCTACAGCCATACGGATTCTCAAAACAACCTCCTTGCTCCTACCTTTTTCATCCTAGGAGCACAAAGATGGGGTAAGTGAAGCAGGATGGTAGTAGTTCATACTGAAATGCCGAGGGATGGCATCATCGTCTCATGATGCCATCCCTTGGCATTTAACTGAAGCACGTGGAGCCAGAGAAGACATAAGTCACAGGTTTCCATGTTATTTTAACATGGAATTAAAAACTAACTTCATTCTGAGAGCATTAAAAATGTCTATTCCAGGTTCAGGAGATTATGTCCTAGTGTTGGGAAGAAAGTTTACATTTCAAACTGGGAAAAGCAAAAAGCCTTCTTTAAAGGCCAACTCAAGGGCCAGGCAATTTCTTGTCTTGGTCTTTTCTCCATCCTTTCATCTTGCTTGTAAAACTGCCATTTTTCTAAATTTCTCCAGGGGAAGGGAAAATTTTCCAACCATACTGTCAAGGAAGTCTGATAGGAGACATCGTCTCATGATGCCATCCCTTGGCATTTAACTGAAGCATGTGGAGCCAAAGAAGACATAAATCACAGGAGAGAGAATTGTGGAAAGAAAGACAGGATATTCACACACACCCTGGGTCACTTTCTAACTAAGTGATTGGGTTCACAAACACACTCAACCCAGGTGAACGGAACACAGTTGCTATGTTCAAATACCACACCATTCTCAATTAAGAACAATGCCTGAGCATGCTAAGAACATGCTAAGACAATGCCTGGATTCCCACATATTAAAGTACCAGCTACCAACCCAATTTTAGTCAAATTCAGCATTTTTATATGAACCCAGCCAATAAGTCCAAGAACATCAAGTTGCAACCATTAATTCACAGGAAACCATACAGGAGAATGTCTCTGCCTGGCACTACTTTGTAGTCTAATGTATTCTCTAAATCTAAATCTAAAGGAGTGGGATGGCTCCCAATTGTGTCAGTACGAGGGATATGGCAGGACCCTCAGGTAGGCCATTACAGGAGAAAAGAGATGTCCAATCTCATCTTCCAACACAATAGCTTCCTCCTTTGGTCCAGGTGACTGGTTTGCTGGAGACCATGGCCTCAAGTGTAAAGAACCACACAGAAGGAATGTGGCAGTTAGCAAAACATGAACTGAGCATGGAAAAAGAAGAAGGTGTTAGAAACAAACTTAACTCTGCCTTAACTCTTTATGGCGGTCAGGCTTTCAAGACTGATGTCAGCCTTTCAAAGGAAGCCAGGTCAGGAAACAGACTCCACAAGAAATGCTGGAACTCTACTTTATTGAATTAGGTTACAGTTACAGAATCTGGAACATTTCTTCACTTTCAACAGGAACCAGCCAAGCTACAGATAAACCATTTATAACTGAAGATTTCAGTTACAAATTGAATTTCCAGATTTCAAAACACTGGTCTATTCAACACTGAACAGAAGATGCCAAAGATACATTTTCTCCCAGTTCAGACAATTTGAATTAATGTCTAGTTCTTGATGAAACACACTGAATTCTGTGGCCAACATCCATCTTTGTGGCCTGGCTTGTGGGTGCATATTTTATTTTTGTTTCATGAATGGGTGAGCAGGTCTTTAGAATTTCCTCCTTTACTTTTGAAAACCTGAAGTTCACCCAACCCAGTCAATAACCATCTTTTCCATTTTTTAGTCTGCATTACACCTAATTGATTTAGTATACATCATATGGAGAATAATTGGTAGGGACATTTGCTGGTGAAGATTTGGGGAAGCAAATTCATTTCAGTACTGTGGGGCAGAGGTAATACATTCAGTCTGCCTTGTGCTTCTGACAGTTTTTGCAAGATTGGAGCTCTGGCTGCAGAAATGACATATCTTATAGGAGCAGTCACTTGAAGCCAAGTTCACACATCCCATTGATTTTTTTTTAATCTTCAATATCAGACAGAGAGGTTAAACATCACAAGTAAGATACCTCCATTCACTGAGATTCACTAGATAAGATTGATACTGAATGGCCTCTAATTTTCAGCTACAGATTAAAAAATACTACTTGGCTATACCTCAATTCTATAGCAATAGCCCTTTTAGGTATTTTGACGTATACTTCATCTTTTAAAACAAAGCCTTGGATTTCTCCCTATGGAACAGAGCTGCCAGTGAGCTGGGGTGGTATTCTTACTAAATTACTTAAAATGTCTTTCTTGTTTAAATGAAAATAGCAGTTCAGTCCTAGTCTGCTACTGCAGGAATAAGCGATTTGAGAAATACTTGGGGTGGATCTGGAATGTATGAGTTAGCAAATGCTTTGTCAATTAACTGAAGTGCCCAGTGACTATTGAATAAAGACTAATCAGACCAGCACTAACAATGAATTATAATATAGAGCTATTGGTGCTTATTTAACTCTGGCCTTGAGAAGGAGGAGGGAAATGGAAGCCCAGGGAAAGTTGAAAGTATGAGAAAGAGACTCAGAACAGCACCACCTTGACTTTGTTATACTTAAAAGGAGCAGGAAAGGTTTGGAACAGACTTTCAAGATTCTATTATTCTACCTTACTACAATAAAGAGCATTCCTGGAATCTCTGCTGTGTTTCCTTTTTGACCTGGCCTACCTCCAAAAGCGTTATCAGTGGCAAGAAACTGTGGGAACTGCATTCCAAAACATCTGGATGATCCCAGTTGCCTCCCCTTCCTCAGCCATCTGATTCTACCTTATGGTGGAAGCACCCTGCCACTACAGCTATCATTCCCTATCCCTCATTCATAGGTTGACTGCTACATCTTCTTTATTCCTTCTCCTGGGCTCTCCTATTGTTCACACGGGGCTGCCAATATGGACATAAAGGGAATAACACACACACACACACACACACCCATCACCTTCCAGAATTCTACCCAACAGAAAATGATTGAAATACTTTATTGGTACTTGGTGACTGTTTTAAAAATGATTATTTCATTTCAATCACAGCTCTATCTTCCGCAAACGATCCCCAGTTTTCCAACTTTGGCGAGCACATTGCTCCATTTGGTCTACAGTAGCCATTAATTGGCAGATGTGAAGCAGCAGCACGTCGCTTCAGTAGGGTGAAGCTCTGGGGTGATCCGTTTGGGGGCAGGAGGGTGCATCAACTCAACCAAGCAAGGTACTGAGCCTCAGCAGCTCGAATTGAGGTGCCAAGATAGGCTTACTTCATTCCTGCTGGCTGCTTCTGGAGACGCATCCATTGCACATCAAAGGCTGGCAGAGTGGTGCTCTCCATGATGCTTGGCTAGGCTGAGTCTCCATTAGGGACCAGATGCTGCTTTGTTTCATAGCTGCCTCAAGAGGGTGCTTCAATCACAGCTTTGATCACACTGCCCTTGTTTTTTTCACATTTTAAAATTGAAATTGAAGGTTAGCCAAAGATCTCCCTCCTGAACCTTGCTTTGATCCTTAGGTTGGACAATATCATGTTATATTTTCTTATTTGGCCCCCCAAAACAGCTCCTCCAAATTCAGAAGCCTCTTATTTGCATCTTCTTGCATGGAAAAAGATTATTAAATGGCTACAACACTTTGTGGTTTTGATCCTAATGCACAAATGTATGGGGATGAGGGCTGTCAACTTTCTGAACTGCTTTCAAAGAACCGGTAACAGAATTACCCCCAGAATATAATAAAATTTGCAGTGAAAACAGGATCCTCTACTGAGGAATTCCAGTGGCAAACTTCAAACAGATAACTTGGGGAACGGGGGTGGAAAGAGAAGTGATGGTGGTAAGGAATAATGATGTTCTACCATGTTGGTGCTGATTATCAGGGAAGAGGGTGGGGAGGAATGTAAGAGAATAACTCACTCGTCTTTCCATAATATAAAGTGTTGTTAGAAGCCAGCTCCAAAATGTTTGATGTTTCTAAGGATGGATGGGTGGATGGAAGCAGTACACTGTGCAGACAGTTAAACTTTCTCAGGTTCTCTCCATCATTCATGCAGAGGTATCCATGCAGAGGGTTAAGGGTGAAATGAGAAAAGCAGGGTTTTACATTGCAATGCCTTCCCTTCCATATGCGTATCATGACATCGCATGCAAATGCAAGAGGGGTGGGCCTTGCATCACAACAGTGCAATGATGCTTTTGACCTTTTCTCAAACGTTTTCAATCCTGCAGAAGCTTTTGTTAGACAAAAGATGTCAGGGAAGGATCAAGGTGAGCTGAAGGCAGACCTGCCAGTCACTGAATCAAATGCTTCCCCTCCTCTCTCGAAATGCTAGGAGGGCTCCCCCAACCCCCCAAAGTCATTTAAAATGTAGCCTCTGCTGTAACACAAGAACCAGTCCAGAGTGTGAAAGCTGATTCTCCTGAAGACTCACCCAAGCACGGTCTCTTTCAGAAGTCAGAACTTTACACCAATATTCTAAGACAGTGTTGTCCAAACTTGGCCACTTTAAGATGAGTGGACTTCAACTCCCAGAATTCCCCAGCCAGCATGGCTGGCTGGGGAATTCTGGGAGTTGAACTTCACTCATCTTAAAGTGGCCAAGTTTAGACAACACTGTTCTAAGGGGTGCTTTCACAACCAGAGGTGATTACCCCACCTCTAATTATTGTTGTTTTAAAATACTTTTTTACTGTAGATTTTCACAATACTAAAGGATAATCCAAACTGAAATCAGAAAAAGAAAAAATAGAAAGAAAAGAAATACAAAGTGCAAAAAAAAAGGAAAGAAGAAGAGGAAAGGAAAGGAAAGGAAAGGAAAGGAAAGGAAAGGAAAGGAAAGGAAAGGAAAGGAAAGGAAAGGAAAGGAAAGGAAAGGAAAGGAAAGGAAAGGAAATTTAAAGATGTGACTCCTGCTCTTCCTTGCAACAAATGCTGGCAAATTTCATATTTCCCCATAAGATTATATACCTAATTCACTTTTTCCTATAGCCTTCCACTTATCCATTCACAAATCCAAAAATCATTGTTGTTTCTGTCCAAGTATCAGCAAAAAGCCCATAAAGGGTTTCCAGAATTTTATAAAAGTATTTATTATTTTAACCCTGATCAAACAAGTCAACTTTTTATTCCTTTCTTTTGCTTCTGACAATCTTCATCTTTAATTCATCAAGTTACTGTCATAGAATTGAATCTCCATTCAAACTGTCTTTGTCTCTTCTCAAAGATTTCTTCAAGGCTTTAGAAACCTTTTGTAAATCCAATGATAAGTTCTTGCCCAAGTTATTTTTCATCTCTTGGCTTGTCATTTGTATTTCCACATTAGCTGTCATCTCTGTTTTATAAACTACAATTTCTTTCTTTTCCAATGTTTCTACTTCAGATGGAATTTGTTTCACCTCTTCAGCCTGTCTGTCTATAAATTCTTCCACATTGTTCTCTTTCCCATCTTTTGTTTCTTTAGAGTCTTCTTCAAAAATGCATTAGCAGGTTCTGACAAACTATACAGATCTCTGTCAGAAGACCCCCAACTTGTGCACACAACTATCATCTACAGAGGACTCCTGTCTTCCCTAATCCCTATGCATCACTTGGCCAGGGATGTGGTGGAGCAAGTGAACAGGAGTCAACATGTGCCTGTGTGTGTAATGCTTAAGCATTTGTAATTAATAACAATTTATAGGTTAACAGAGACTTTTGGCATGCTGTGCATTCCCTTGAACCTTTCATTATTGCAGAAGATCCTGAATGGCTATACCTCTGTTGAAAGTGAGTGCATCCACTAATAAATTCTTCATGCCTCCTCCAGTGACCAGAACGATGGATGCACTACTAAGCTTCAGCTGCCTCTATTTAGGCCCAGGTGGTTTAGGAAGATTACAAGGGAGGTGACTTGCACATGTGTCTCAGCAGAGAGTTTGAAAAAGGAAAAAGAATGAAAGAATTATAAATGAAGAAATTTGCAACACCATCTTCTGCCTCTTCCCTACCACTTGGGGCTTTGATTTACTTCTCAGCTAAGTCACTGTCGGTTCTCCAAATTAGTTTTTCTTTCCTCTGCTCATTTCCTGATCTACTTAGGGGTGATTGGACTATAATCTGGAGCCATCCATCTCTTCTTATCTCCTCTGGACCCTGAAATTTAGCTAGTTAGCTGGTGTAACATTTTATCCTGTTCCTGGCTTCCCCCAACTTGACATGTAGGTTGCAGAAAAATAAATATTGGTACAACCTTCCTTTCCATCTAGCATGCTAAGATACTGAATTGAATATGAGAGGCAGAATTGTGTGGAGGACTGGATGACAGCTGGTGTGGTATGGTGGTGAAGGTGTTGAACTGGCACCAGGGAGATCCACATTCCATTCCACCCTTCAGTCCACTCATGGCCATGGAAGTTCCCTGGGAGATGTTGAGTCAACACTCTCTCATCCTACTTTACCTTACAGAGTTGTTGAGTGTGGTGTTGTGATTAAGGTGTTGGACTGGCATGAGGAAGACCCAGGTTCCAATCCACTCTCTGCCATGACACTCCCTAGGTGACTTTTGGCCTCTCAGCCCAATCTACCTCACAAGGTAGATTGTGGAGAAAAATAGGAAGAGAGAGGTCTACATATTCTGCCTTGAGCTCCTGTGGAGGCTCTAAATCTAATAAGTAAATAAAGGAAGACAGAACACATTAGAAACATGCTTTGCCTTGAATGAATGTGGTTAATAGGCCTAATTGCCCCATTCTATTCTAGATTTGGGGTTCCCACTGAGACCGTCTTTAAGTAAACTTAACTACCCATTCTGTCTTCCTGTTGTAAGGATCTGGCAGGTTTTCTTACTACATCCAAAGGGATCTATTTTCCATAGCCTTTTTTCTAGGATTTACATGGCATGAAATTAATTACGGGTGGCTGAAATTGCTAGTAAAAAGGAAGGATGAAAGACAAGAGGAAATATTTCTTTTATCTTGTTTTCGGCAATGTTAATTTGAAAGTCGTTATTACTTCAGTTGCTTATAATTGAATGATTGTTTTTAAAATAGTCCCTTCAGTTAATTCCCACAGTGCTGATAAGGAGACAGAAGGAAGTGTAATGGCATTTCTTTCCGTACTGGAGTAGTTCACTCAGAGATTTGGCTGATTATTTCAATCAATGAGTTGGAGGCAAACTTAGCCATGCTTAAAACAGGCTCACAGAAGTCAATTGGCCAGTTTGTCATCACTAACAAGACACATGGGCTTCCAGTCCTTGTTGAGAGCTGTTTTTAAATAGGGTTAGGAAAACATTGGGTGACCAAGTCTGTTCTAGACATCTGAAGTGGGGAGGCTGAGGGCTGCATATAAGTGACATTGCATCTCACATGTGGATAAGGCTGAGTTTAAGGGAGATTTGTCTTCTGAACTTTGATGTGCCCATTTTGGGGTTTCATGAATTAAATGCAGCCAATGGACACATTCAAAGCTGGTGGTCCTCTTCATGTCTTTCTTCTGTCTGGCCATGGTGCTTAGGATTATGGGAACTGCTTTCCCCATACATTTAGAGAATGATTGCTGATTTTTAGATTAAGGTAAATAAGTTAATTATCCTTCAGGCCATTATGTTTTCAACACAAAAGGCTTATCCAAAATGCCTGGTTGCCCTGTCACCAGATAGGCAAACACTTCTGTAGTGAAGAAATTGATAATATTGTACTCTATTAATATCCCACCCACCATCAAAGTGAACTCAGGGTGCATTCTTCTACTCCATTCCCAAAGTACACTCTTCCATGCTAAGTTACATCATTTTAAGGCTTCTGCCCATTTGAGACAGCTCACTTCAGCTTATTATAGGTAAAATCCAGCAGTTCATCAGCTCCTTTGCAGAGAAAAGAATGCCCCTTCAACTGAATTAATGCTTACCATGCTCTCTAGGACAATTTAAACTTTCATGTTTACCTTAACTGCCATAATAGCACAATAGCTTTAATTCTTGTCTTGCAAATAGAATGTTGCTGGTTAAAAAACTGGTAGAAACATTTGTTTCTAATTACTCATTTTTTCCCTTTTCCTGTGCTTCCTACTCTTCTCTGTGCTTTTTTTAAAAACCAAAAAAACCTCCAGAAGTGCACAATTTTCTCATTTTTCTAGTCACCTGAAATAGAAGGGTTTCACCCTCAGCAGCCAAATACCTGAAAAAACACTTCTGTTAGGTTTCAAATGAGCAACATACTATTTACAAGGCAAATATTATAGCCATTGTGCTATTATAGCACTCTGGATAATGGCAGATCAAAAGACATTAGTAATATGGCAATGAAGAAATTTCCTAAAGTTGTTCATTGTGTCTGCATATATGTGCATGTTGTTTTCATTTCATATATATTCAATTTAACTTTCTGTATGTATATATACATACATACAACTTTCTGTATGTATATACACATACATACATACATACATACATACACATTCATGTACACATACATAAAAGTATACATGTCTAGCAAGACCTGCCTACAGGAAGGAAAACAATTGGCCATTACTTTCCTGGAATGGACAGGTGGGAGGGCACAACAGCAGGGAATTGTCCAATGGGAGGATATGGTATCCTGGATATGACTTTGCATTCTAATATATGTATTCGCCAGCATATTGGAATTTTAAGGACATGCCTGTGTGTGCCTAGCAAAGTAAAAACTAGTGGTGTTCTTGGCTGAGTAAGATATTTAAAGAGCTGCTCCTGTCAATTTTCATTAACAGAGAGGGCAGGAGGCTGTTGTTTTCTGAGTACAAGGTATTTTTAACCAAGCATTCTTTATTGCATTAACTCCCTGCTTGTTTGACACTGATTTATTACCCACCTTTTATTCTGCCTCACTGGTGCAGATACAAATACTTTTAGTATCCATAAACCTGCTTTGAAATGCATTCTGCTTGTAAATAGTCCAATGGAACGGAAACTTTCAGAGGGGGAACGTTGCAAGGGGTTAAAACTCTGTCCTCGGTGT
This sequence comes from Python bivittatus, assembly GCF_059951505.1. NCBI lineage: Eukaryota > Metazoa > Chordata > Lepidosauria > Squamata > Pythonidae > Python > Python bivittatus. The sequence continues at coordinate 6,071,926 of NW_028277086.1, read as the reverse complement.
TCTGCAGGACCCTAGAGCTTTGGAGAGCTAAATGGGGTGCCGTGAGAGACCAGGGGAGAAAAAAGGTCACTCAGATGCAGCCGGTTTTCTATCACTAGAACTTTGCTTCCTGATCAGGGATTCTAGGTTTTTTAAATTATTATTATTAACAAATTCCATAGCCTAAAAAAATGGAAACCCCTTGCTCTACCTATGACTGAACTGCAATTTACTTCTCTCACCATTAGTCACACTGGCTGGTCCTAATAAGAGTTCCGTAGCACTTGGATGTTTTTCATGTGGCCAACCTTGGATGCGGGACCTCAACTGTGGCAGTTGGGTTTATGTAATATGGAACCAAATAGATTAACAAAGGGATATTTGTGAAACTGATCATTTGGTTTCCAGAACAACATCTTCCTGCATGGCCTTTATCTGCCTGTTTTCCTATGCATTATATGACTGTCTGGAGCTTACAGTTTCTGTAAGATGTTTGACATGGCTGAACTTTAGCCAAAATAAAATTAGAAATCTTTCTTTCAACCTCGTTTTGCCTTAGTGCATGGGTGGCAATGGGGAATGGGAGCAAGTGATGTCATGTATGTACTATGACATCATAATGCAAATGGTGAGGATTATGCAACATGTGACTAACTCAAATTATATCATATACATCCTTAGCCCAAAGATATCATGACGTCATCATTATGGGTTGTATGGGACACCTAAAGCTTAGTGTAACATTTGAATCTAGCCGATAGGTATAAAAATGGCTGCCAGACATGCATACAAATATTCATTCTGTTAGGGGAAATCTCTTGCCAAAGAAAATGCATATATACGTGTGTATAAAAATATCTGTATTGGGGAAGATGCGTACAAAAAGACGTATGCTTTATTATTAAAAGCCACCAGTTGTCGACCGTAGTGGTCTACCAAGTATGGTAAATAAAGATAAATGTAAATTTAGATGAGGAGCTATGCGCATTGTACGGAATGAGTGTTGTAACGGGATAGGATGACATTTTTTTCACCCCGTATAAACTCTGCAAGTCTGAAGACTTAATTTTAGCACCTGAAATTCATCCTGTTTTGCAGCTGCTGTCAAGGTTGGGAGAAGCATTGTCTTCCAGCATCCTAGGAAGAAATCATTTTCCCCTTGATTAGTAAAGATCATTTTCAAAAACCAACACCCCACCTAGAAAGGCCTCGACTGCCATGAGAATCATGACCGTACATAAACACTTCTCTCTCGCCTTAGCACATTTTCTCACATGAGAGCTATTTTTAAACCCAGTGCTTACATGTGATTAAAAATATATGTAATTAGTAACCAAGGCAACGGGAATAGTTTTCATAACAAGCCCCTCCTTTTCCAAGGGCAGCCCTTAAGAAAACTGCTAACGGCACATAGCATGCAATTTTAAATCAAAGGGCGAGAAATTGAGGGCACATTAATATCACCAAGGGGAATATGGAAGGCTGGCTGGGGAGGCTGGATAACAAACCCTTCAGATATCGTTATGCAGTTTGGTCTACTCTCATCTGAACAAAGGTAAACAGAGGGTTCCAGTGCAAAATTTATAAACTGGATGATTTTTTTGGATGAATATAGGAGGCAGACTAATCTTTAGGTGGTCTGTTGGTCCAGCTTGCTCAAAATCGGCTACAAAACACTGCCAGCAGGGCTTCTGATAGATATAATGCCTGCCTTCTGACAATATGCTTAATTGAGACATATTATCAGAATGCAGGCATATAATTAACTGTTAATCTGGGGAGAGGGCTACTGCTATGGGGAACAGTCTCACAAGGAATGCAGAACATGAGATAGGATCTAGACCCTTTTATGTCGGACTGCTTCTGGCCCTGACGCCTTTGCAGAAATCAAACAAGGGAACGTGACAGAGGCAGTGATGTTTGCAAGAAAACAACCAAGCTCAGAGAACCCCAAGGACTCCAAAAGGTTGGGAAATCCAAGCCAAGTCCATCTTCTCTGAGCCAGTCTCTGTACGTCCAGCCCATGGATGTCTGCAGGGTGTGATCAAAAAGTCAAGATGGCAACTATAACAACTGCTTTTTATGTGCATCGCAGGTGCTTTCTTGACTTTTTTTGATGATGCCCTGTGGACACCCTGGTCCAGCCTTTCTCACAGGGCTGGGGTTATGGGCATAAAAGGAAGGAAGCTGCCTAGGTAAGCCTACTTGACCTCCTGTAGAAAGGGCTAAGGCAGAAGTATATTTTAAACAGAAATAAATCCTGCTCTCTCCTTGCTACATGCAAACTGGAGCATTCGATCCCGAGATCGTCTTTTTTTTCCTGGAACGTTCCACCTTCCCCGTAACAGACGTGTCCAAGCACTCTGGGGGAGCTGAAGCATTTTCAGAAGTCTGTTGCCTAGAACAGGGAGTGGCATTTCATGTGCCAAATGTGGCACATGGACCTCGCCATAATAATGATGTTGGAGGCCATCCTAGCTGTGCGGCACGCCCATGCCCATTTATTTAATTGTTTGTTGGTTTGTTTGAAATTAAAAGCGCCTTAATAATATTATAGTAAGATGGAGCAGGTGGCTTGGTGGGAAGGAAGGTGTATGAAGAAACCCTCTTTCTAGCGTAGCACTCAATGGGTAAAAGGAGCTAATTCCATAGAATGTGCTCTTAATTGTTCTTTTGCTCATTCCACTGCACAGTTGTCAGTCCTTCAAGGTAGACCAGACTAGGAAACCAAAATCATGTATGCTAATAGCATTTTTATTATAACGTTATAGTAGCAGAATCTTGCAAATCTGAATGTGCTTCCCCCCTACCTTTATCTTTGTGAGAACTGGAGTGTGGGGTGGGGGGAATCAAGTCTGAGACACTTTCTCAGGTTACAATTTTGGCCTGGACTCAGACTTTTTTTATCTGACCATTGTCTTGGTTGTGGTTCTTCCTCCTGTTCCTCAAGGTTATTCCTTCTTCCCATTACAGGTGATCCTCACTTAATGATCACTCAGTGACCATTCAAACTTACAATGGCACTGAATGAGTGGTAGTTATGACTGGTCCTCATACTTATGTCCATTGCAGCATCTCTGCGGTCACATGGTCAGCATTTGCAACCTTCTTTGCTGGCTTCTGACTAGCAAAGTCAATGGGGAAGCCAGCAGGAAGTCACAAAGGGCAACCACATGACATCCTTGCTTAATGACCTATGATGATTCGCTTAACCATGGCAACTGGAAATGCCAAAATTTCCTTCACTAAGCATCACTGTCCCATGACATCATCCTTTATGACTGCATCGCTTAGTGAAGGAAATTCCAGTCCCAATTGCCGTTATTAAGTGAGGACTACCTGTACAATGCTTAACAAAGGGGAAAGGGTTTAGATTGTGTTGGGCTGCAAAGGAAGATTGCCAACCAGTTTGAGAGACTCCAAGAACATAATCTGAGCAGAAATAAAAGCAAAAGAATAGCTTTTGTAAATGATATCTTACCCGTTGATCTGCAAAGGAGAACCCTAAATTAGCTTGCAAAGGGAGCTGCATAGGCCAGCACCCTGTAATGGAGCCCCTTCATGAATCCTAATGTCCCATATACTGAAGTAGGATTTTTATGCTGATCACACTAAGACTACATGACCCAAAACCACTATTTACAAGACAGGATTGCCTATCTAAAACCTGCAGATTTTGTGATGGCTATTCATTGTCCAGAAATGTTATTACAGTAGCTTGCTACCAGTTGCCCCAAGAACAGCATTTCCTCCTCTCAATGATGGGATTTAAGATGACTGCCAGGTGAATTTTTAATCCTGAATGATGAAGCCAAGCTCATTAACTGATCTTATTGGAACAATGTCTTCTGGACAATTTCCCCTATGGGATGGGATGGGATGGGATGGGATGGGAAGGGAAGGGAAGGGAAGGGAAGGGAAGGGAAGGGAAGGGAAGGGAAGGGAAGGGAAGGGAAGGGAAGGGAAGGGAAGGGAAGGGAAGGGAAGGGAAGATCCATGGCAACTATGTTGTCTACCCCTGGTCTGACCCAATATCAGATTACCATCTCAGGCATATAGGAAGTAATCCCCATTAGCTTGAAATGCCCAGGAATAATTGTGATTTATGATGGCACACCTTTCCTTTTTCAGTTTCCTACACTCTGTTTTGAAGAGATTTTGAGACGCATCCCTTTTGCTCAGGCAGCAATTTGTGGCAAAACTGCATTTCATCTCACTATCATCTGCAAAGTATTTGGAGATGCAGCGCACAACAGCTGTACTCATGAGTGGCCTATCAGATAGAATGAGAATGCAGGTATCAACAAGCTGCGATTAATGGGCCAGCACTAAATAATCAGAGCATTTGTTGCTGCCTTGAAGTCAGCAGCAGCAAGCTTCCTGCTGAGACTGAAAGTTAGCAAGCAAATGTTGTATGTAAGACAGATATAAACCAGGCAGCTGCCTGGGTCAAGGATTTTAAGGGCAAGCAAGAAGTGATCGCCATCCATCATCACAAACTGTGAAAGCTAGAGGAGGAAAAGAGAATAAACAGTAGTAGTAGTAATCGTAGTAGTAGTAGTTATGGTGTCTTTCTTCCAATGACAAGGATTAAAAGCATATACCCACTCACAACAGGACTACAGACCCAAGAAACAAGAAGCATCTTCCAATCCGAGAAGTTAATGGAGGCCCACTAGCAGAGCAGACTTCAATTCTTTTTACTGTTGAATGCAAAATGAAAATCAGCCCTTCTTGGTCATAGACAGTACTGTGGAGAAATATTCAGTGAACGTTGTTACCATCATCCTCTGCAAGTATTAGCACAGCATCTCTGGACAAGTTCTCAAGAGCTTTATTTATTGATTTGAAACCTTTTGTATAGCTCTTTGCCTGGCAAACCTTGAAGCCATTTAAAATCAAGTCCAAAGAATTAAAAACAGTGGGTTCAACAACGCAGAGACAGGATGGATGGGTGGGTAGATGGAGAGCCAGTCTGGGGTTGTGGCTAAAGGCACTGGACTAGAAACCAGGAGACTGGGAGTTCTAGTCCTACGCTAGGCATGAAGTCTGTTGGGTGACCTTGGGCCAGCCCCTCTCTCTCTCTTAGGAAGAACAAGGCAAGGGCCAACCACTTCTGAAAAATGCTGCCAAGAAAAACACAGGGACTTGTCTAAGCAGTTGCCAGGAATCAAAATTGACTCGAAGGCCCAAAAATGAAAGCACACAAAACTGTTCTGTAGAAGATGCAAAATAAAATAAACAGTGAAACAATAAGGCAAAAATCAAAAGAATCAAAGAAGCAATAAAAAGTTTAAAATATCCAAGCACTATTGGAAACTTAGAGAAAAGTTGGATTTTATAAAAATAATAGTCATGAACCATGGTATAGGCATGGTAGCAAAAGTATGGGCCACATACCCATACATTCAACTCCTCCTTATTCTCATCTGGTTACACTTTCGTCTCACCTTTCTTCCATAAGAAGAAGCCTCAACAGTTTCCCTGATTTTCACCTTCTCACTGTTCTCTTTACAACAACTTTGCAGTGTAGAAGAGACAGAATGAAAGAGGTCCACCTAAAGGCACTCCATGAGCTTTACTGGCAAGCAAAAATTTCATTTTCAACCCAGAACTCAAGTCTACCCGATGTCTCTTTTAAGGTGGATCAGTTGTCTTCTCTGAATGAGCTAGGAAAATGTGCAACTCTCTCTGCAAATTCCATGTTTCACAAACTTCCCGAGAGGTTCCACTGGATTATTATTATAATCACTGGAGTTTCTGCAAACAATGGAGTATCTTCAGCCTGCATCAGAGGAACTACTGTCCCAGGCTTTACTGGAGCACGTTAATAACTTTTAAACTTCTGCTCAGAACTTCGCCAAGCCAAGAGTGCATGAAATACTTCAGTAACTTTCATTCTATTTTAGAAGAGATTAAATATGTCTCTGTCAGAATAAAAATGGAGCAATGAAAAGTAAGTGTATCCATTTTCAGCCCTGTCCACTAAATCAGAGACAGTTTTTATTAGAACAGTTTGAATGGTGGATTATTAGTAGACTTCAGAATAATCAGGGAGTCAGTTCTTGATTACAGTGGTCTATTGAATGAATGAATGAATGAATGAATGAATGAATGAATGAATGAATGAATGGTAGGGGCCAAGTATCGAGATGTTAGTTTTGTGTGTGTTGTACAAGCAGGGGCATACACAGGGAGGGGGGTCAAAAACCTGTCACAACCCTGCCATTCCACATGTAAAAAAAAGACAGGTTTGGTTACACGGTTGTGGCTGCCATCTTGACAAATAAATAACAAAATAAGCATATACAGCACACTATCTCCTTTTCCACTGTAGATCTACTGCCAAAATCTTGATGCTAAGTAACAGACTTTCCCAATGTTATATGAAAGACCTTATCAGCCAGCAGGAAATCAACCCAAGAAATATCTGATAGACCAAGGGTTGCTGCTAAAAGGGGAGAAATAAAGTTTTGGTGCAATGTTGTATAAAACCTACAGTGTAAAAGAACCCATGTAACTGATTCTACTTCTTGTACGCCCCATGGGTGAAGATGATGAATCATAGGGGGATTGTGATATCTGCCCTGAAATGATACCGAAGGGAGTATGTTCTTCCAAGCCCTAGTAAAGGCTCACCAGTTGTTTGGGTGAGTCAGTGAGTAAAGATAGTGAGCCATGGCTCTCCGATTAATTGCTTTTGATATCATACAAAAGTGGGCAGTTAGTTCAAATTATATTGCAACTCAATTTCTGTGTGTATTCAAAAATATAGGCAGACAACTACAAACAGATATTGAAAATGTATGTATTAGACCAATGTTTCTCAAAGTTGGCAACTTTAAGATGTGTGGACTTCAACTCCCAGAATTCCCCAGCCAGCACGTTGGCTAGGGAATTCTGCAAGTTGAAGTCCACGCATCTTAATGTTGCCAACTTTGAGAAACACTGCATTAGACCCATTTGTTTTAGGCCAGAGAGAATTGTCCCAGTTCTTTCCATATTACGGCTGGCTCTCCATCAGTATGAAATGGAAGAAAATCTCTTTGCTAGAGCAGAAGAATGTGGACATTGGAATAGCTATGTGACCTGGTGCCATGATGGTTTAACACCAGCATACTTTGCAACCCAAAACAATATGGCTGTTTTAAATGATCACATAAATGACAGCTGCTATCAATCTGGAGAATGATCCTCAGATCTGTTTTATTTTATTTTTTTTAAATTGGAACCTCTGAATATACATGAGTTTTTTCACAATTATATAGAGAGTACAATGACTGTATTCTAACACTAGCCTTGAGTCTTATCTAGAGGCCTTTTGATTGGGGGTGGGCGGGTGGGGGGAGAGGCTGGTACAAAGCCAAGGGCTTCATTTTCTTCGGTTCTTCACCTGTCCTGTTTCTGTCCCAAAGATTGTAGGGTCCTTTAGGAATCCATGCTACTTGTCCTCAAGGTTGGAAAGAGCCAATACTATATATTGCTGTAGTTGTTTGCGTTCATCCAGGTTATACTGCAAATTCTCCAACAACTCAAAGTAACGGAAGAGGGAGTCCCGAGGCCAAAGGACCTGTTCGTCATCGTCAGCAGCATAGAGTCCCGGTAAGTTCTTGTGGATGTAAGTCTCCCAGTCCAAGATTCCAGGGTGCATTTCATCATAGCTGTAATATGGATAGTCTGCGGTTGGAACGAATGGGATGTCCAAGCTGAACTTTTCCCGTAATGCACTGTCTCTGTCCATAGTTGTCTGATTCAGGCTATATCTCCTTTCCATGATCTCCATTTTAAATTTGTCAGCTTGTTTCTGAGCCTCTATCTGTCTCACCTCTTCACTTAGGTCACTTCGAATGTTCTGGAAATTTGTGACCATAATGGCAACAAAGAGATTCCTAAAAATAAATGCCCCGATTAGAAGCCACAGACAGACAAACACGCCGCTGATCATCCTGTTCATCTCTGGGACCTTCCACGAGTCTTGCAGCAAAGCGTACCAGTGATCCATGGTGAAAAGAATGAAGATAGTCACTAAGGCATTGGGCATGTCCATGAAATACATGTTGTAAGTAAGGTCGTTCCTGTCTGAACGGCTGTAACTCTCAAAAAAGAAGATGCCTGACACAGCAAAGACGTAGAAGAGGAAGGCGAGGAGAACCAAGATGAAGGCCATCGCTTTCAAGGCTTTGGCAATAGCCATGATGAGGACCCGGACTTGTGGGACTCTGGAAAAGAGCTTTAGGCAACGCAGCACGCGACACACCTGCAGAAGTCGGAGACTTGCCACACTGTGGTACTTCTCTAACAGGAAGTAAATTTCTGGGATAAAGGAGATGATGGTCACTGTGAAATCAAAGACATTCCAGGGATTTTTCCAATATTTCTGAAAGCTCACAAACCAGTGCAGCCCAATCTCAGCCGTAAAGACATGTAAAATGACCCAAATGATCACCTCCAGTGCCCTACTTATTTTCACAAAGATTATTCCCCTCTTCTCCATTATCTCTGTTGAGATCATGAGGACAAGCATGTTCAGGAAGATGAGAAAGATGATGAAGCCCTTGAACGTTGGGCTGTTCAGAACTGAAGAAGCCCACATCTTCAGAGGGGGCCAGTGGCTGCAACGCACTTCAATACGGTTGCGCCAGCGTTTCTCCTGGGTGATCTGGATGTTTCGGACGGGCATGACATTGAAGCGGACCAGCTGGTTGTGGTCCATGAGCATCAGCTTCTTCAGCTTTTTGGGGTCCAAAAAATCCTGTACGTTATGCCGTGGCACTGCATGGCTCAGCCCCTGCAAGTGGTCTATCAGGTAAAATGTATAGATCAGCTTGGAGCGAATGGCATCCGCTCGGGGATTCACCTGGAAGACAATGTTGGATTTGGGAATTTTCTTAGAAGGTGGGGAGGTCTGCATGGCACCTGCTTGCTGCTCATGGTACACACCGAGAAGTCTAGAAGTTCCTCAGTTGTTTCAGTAGTGATCTCATAGTTGACAAGAATAATGGCTCCAACATTCTATTAGCACAGAAAAAGCTGCTGTGGTGTCAGCAGGACTTCTTAATTCATACAATCCATAGAAAAGATGTTTGTCCCCACCCATCCACAGACACCTAGACTAGAAGGAAGGCAGGAATTAGTATGCACTTAGGGCCGTAGTTTATTTAACCTGCAGGAATTTTCAACTGACCAAATTATGCTAGAGACATATGTCCTGTATTGTGAGATCAGCTGGCAGGATATACCTACTCTTGACTAAGTTAAATGGGCATTTCCATTCTGCATCAGTTAAGCGGATCATGCTTTCCCTTGCTTGTTAACCTAAAAAAATGTGTGAAAAAAGCAACCGTGCCTTTCATCTCACCTTAGCTGAAAAGTCTTAGGTATAGGCTTAGATAATGAAGTTACCAAAACAGGAGGAAGAATTTGGCTCCTATGATTGTTTTGTTGTTGTTGTATAGCATGCTTACTTGAATTACAGACTTACTAACTTAATTGTTGTTGGTGTAGTTGAGATTTTTGGTGGCCTGGTGAGTGGGTGAACCACGTGAAAACCTTTGGAGCCATAAAGCAAGACATGAAATACACTAAAATTCCTCTTATGGTCCCTTCACACATCTTTTAACATTTGTGAAAACTGACTACTGTAGCCCACCCTAAGGCTACATATGTTCATCCCACCTTCCACTGAAATCTGAAGAGGAGTTAAGGCTTATTTCTAGGACCATAATATCCAGCCTAGATTGTTCATTTCCAAATGATGCACCATCAGAGCAAATATTGATGATTTGCCTCTATGACCCTAAAGCATTCTCCCACCGAAAATATGCCCTGGGATAACTCTACATGATACACTGGTTTGCTCTAGTCTACTTATTATTAACTACCAAGGGAAAGGAAAGATAATTGGGCCATGTGTTTGTATGAATCACTGTTCTAGTGGTTTTTGTTGATCAGCAGTAAATACATGACAGTTATATATGTGTCTTTTAACTGAAAGGACACTAGTCAAGAATGGAGGCTCCTGAGAGTCCATCTTTCTATTTCCTCTGTAAATAGGGAGGGAGGTCAGCCAACAAAGGCTCAAAAAAGGCTAAGCAGAGTTAAATCTGATAAGTATTTGGATAACAGAACACCAGTAAACCCCAGAGGTGTAGGGAAGAAGGCA